>NC_057402.1:37478797-37851713 GCF_019320065.1 Cervus canadensis
GGTTCCATTGTCTACTAAGTCTGGGGAACACTGAAAGCCATAACTACCCTGGTAATCACATTAGAAGGTAGCATTTGAAGGTTTGGAGATACCTGGCAGAAAAGAAACATGACATTTCCCAAACATCTTTGGTTTTGGAACACTTTCCCTGTGGAACGGATAAAACTTTTTTAACATCTCTGAAATTACAGATTTGTCTCACAAGCGATGCATCTTGAGAGACTTCGAAATATGGTTTAATAAATACTAGCTATTGGGTATCAACTAAATGTTGGCACTCATTAAGTATTTAACATGTAGTATTGATTTAATGTTCCCAGTAATCCTGTAAATTAGGGACTATTATTATTCCCACTTTGCAAATGAGGAAACTGAATCACAGAGCAATTAAGAAACTCAAAGTCAGAAAGAGAAAAACAAATATAGTATATTAACACGTATGTATGGAATCTAGAAAGATGGCACTGATGAACCTATTTGCAGAGCAGCAGTGGAGACACAGACACAGAGAACAGACTTAAGGACACGGGGTTAGTGGGGAGGAGAGGGTGAAATGAATGGAGAGAGTAGCCGGGAAACATACAGACTATCATATGTAAAATAGCCTGTGGGAATTTGCTATGACTCAGGGAACTCAAAAACTAGGGCTCTGTGACAACCTAGAGGGTTGGGATGGGGTGGGAGGTGGAAGGGAGGAAACATATGCATACCTATGGGTGATTCATGTTGATATATGGCAGAAACCAACACAATATTGTAAAGCAATTATCCTTCAATTAAAAATAAATTAATTAAAAAAAGACACTCACTCAGGATCATACACCTAATAAATGGGAAAGCTGGGATTTAAGCCCTGATGACCCTGAACGCTTAACCACATAACCCTGATCTTTGGAATCAGATTTATAATGCAGTGACTATGAAGAACATAGGCAAGGTCATGAAAGGCCTTGGAGGGACTGCGTTCCATGAGAAAGGGCAGAATCATAAATGGGCAGAGGCTATTTTAGTGCAAGTATTAGAAGAGAGGAAGCTGCTTCAGGAATGTCTTTGAGTGAGTGTGAAGAGAAGAGGGGAGTGAGGTTGGGAGGAGCTCTGAGAGGGGTCCAAGTCTGACCTTTAGCAGATTTCATGCTGCAGTCTTGCAGGGTAGAGGGATCAGACACCTGGTCGACCTCATAGTAAGGACTGTGCCTAGACTTGTGGTCTGCTTGGAATCCTGCAAATCCTGGCAGGCCTTAAATCACACCTGCGAGGGAGGTGGGCAAGATTATGACCCTCATCAGAGAAGGCTGCTGAGGCCCAAGGAAAGTGAAATTCAGACATGTTTTCTTGCAGCTTTTTCTCACTGGGGTCTGTGGGAGCCATCAGTTCTCCAGACTCTGCAACATGCAGGAGACGAGGCAGGCAGAACTTCACCCTGGGAAGGCGGATTTCTAGGCCAGTGTGCTTCTAAGGAAGGCACACACTGCTCCCTCTCTTCCCCTCCCTCATGGTCCCTTAGGACCTGGTGCCCTCTCCGGGTTCCTAACACCCTGTTCCCCAAAACAAGCTAAAACTCACTCCTGTTGGAGTGTCTCTGACTGATGTCAGCTGTGTTCCTCCTTCAAAGGGGATTTGCATCATTGCAAGGGAAGGCAGCACTTATAACCAGACATTTTTCTCAAACTATAATGCGCAGACCAATCCTGGGGGATCTTGTTAAAATGCCAAGTCTGAGTTTGTAAGTCTGGGTCATACATAATGAGCTTCCAAACAGATGCTGAAGCTGCTGGCCCAAGGACCACACTCTGAGTGACAGACAGTGGTTTGGTGGAGACTCTAGGGTCAGGATGTCTGCCCACTTTTCTATCCAGCTGACTTTTGGAAAGCTACTTACTTGCTCCTAGCATTAGTTTCCCCATCTGAGTAGTTGTAGTAAATGCAAAGAGCCAACTCGCTGGAAAAGACTGCTGATCCTGGGAAAGAGTGAAGGCCAAAGAGGAGGGCAGCAGAGGATGAGACGGTTGGATGGCATCAGCAACTCGATGGGCATGAGTTTGAGCAAAGTATGGGAGGTAGTGAAGGACAGAGGAGCCTAACGTGTTACAGTCCATGGGGTCACAGAGATTTAGCAGCTGAACAACAATAAACGAGTAGCAAATACCCAATAGGATTTAATAAATGCCTAGTTATTATTGAAAACCCCAAATAGAGCTACCTACTTAATGGAATTGTTAAAAAGGATTAAGTGAAAAAAGTAGGTACACAGTACTTAACCCAGAGCCTGGCACGTAGTAAACCCTCACTAAATAATAATTATCAGATGTTATTAATGGGTATGGAAAGACTAAACAACAATAATATGGAAAGGCTAGTCTGGTAGAATCAGGGACTGGGAAGCCAGCAGGAAGATGGGGGAGAAAGCCATTCTTTCTGGTGTCATGAGGATAAAGTATTCTGGCTTAGAACGATCGGAGGTGAGTTCTTCTCCTGTACTTCATCACCACTGCTGCCCTGCTGGTTTCCCTGGAAAGAATGAGAGCCCAGGTCACCCTAGGCAGATGGGATGACAGGTCATGGATCCAGCCTCCTGTCTCAGCAGTTTGTCTTCTCAGGAGTGTCTCTGTGGGTCTTTCACTTACTTGCAGCCACCCTCAGCTGCTTCTCCTTGAATCATCTCTGCATCGCAGAGGGTTGGGAGCCTGCCTGCATCTCAGAGGCTCCAGCTGTCTCCTGTGGACTATGAATAGTGCTTGTCAGGCTATTTGTCTCGTCACCTTTGCAATCTGCTTTCTGCACAATGTCAAGTTGTAGGCTTGGTGAAGCCATTGTTTTTCTCAGTGACATTTTCTGGGAGAAGCATGGATTCATGAAGAGATAAGGAAAGTCCTTGTTTATGATGGGAACTGTGTGGCCCACTTGTCATCAGCATCTATTTGTCCTACAGACCGGTGCACACTCAGACTGCAGAATCCAAGGGCTGGAGCTCAGCTGTCAAACTGTAAGGTACATGTGAACCTTCTGGGGATCTTGTTAAATTGCAGTCTGATTCAGCAGGTCTGGGGTCAAACCTGAGATTTTTGCAATTCTAACAAGCTTACAGGTGATCCAATGATGCTGGTCCGTGGACCACACTTTGAGGAGCCAATGGATCTCAAACTTTAGCATGCATCCAAATCACCTGTAAGCTGGTGTAAAACACAGACTGCTGGGCCCCACTCCCAGATTTTCTGTTTCTGTAGACCTAGGGTGGGACTAATACTTGGCATGTCTAAGAATTTCTCAGGAGAACCTAATGCTGCAGATTTAAGCACTGCACTTTGAGAACCAAAGCCTCCTAATCTTTTCATAACTTACATTGATATCTTCTGAGTTCTATTACTTAGTCTGTAGTCCTACCTGCTTGTGACAATTTAGTGGTACTAGTCTGTCATATGCATAGCCGGCAATGCCCCAAACTTGGCCAGTGATGCCCTTGTGTTTGTTATGACCCTATCTTGAACTGGTTGCTTTGACTTGCCTTACACTCTGCAAGTTTGCTGGCTTCTTTTTCCCACGACAGCCTCTCCTGGTCCTTTTGACCTGAGCCCCACAACAGCACCTCCAGTCTTGGTCTTTGTATCACTGCTCTGCCACCCCTAGACCTCCTGCCCTGGCTGCCCTGCGCAAGCAATGCTCTCCTGTCTGCACCCCGCTCACTGCCTTAGGGTACCCCCTCCCTTTTCCTGGTTCTTCTAAGGACACCAGGCAGCTGCTAGGGGCCTGGCATGCGAGGCTGTGCCCAAGGAAAGCAGAAATCTTGTTGTTAATTAAACCAGCATGGACATACTGCCCCGGAACTCAGGAGCCTGCCCTCTCCTGCCCCCTCTGACCAGAGCCTCACAGAGCTGGAACGAGTTAGTTCGACCTTCTCAATTGATGTCATTTACGAGGTGGTTGTGCAATCCTTTGTTTAACAGGACTGGTTTCTGGGCCTGGCCCAAGGCTAAGCTGGACTCTGGCAGGCATCCACATCCCCAACCCTGCCTGCTCCCTT
Organism: Cervus canadensis; assembly: GCF_019320065.1. Classification (NCBI taxonomy): domain Eukaryota; kingdom Metazoa; phylum Chordata; class Mammalia; order Artiodactyla; family Cervidae; genus Cervus; species Cervus canadensis. The sequence continues at coordinate 37,482,816 of NC_057402.1, forward strand.
GAACTTCCAGACCCTGGCCAGTACCCCCTATATACCAGGCTGGCATTATCTTGTTGCCAGCATCCCTGAACTCCTCTGCCTCCCCGGAGGAATCCAAGGACAATGCCTCTGACCTTTCCCTGAAGCCCTGTCTCTGTGGAGCTTTCTGTTTTACGAGCTGGTCTTTCTTGTCTGGAGAATCTGTTTCTGTGTTTGTAGTTAGAGCAGAAAAAACTGCCCAGAGAGGTTGCATGGCCCTCTCGGGGTCTGGTAGCCATATCTCTGTGACTAAGAATCTTTGGCCTCAAGGATGCAATCTTCTCTCTCTTCCTTACTATAGTTCCCAAAGTTCTTCCTAACCTTATGTGACAGCTTCTGCCTAAACTGTACCAGGCTATCTTTCCTGAGCCCAGCATCCTGAAAAGGCAAAGGCTCGGTGTCAGATTGGCCTGGGTTCAAATCACTTCTTCACTGCTTTTCAGCTGTGTGACCTTGGGCAAGAGACTTCTTTGCGCTGCAGCTGCCTTGTCTGTAAAATAAAGAACACAATTCCCACCACCTTCCGGGGGCAGTCTAGGGAGTGAGAGGATGTGGTGAAGGACGGGGCACAGTGACAACCAGACAGGGTTGTCACTGGTCCCCACAATCCAACCCTAGCCCCCATCAAGGTCTAGGCTTCCAATGGCTCAGCTCTTCAGACAGGGAATGAGTGGGTGCAATTCCAGACCGGCTTGGTTCCCTCCTGGCACTAAACCAGCTAAGGATGGCTGGGTGGGCTACCACCACCAGGACAGAGGGCCTGAGACCCAGGCCTGGCTGAGCCCCACCCTTCTGCTTTGATGATCTCACCTGTAAATGAGGCAGCTTGACTGTGAAACCGAAGTTCTCTCCAGCTCCATGATATTAAAATAGGTCAATTCAATAAACACATTCAGGCGGGGAGATGGGCCTTGCACGAGATGTGGGGTTGCTCGGGTGGATTCTGGGCCCTTCTCAAGCCTCACCTCTTGGAGAATGCTGAAAAAACTAAGACCTGATCTCTCTTCCCCTAGGCTCGCCCTTCAGGGTCCCCATCCCCATCACAGAATTCTCAAGCCCCGCCCTGCTGAACTGTGCTCTGACGGAATCTGTGTTTTGCATCTTTTTCCTCTAAGTGCAGCTTCCTGGTGAGCCCGACATCCTTCGAGCCACATGTGGGACAGCGGTGAAAGGTTTCAGGACCTGTAGGTGGTCCCTCCCCAGTGGGCTGGTAATCACTTCCCGGATTCCAGAGGCTCATTATGTGAAATCTAAGCTGGACGCCCCAGCCGGGGTTTGCCTCTCCCATCTCAGCTGTCAGCGGGTGCTTGAATTGTTTACAATTATTCCAGGGGGGAGAAAGGAGGGCTGAGGCTCAGGAAGGTCTGCTTGCAACCCCCTCCCTCATGTTCTCCCTGTTGATGTTGGCCCCGCTGGAGTCTCCCCAGAGCGGTGGTCCCGCCCCCTGGGAGCACCTGCTGCGGGCCTGCCAGCCCCGCTGGGCTCGGGCGTGTGGGGTGTGTGTGTGGGGGGCGGTGGTGTGGGTGTGTGTGTGTTGGGGGGGGGGGGTGGAGCATTTGACTTGGGCTTGACCTTCCCACTGGGAGGTGGGGGCTGAGGGGCAGAGCAGGGGATTCATCAGCAAAGAGCTGTTTGACAGTGTGTTCACCATACTAGAACTGAACTTGAAATGGGTCTGCAATCCTTTCTACCATTTCTTCCATTTTTCCTTTCATAAAGAGGGTGAAATGCCTCTCATAAAGCCAGAGGCAAGTACTGGTTTGGGGGAAGAATTATGACACACAGATCCTGCCTGTAAGGAAAGAACAATCTAGAGAGAGGTCAGAGAGAGTCATCCCTCCGTTCATTCTTTTATGTTCCGGGTGAGTAATCAGCCACCAAGGCTCTGTCCTTCCCTCAAGCCTCAGGTGGAAATGGGTAAGTTTGGGGGTGGATGTGGAAATTCTGAAGCTGAAGAGAGGCTGTTTTCCTACTTCCACTCCTTTCCTGGGGGCTGGGGGCTGGTGCAGACAGGAGATTCTGAGAAGGGAAGCACAGCCCCTGCGTGGGGTTGCACAAGGCCTAGTAAGAACAGGAAGAGCTACAATACAAGGCTGACTCTGATAAGTGCCTTCATGAGGCAGAGAAAGAGAACCAGGCGTTCCCAGGAGGAAAGGGTTGCTCCCAGCTAGTGTATCCAGGAAGGCTCCCTGGAGAAGGCCATGAGCTGAGCCTGGAAAGATGAGGGGTTTCCACAGCTAGAGATGGAAAGGGCGGGATTAAGGGTACTGGCATTGTGTGAGAAACCCATGGGAAGGCTGGAAAAAGCGGGAGATACTCAGGGAACAAGTTCACTAGAAATTAACTAGGAGAGATTCTCTTTCCTTTCTTAATGCCTGTGTGGTCTTGGACAAGTCCTGTAACCTCTCTGGGCTTGACGGCTTTGTGTACCCAACATGGAGAAGGTAGAGAGCTCCTGTGAGGCCCTTTCATCTCGTCTTTCTTTCCTAGAGCAGTGAATAAGACTGACAAAATCCCTGCCCTCATGGGCTGGGGAGAAACAGAATAAACAAATAGGACAGATGGTACTAAATGCCTTGGAGAATAATAAATTAGGGAAGGGAATGGAGAATGGGGGTAGGATAACAATTTGAAATAGGATAATTAAGGAAAGACAGTGATGAGATGACAATTGGTTGAAGATCTGAAGGACTCAGCCATGTGGATACCTGGGGAAAGAGCTATAGAACAGAAGAAACAGCTAGTGCAAAGGCCCTGGGGTGGTTGCAAGCTTGGTGTGTTCAAGGCCCAGTAAGGAGGACAGTCTTCCTTTCCTAGAAAGGAAGAGCAGTAGGTTTCCATAGAAACTGGATCTAGGAGGATGTATATAGCTGGCTCTCTCTCTGTCAGGGGTAAGTACCATTGTGCAATCAGAACCAGCTTGATAGGGCTTGTTAGCAGGAAGCACTCACAATGCTAGCACCAGCAGCTGGCAGAGTGCCCAGGGCACCTGGCGGCAATCAGCTGGACCAATTGGCTGTGCTGAGAGCATGCTTCCTGACATACCAACTGCAGGGATTCTCAAGTGCTCCTGCCTTTGGTCTAAAGGGCCCTGCAGCTTTATCTGGAGTGTATCGGGGTACAGCATGGTCCAGCAACGGCAGGCCTCCAGCACAAACAGTGCTATCTCCACAACCAGACACTAGCCCTGAGTGGAATCTCCAGTAAGGGGACGACACAGGTTGGGAGAAAAACATCTGACATCACAGCTGGGCCCCGTTCTCCCCAACCCCCAACACTTCCTTCCATCTCTCGATCCTTCCCCTTTCCACCAGTCAAAGGATTCCTCCCTTGCTCACTGATGGAAGAGATGATACAGTAGAACCCCCAAAACAGTCCTTTCAGCTATTGAGTCACAAATACTAAGGTCCTGGGGATATTTACGGGACTAAGGCATAAGGATGAAGGAGGAGAAATAAGTTCATGGTTGGGAGGTGGGAGGGGAGGGAAGAGAGAGGAAAATGAAGATTGGATACTGGGTGGGGGGGTGGGGAAGGGGCCATTGAAAGGAGTCTGCGTTCTGCCCTCCTCTAGATCAAGTGCCCAGTGTGGAATGGGGGCAGATGGGGGTAACGGTGGGGTATGTCCAGGGCAAGTGGGATTCAGGAGTGCCTTCCCCAAGCTCTCTGGGTCCAGTTTGATGCTGGTACCACACTTAGTCCTGTATGATTAAAAAATGGCCTGGCTGGGGTCCTGGGAACCCAGAAAGACCCACCAGGAATGGTGGGAGCACATCAATGTCAAACCTCCATATAAAGAGGAGTATTTATTATATAAAGCATTTATTCTAAGGCATTAACTCATTTAGTCCTCAGAACAATTCAGTAAAGTAGGCACTTTATTATCCCCATCTTACAGATGAGGAAACTGAGAAGTTAAACAACTTAGCTAAGGTCCCAGGACCAGTCAGTGATGTGGCTAGGTTTTGAACCCAGGCCGTTTGGCTCTGGAATCTGTTCCCTTAATAACCACTCCACTATATCACTAAGATCAGGCCACCTTGTTGGATGATGCCCACGTGGATTCTTGACTACACTGAGGATCAGCTTCCATACCAACCCCCTCCCCCACTGGTTCTCCATAAACCTCCCCAGAGCTTAGGCACCATTCAAATAAAAGAGGGAGGGAAAATTCCAAATTGACTGAGATTAAATTTCTACCACCTGATAGACGGGACTCAGCAGTGAACTTAGTTCAGTTACAGACTACTGTCAGTGGAGTAAGTTCATCCTCGTTACAATAACCTTCTAGGACTGGAGTGCCACTCCCTGCTATTGCTACTTCTCCCACCACTCTCACCACCATTAGGCCACCTGCCGAGGAGACGGAAAGGGTGGCACCTCACCTAGGGTAAGAACAAAGATATACCCACTACCGGGGATGCAGCTTCTTCCTTGGTCAAGGGTTTCTGATTTTTAGGTTGAGCCATTCCAAGTGGGTCAAGGTTGGGGCATTTCTCTTGACTCCAGCAGAAAGCGTTCTGTGATTGGCTGGAGCCATCAATCACCCACTCACTCATCCAGTTATGCCTGCAGTTCTACCCTCATCTGGAAAGAATGAAGGCAGCAAAGCACTATGGTCGCTTAATGCAAACCATTTGTGTAGTCAGAAGGAAAATGGGATGTGATTCACATGGACTTTCCAGCTTCTTTTTTAAGAGGCCTGCTGTCAATAAAGTGAAGGCAGGGCATTTTGCAGAAAAGGGACATTTCTGGTCAGGCTGAATTCATTCTCCCGCAACCATCTCTGGACTTCTTTGGGAAGCAGGGTCTGATCCATTCTTGGTTCTCTGCAGATGAGCTATGTGTGTGTGTAGAAGGTCAGGAGTTTTAGAAATTCTAAGTGGGTGAGTTTGACATCATCTTAATTTGTTACAAGCCATGGGCTAAGATGCAATAATATATTTCCTGCACCAAAGAACACTGAAAGGAAACATTTAACAGTTATCATCCTGTTTTAGTAGATTGTAAACTCCTTGAGGGCAGACATATTTATGATTGGCTTGACCTCCAAGACCTAGCACAGGCCCGCAGGAGGCAGATGCAGAGTTTTATCCCAACACCCCTTCCAGTCTCTCATCCCTCCACGTATCCTCTGCCTCAACCGTCCTTGGACTGCCAATCTTCTGCCACAGGACCTTTGCACATACCTTCCTTAAGCTTGGCGTGTCCTCCCTCCCTTACTTACCTAGTTAACCTCTATAACTTCTGAGCTCTCAGCTCAGTCATCACATCTTCAGAGAAGTCAGCCTCCCTAATTAGGCCAATTTCCGCAAGAGAGATTCTCATTCCAGGCTGTCACCTTCCTTGTTGAATCTGCCACGGTTGTCATTTTACGCTATTTCACGTGCCTCTTTGATGAATGTCTGTCTCCCTCCCCACTTTGCCAAGTCTAGGAGGACTCACCACCATCTCCCCCACTGTCCTGCCTAGCTCCTGGCACTTAGGAAGTATGGAATGGATAGGTCAACCTTCGCTGAGTACCTGGACCTGTGTACCAAAGGCTGAGTAAACCCCCCAAACTGAGGCCCAGAGAGGAAAGGAGAATTGTTCAAAATGTCATGCTTTGTAAGGGCCAGAGGCAGGCTTTGAATCCAGTTCTTCTGACCCAGGTACCAGCATTCTTTCCGCTGCCTCTCTACGGGTTGGCGGAAGGACTGACCTGACCACTTGGGATGGACGGCATCAATCTTGAATATGAAGCTGTAGAGATAAGGCTGCGGTTCCAATGCAAATTAGCAGAATTTTTGCCCAAGGAAGGAGGCTGCTTGGGTTCAGCTCCAGGCCAGCCTTTTCCTGCTTAGCTGGAGACAGCAGTTCCCCAGCCAGACAGCCCCGTTCTCTGGTCCTTTCCTGCCCTGCTGGGCCATGAACTCTGTGGGCGGTGAGGCAGGCATTTCCGGGGCCCCGGGTTATGCGCCTCTGGAGGGTGATGGCTCCAGCTGGCCACATGTTCACCAACCGCACTTTGGTCAATTGCCCCAGGTCCTGGTTCACAGAATTGCCGGGAAAATGACAGCTCTGGGTCCACATGAAAGGCATTCTTGAAAAATCTCTCTGCCCTCCCTCCTTCCCCTGCTGGAGAATTTTGTGCTGTGAGTTATTGCAGCAATTGGCGGCCCGGATGGGTTTGAGTGGAGGGGGCTGGGCTTTCTCGTTGCTTTATTGCTCCAATGTGTGCGGAATCAACTCAGTTCTCTGGCAATCTTTTCTCCCCACCTCTTCGTGGAATGAAGATGCTCAGAGAAGTGGAAGCAGTAGACAAAGAGCCTCAGTTTCTTTGCAGTTTGTCCTGTAACACAGGGGTCCCCAACCTCCAGGATCTAATGCCTGATGATCTGAGGTGGGGCTGATGTAATCGTAATACAAGTAAAGTGCACAATAAATGTAATACACTTGAATCATCCTGAAACCATCCCCCCCTATCCTGGTCTGTGGAAAAATTGTCATCCACAAAACTGATCCCTGGTGCCAAAAAGGTTGGGACCACTGCTGTAAAGCTCCCCTGCACATTCCAGACCTCCTAGCAAATAAAGAGGGTGAGGAAGAGACTGGGGTTGGGGAGGGGGGTGGGCAGGTTGCAAATCTTTGCACTGAATTCCTGCTTTATGTCTCCCAGAAGTGATGGCCATGGTCACGACCAAGGTGCATCCACAGTAGTGGGCCTGGCCATGAGGAAGAGAAACCTGCAATGTCAGACCAAGGACTTCATCTGGACAAGAATGATACTTAATGCTTATGAATTTGATCTCAAGTAGATTTTTATCTGCCCATGGCCACTCCAGGGGTGTCAGGGAAAGTCACACATTACACGTTGCGAGGTGGCGGGGGCAGGTAATTGTATTTCCAACACCTTCCTGTCTGAAGAGCAGGGCTGTCCAATGGGACTTCCTGAGAGGAAGAAAATGTTCAATATCTGTGTCATCTTAGGATGGAAGCCCCTGGTCACACGCGGCCCCTGAGCACTTGAAATGTGGCTAGGGCACTGGAGGAACTAAATCTTGAATTTCAATTAATTTTCATTTGAATTTAAATAGCCACACGTGGCTAGGGGCTATCATATTGGAGAGGGTGGTTCTAATGACTAGCAATATCAGCATCACCTGGGAGCTTATTAGAACTAAGCCCCACCCCAGATCTGTTGAATCAGAGGAGCATTGTAACAAGATCCCAGGTGATGCACGTTAGCAATTGAGAAAGGTTTCTCTGGAGCACAGTCAAGAACAAAGGAAGTGAGAAAACAGAAAGCAAGGAATAAAGCTAGTGGGCAGAAAGAACGACTCTCATGAAATCTTTGTATCTTTCACACAGCATTTATCTGGCGGGTATTGATGCTTACTTTGGAGTCCATTCTAACAGCACTGGCTGTGGGATTTTTTTCTCTTTCCCAGTCTGCAGTAGATTGGAAGCAGCAGTAGAGGCACCATAGGAGCATCTTTGCCGCCTCTAATGCCACTTGTTTAATCAGCACAAAGTGCCTGTGAATATAAGGATCATGATGACCAGTGTCATTTGGGAAGGTGAGGTCTGGACCATCTCCCTAAGACCACACTGGAGTCTCTCGGCTAGAATTCTGCAAGCCAGGGCAGCATTTCAGAATCTCATTTTTAAGTACATGTTAGTGTCTGCTGGTAATGAAACACATGTTGTAGACCGATGAAATTTAATGTTCAAGCTAAATAATAAAATCTTTTATTTATGGGCAAGTTTTACATCTCCCTGAGGGGAGATAAGCTAGTGTACAAGTCTTTCCCACTTTCCTGGGTCTGATGTGAAGCCAGCTTGTTCCCCCTTGACATCACAGGGGAAATATGGATAGGAGCGGGGTGGGGGGTGGGGGAAGAGGAGGCTTTATATTTACAAGCCTGTGGTACGATGCAGCCAGATGCAGATTCTACTGGGTTTGTGGGTGTGAGGACGCTGGGGGAAGGAGTTAAATAGGACTTACCTTTCTGACCTCAGCCAAGTCTCCAGGGGGACTCATGGGGAGGGTTGCACTGGAGGAATTTTTTTAACTCTAAAGAGACCACAGATGATCAGACAATGCTAGGAAGGGCTCCCAGCCCTCACAGACCCTACCCTTCACTGATAAGCTTGCTCTTTCATTCCAGGAGTCTATCAGCAAAGACGAATTGAGCTCCTTCCATGTGCCAGACACTATTCTAGGTGGTGGGGGGATTAAACAGTATGAAACAAATCAGAGACCCCTGTCCTCAATGAGTCTACATCTGAGTGGGACACAGTCATATACACAAGTAATTTCAGGAACTGAGAAGGGTTGTCAGGAGGATAAAATTAGTAGAGAGGCATGACAGTGATCCAAGAGGGCTTCGTGGAGGAAGTGACATTTGCATTGTGTCCTTAGAGGTAGTGAGAAGAAGGCAGTCCCTGAAGATCTGAGGGAAAGGCACTTCAAGGAGGATAGGGGTAGGGGCTGGGGGGATGCAGTGAATCATGCCAGGCCAGAGTGGTGGGATTTTATTCTAAGCAAAGTAGGAAATCATTAGAAGGCTTGTGTCTTAACAAGAGGAGTGATATTTCCTAAGCTTACTGTGGTTGCCATATGGAGAAAGGACTATAACTTTGAGGGGAAGAGCAGAAGCAGGGAGAACAGGGAAGAGGCTGTTGTGTTCCAGGTGACAGAGGATGGAGACTTGGGTTGAAGGTTCATAGTGGAAGTATGAGAAGAGGCTGGGTTCAAGATATATCCTGAAAGAGGGGCAGACAGGTCTTCCTGTGAACTGGATGCTTGTGGGAAGGTCAAGCTCAGGTGCCTGAGTAAACGGGTGAGTGATGCCACCACATCATGAAAGGAAAATGTTTGGAAGAGGAAATCAGTGTTTCCCTAAGTCTGAGATGCCATTAGGATATCCAAGAGGATTAACATTTAGGAGTCTGGCGCTCAAGTTCTTGAGATTTTTAAAATGTGGTCGTAGTCAGAATACAGAAAAGATTGGGAGCTACAGGACTACTAGAAAACAAAGAATGCCTCCAGAGGGATAAGATTAAAGGCTGAGCACACCACCACCTTGAAATCTAAAGGAGATGGAGGAGCCCGCAAAGGAGACTGGGGGGAAAATGGCCAGAGAGGAAAAGGGAGAAAAGGTGGTGGAACTAGTAGACCACATCAAATGCTGCTGAGAACTTGAGTAAGATGGAGACAGAGTGGTCTTTGACTCTGGCCTGAGAGAGGTCACTGTTATGGGTGGACATAAAAGCAGATTTAGAGTCAATTGAGGTATTAATATTTACTTCTTCTACAAGGAATAAGAAGAGAGGACTGTCAGTTGCCTCTAGGGAGGGAAACTGGGTTGTTGGGAGAAGGGGAAGGGGACTGCCTTCCTTTTCACTAGATATCACTTTGTGTGTTTTATACCCTTGTTACAAGCACCTATTCAAAATGTCCCAGCAGATTGAGGAAAGAATGGGCAGTAAAACAAGAATGGGGATATCAAATATAAATGACACTTGGGAGATATTTTGCTGCAAGAAGGAAGAGAAAAATGGGTTGTTGTGGGGTCAAGGAAAGGTTTCTTTAGAGGATGTTTATACATTGGTGAGCGTGGTCAAGCAGAGAGTGGGAAATGGATAAAACAGGAAGGGGAGGGGATGGCTGCAAGGGCAGGATCTTTAAAGAGGCCACAGCAATGAGATGAACTTTAAAACGAGGGGTAAGTAGGTAGTGGGAGCTGGCCTGAGACTGACAGCTCATCTCATGGAACAGGAAGGAAGGTGGGGATGTAAGTTTAAGCATAGCGAGATGATGAATAGGTGGGAGGATGGTGAGACCATCAGTTAAGGGTGATGGGGGGTGTTAGAGAAGATACTGGAGGGTCAAGAAGAATGTATGAAAGGGAGTGGAAAAGTAAATTCCTATGGACAACAGTAATAGGTTTATTCAGCAATATTGAGCACCCACTTAAAGTCTGGGGTCATAAAACTAGAGTGAAATAGTTGAGGGGAAGGTGTGTCTGGGGGCAAGGAGGTAAAATGACTTCATTTGGGTCCCTCTGCATTTGGAGGCCTGCCTTGATTCTTCTTTGGCAGAGAAGTCTTTCATCTGTGCTCTTTTGGCACCTTGGATAATTTTTGGTGGGGAGGCATTGTCAGAAAGAGGGGTGCCATGGAAACACATGAATAACATAGAGCTGGGATTACCAGGCATTTAGAAGAGCAGCTGGCAGCAAAGGACCAGCTAGTTCCTTGAAGAGTTGTTGGTGATGGGGCAGTGGGACGTATTGGTAATGGGATGGATGTGTGGATTTGGGAGTGCTGGCTTTGGATACTGGTGCTAGCTTGGTGGTGATGGCATGTGGGCAAAGAGGTATTGCCACTGGGGTGTTAAAGGGGCAAGAATAGCTATGGATGCTCTGAGGGACAACAAGAAGGGCTGCTGCTATGAGGTACAACCCAAACTGTGACACTGAAAAAAGAGATCAGAATGAAAGTTAATCTACAGAGACAGAATAGCATAGTGGTGGCGTGGGCTAGAGGTGGGGCCAGAGATTAACTGTAAGTGGGCAAGAGGGATCTTATTGGGGGTGATGAAAATGTTCTAAAACTGGATGACGTTGATAGTTACATAACTCACTATATCTACTAAATATCATTGAATTGTATACTTGAAATGGATGAACATCATGGTATGAAAATTATATTTCAATAAAACTGAAAACAAAAAGAATGACAGTATCATGCTTGGCACACAGCAGGTCCTCAATAAACAAATATTGAATGAATAAACTATCTCTTCACCAAGAAGTGAAAGAAAGTCAAAGTTTAGTCGCTCAGCCGCATCTGACACTTTGTGACCCTGGGCTCCTCTGTCTATGGGATTTTCCAAGCAAGAATACTGGAGTGGGCTGTCATTTCCTCCTCCAGGGAATCCTCCTGATCTAAGGATCGAACCCAGGTCTCCCACATTGCAGACAGATGCTTTACCATCTGAGACACCAGGGAAGCCCCTCACCAACAAGGAGAGATACCAAAACACTGGCCACATTTGTTAAAAGGAGCATGTATTACTCTTACAATCAGAAGAAAATGGAGGGTTTTTTAAAGTGGTGGGGGCCCTTGGCATTCTCAGTCCTCCATTCTCATTGCAAGATTCCCTTCCTGTGCCGAGCCCTTCAGATCTGGGTTTCAACTCCTACCTGTCTCCTATCAGCAACCACGTAACCCAGCCGGGTCTCTCCTCTTGAAATCTCATGTTCCCAGGCTCCATGTTTCAAATATACCCATCATCTCCATCCCTTCCACCCCACCCCCACCTGCTCCTTTTCCTCTTCTCTGCCTCAGTGACTATTCTCACCCTCCACCCTGTGATCGAGTCTGGAATACTCCTGGATTTTCCTCCCAGCACATCCAACATACCATCATTCCCTGACATCCACCTCACAACCACCCTCCCCTCCCCACTGCCACCCTTGGTCTGGGCCACCCTCTCCTCCCCACCATCTCATTCCTTCTCCTGATGTCTGCCTCAGCTGCCTCTGCATATACTCCTGCCTTAGCCAACCCCTCCTCCACACTTCAGCCAGAGTGATCATCCCAACATGTAAATATGGTCACCTGACACCTCTTCTTCAATTTCTCTGATCCTCAGAGCCTGCAGGATAAAGTCCAAATTCCACCCCAGGGCTATTCAGGATTCTCCACCTCCATCTCCTCTCCATTTCAGTCCAATTCAGTTCAGTCACTCAGTCATGTCTGACTCTTTGTGACCCCATGGACTACAACACGCCAGTCTTCCCTGTCCATCACCAACTCCTGGAGCTTACTCAACCTCATGTCCATTAAGTTGGTGATGCCATCCAATCATCTCATCCTCTGTTGTCCCCTTCTCTTTCTGCCTTCAATCTTTCCCAGCATCAGAGTCTTTTCCAATGAGTCAGTTCTTCACATCAGATGGCCAAAGCACTGGAGTCTCAGATTCAGCATCAGTCCTTCCAATGAATATTCAGGACTGACTTCCTTTAGGATTGACTGATTGTATCTCCTTGAAGTCCAAGGGACTCTCAAGAGTCTTCACCAATACCAAAGTTCAAAAGCATCAATTCTTCGGCACTCAGCTTTCTTTATAGTCCAACTCTCGCATCCATACATGACTACTGGAAAAACCATAGCTTTGACTAGATGGACCTTTGTTGGCAAAGTAATGTCTCTGCTTTTTAATAGGCTGTCTAGGTTGGTCATAACTTTTCTTCCAAGGAGCAATTTTAATTTCATGGCTGCAGTCACCATCTGTAGAGATTTTATTTACCACTCTCCAGATCTTCCCCTGCACGGAATGCCTCCAGGCCTTTGTGTCCTGTCTGCCTGGAACTCCCTTTCCCTCTCCAACTGGGAAACCTCCCAAGCCTTCAGGGGCTCAGCTCTGTGAACCTTCCACAGCCCATTCCTATGGAAGCTTGATGCTCTCCTCCGGGTTCCCTATCACTGTGCAGCCTTGTATATGTGTCCCTACTCCACCCTCCACTGTGAGCCATCTCAAGGACAGGGGCCCTGCCTCCTACCTGAGCAGCCTAAACACCTGGTACTGGGCCTGGTACAGACTTGAATCCTGATTTCCTGGGAACCTGCGTTAGCTGCCCGCAGCCAGGCTGTCCAGTGACTCTGGGAAGGAGAGAATATTAGCATCTTGGAGGGGGCCTCGGCTCTGCACCCCATAGGTAGATCATACCCTCCTTGTTGTCTGCCATATCCCATTGCCCAGTACAGGGCCTGACCATAGTTGTTGTTCTTCAGTCATTAAGTCATGCCCTTCTCTTTGCAACCCCACGGACTGTAGCACACAAGGCTCCTCTGTCCTTCACTACTTCCCAGAATTTGCTCAAATTTATGTCCATTGAGTCACTGATGCTATCTAATCATCTCAGCCTCTGCCACCCCCTTCTCCTTTTGCCTTCAATCTTTCCCAGCATCAGGATCTTTTCCAGTGAGTCAGCTCTTCACATCTGGTAGCCAAAGTATTAAACTTCAGCTTCAGCAACAATCCTTCCAGTGAATATTTTGGGTTGATCTTCTTTAGGATTGACTGGTTTGATCTCCTTGCTGTCCAAGGGACTCTCAAGAGTCTTCTAAAGTACCATAATTTGAAAGCATCAATTCTTTGGTGCTCAGTCTTCTTTATGCACCAACTCTTACATTCATACATGACTATTGGGAAAACCATAACTCTGACTGTACAGACCATAGTAAGCAAAGTGATGTCTTTGTTTTTTAATACACTGTCTAGGTTTGTCATGGGCTTCCCAGGTGGCTCAGTGGTAAAGAATCCATCTGCCAATGCAGGAGTCACAGGAGATGTGAGTTTGATCCCTGGGTCAGGAAGATCCTCGGGAGGAGGCAATGGCAACCCACTTTAGTATTCTTGCCTGGAAAATCCAAGGACAGAAGAGCCTGGCAGTCTACAGTCTATAGGATTGTAAGGAGTTGGACATGACTGACCATGCACACACACCTAGGTTTGTCATAGCTTTCTTTCCAAGGAACAAGTGTCTTTTAATTTCATGACTGCAGTCACCATCTGCAGTGATTTTGGAGCCCAAGAAAATAAAATCTGTCACTGCTTCCACTTTTTCCCCTTCTATTTGCCATGAAGTGATGTGACCAGATGCCATGATCTTAGTTTTTTTTATGTTGAATTTCACGCCAACTTTTTCACTTTCCTCTTTCACCTTCATCAGGAGGCTCTTTAGTCCCTCTTCACTTTCTGCCATTAGAGTGGTATCATCTGTGTATCTGAGGTTATTGATATTTTTCCTGGCAATAAAATTTCTCTAGATTCCAGCTTGTGATTCATCCAGTCTGGCATTTTGCATGATGTACTCTGCATAGAAGTTAAATAAGCAGGGTGACAATATACAGTCTTGTTGTACTCCTTTCCTAATATTGAACTAGTCCATTGTTCGGTGTCCAGTTCTAATTGTTGCTTCTTGACCTGCATATAGGTTTCCCAAGGTAAAATGGTCTGATACTCCCATCTCTTTAAGAATTTCCGAGTTGGTTGTGATCCAAAACATTCAAAAGCTTTAGCATAGTCAATGAGGCAGAGGTAGATTTTTTCGTGGAATTCTCTTGCTTTTTCCATGATCTGATGAATGTTGGTAATTTGATCTCTGGTTCCTCTGCCTCTTTGAAACCCAGCTTGTGCATCTGGAAATTCTCAGTTCATGTACTGCTGAACCCTAGCTCAATAACCACTTGTCAAAAGGACAGAGGTTTACAGACATGAATGAAACAAACCCCCATGCCTGGAAAGACCCAGGGGTCATTTGGCCCGACCTGTACCACCCACATGTGTCCCAAACAAAGAAGCTGAAGTCCCCCATGGAGCAGGGGCTTGCTCAAGGAGAAGTAGTGGCCTCTCCCCCACCAAAAGACTAAAACCCAGATATCCTTTCCTTCAAATGCAAGATGGTTTCCTCTCCAAACTCTAAAGGCGAAGGCTTCCAGGAGCAGGTGGGGTCTGCTACTAACGCTGTACTGAGCACATGCCGTGTGCCAGCTTGGCGCTAGGTGTCTTCATACATCTACTCGCATAATCCCACGTGAGCCCGGAGGGAGGCACTTTTGTTACCATTTCACAGCTGAGGAATTGGAAACTCAGACAACTGAAGCTGGTGAGAGAGAGCTAAAGAGAGAATTTGAATCCTGATTTATCTGCCCTCAAGATTGATATTCTCAGAAACCACATCCTGCACCAGGATAGTTTGGAAAGGAGTGCCCGAGGTGTGGGGTTGGCTGAGCAGTGTGTCATACATGAGGGCAAAAGGCCCAGCAGGGTGATGGCCCCTTGAGAACATGGCCCCTGACCCCTGGCCCCTGGCCCCTGACCCCTGGCCCTTGGGGGCAGAGTTGGGAGGAGGTAACACTTAGAACCCAGGAGAAGAGGCCTCCCTTTCTGAAATGCTAACTGCACAGGCGCAGGCCCTTCTTCACTCTGGCCTCTGATGGTCTTAAAACTGGAGTGGATTTTTAGGGGGTTATCCCAAAGGACTTCATTTGGGTGCAGAAAACATAGATTCTAAAGAAGTCAGGTCATGGCCTGAACTGACACCCCCAAACCATGACATTTGAAACCTTTGTCAGGGGCCGTGGGGGCTCCTCTTCTATGCACTTTCCTCCCATCCAATTCCTTCTTAACAAGCTAAACAGGTCCACTTCTGTCCCCAACCTAGCAGTGGTTGTTGGTTGTCAACTAGTCCAGATATCTTAATCTGGCATTCATGCTGCTCTTTGGCCACATCCTTGACTATCTGTCCTATCTTGTCTCTCTCCCCAGTCTCTTAAACAAGCTCTTTGCAAAATTACACTGCTTCCTATTCCTCTAAACATTCCTGCTGCTTTCCTACCTCTGAGCCTTTGTCCACACTATTCCCTCTGCCTGGAATGCCCTCCATTCCCATCTTCCATGGAAATCTTACCCTCTTTTCAAAGTCCAGTTTTATTGGCACTGCCTCCTTTCATGGATTTTTCCTCCAGCTCTCAAACCTGTTGTTGCTATTGTTTAGTTGCTCAGTTGTGTCCGACTCTTTGTGACCCCATGGAGCCTGCCATGGGATTTTCCAGGCAAGAATGCTGGAGTGGGTTGCCATTTCCTTCTGCAGGGGATCTTGAAGGGCTATTTCTCTCTGACCTTCTTAGGACCCTTAACTCACTGCCTCAAGTGTGGATTACCTGTGTGTGTGGCCTTCTCTTTCTGGACAGTGTATGTGTAAGGGTCTTATCCATCTCCCTACCCTCAAGGGCCAGACACACAGCAAGTGTTCATTGAATGCATACTGGCCAAATAAAGGCATGAGTGGACTTCTAAAATCAGTCAGAAGTATTTCTGGTCCTGAGGTATTTGCATTTTAATGGAGATCACCACTTACCCTAAATTAGAGAAATTATCCAAAACCTGGAATTAAGACAAAAACACGCTCTTTAAAAGTCCTCCTAGATCTAGAAAGATGGTACTGATGAACCTATTTGCAAGGCAGCAATGGAGACACAGACATAGAGAACAGACTTATGGACACGGGGTGGGAGGGGGCGGGGGTAGGAAGGAGAGGTGGGACGAATGGAGAGATTAGCATGGAAACACATACACTACCACATGTAACATAGACAGCCGGTGGGAATCTGCTATATGACCCAGGGGACTCGAACTGGGCTCTGTGACAACCTACAGGGGTGGGAGGTGGGAGGGAAGCTCATGAGGGAGGGGACATATATATACCTATGGCTGATGCATGTTGATATAGGGCAGAAACCAACACAATATTGTAATTATCCTTCAATTAAAAAAAATAAGGAAAAAAGGCATTTTCTAAGGATTGCCTAAGGGTTACTGACTCTAAGGATGTAACCTCATTTGAATTACTATTTACCATTAGTCAGGGCCCAGATTTTGTAAACACTGATGTTAACTGTAAAAAATTGATAAGCTACAAAGGATTTCCAGACATTCAGAAAAGGACAGCGCTACAGGTTACGGTTTGACTGTCCTGTGGGACATGAACCAGTTTTGTATCTAATTTAGCCATCATATTGCAGCTTTCTTTCTTTCAGTAACTATATAGACCCCAGTGTCTAGTGCCCCCCTTTGAACCAGCTTTGCCATTCTGCTGGGTTCAACTCTTCTGCCATTGCCCTCATTCATGAATTCAACAAATATTTGACATATATCCATTACATGTTTGTATGAAAGCTCTGTGTTATAGATTTTTGTTATAAGTTTTGGGTACATTGACTCAACCTTTGGAGCATATTAGAATCATCTGCGGGGGCAATTAAAACTTTTAGATACCCAGGCTGTACCTCTGTATTCTTATTCAGAAAGTCTTGGGTGAGGTCCTCATGTCTATCTATTCTTTTGACACTTTAAGAGAATTCTAATTAATATTCAGAGTTGAGGACCTCTCTACCAAAGGGTATTGACCAGATGGTCAACACCAAAATCAGATTGATTATATCCTTTGCAGCCAAAGATGGAGAAGCTCTAGACAGTCAGCAAAAACAAGACTGGGAGCTGACTGTGGCTCAGATCATGAACTCCTTATTGCCAAATTCAGACTTAAATTAAAGAATGTGGAGAAAACCACTAGACCATTCAGGTATGACCTAAACCAAATCCCTTATGACTATACAGTGGAAGTGAGAAATCGATTTCAGGGACTAGATCTGATAGAGTGCCTGAGGAACTATGGATGGAGTTTCATGACATTGTACAGGAGACAGGGAGCAAGACCATCCCCAAGAAAAAGAAATGCAAAAAAGCAAAATGTTTGTCTGAGGAGGCCTTACAAATATCTGTGAAAAGGAGAGAAGTGAAAGCAAAGGTGAAAAGGAAAGATACACCCACCTGAATGCAGAGTTCCAAAGAATAGCAAGGAGAGATAAGAAAGCCTTCCTCAGCAATCAATGCAAAGAAATAGAGGAAAACAATAGAATGGGAAAGACTAGAGATCTCTTCAGGAAAACTAGAGATACCAAGGGAACATTTCATGCAAAGATGGGCTCAATAAAGGACAGCAATGGTAGGGACATAACAGAAGCAGAAGATATTAAGAAGAGGTGGCAAGAATTCACAGAAGAACTGTACAAAAAAGATCTTCACAACCCATATAATCATGAAGGTGTGATCACTCACACTCACCTAGAGCCAGACATCCTGGAATGTGAAGTCAGGTGGGCATTAGGAAGCATCACTACGAACAAAGCTAGTGGAGGTGTGGAATTCCAGTTGAGCTATTTCAAACCCTAAAAGATGACGCTGTGAAAGTGCTGCACTCAATATGTCAGCAAATTTGGAAAACTCAGCAGTGGCCACAGGACTGGAAAAGGTCAGTTTTCATTCCAATCTCAAAGAAAGGCAATGCCAAAGAATGCTCCAACTACCACACAATTGCACTCATCTCAAATGCTAGTAAAGTAATGCTCAAAATTCTCCAAGCCAGGCTTCAGCAATATGTGAACCATGAACTTCCAGATGTTCAAGTTGGTTTTAGAAAAGGCGGAGGAACCAGAGATCAAATTGCCAACATCCACTGGGTCATTGAAAAAGCAAGAGAGTTCCAGAAAAACATCTATTTCTGCTTTATTGACTATGCCAAATCCTTTGACTGTGTGGATCACCATAAACTGTGGGAAATTCTGAAAGAGATGGGAATAGCAGACCACCTGACCTGCCTCTTGAGAAACCTGCATGCAGGTCAGGAAGCAACAGTTAGAACTGGACATGGAACAACAGACTGGTTCCAAATAGGAAAAGGAGTACATCAAGGCCGTATATTGTCACCCTGCTTATTTAACTTATATGCAGAGTACATCATGAGAAACCCTGGGCTGGAGGAAGCACAAGCTGGAATCAGGATTGCCGGGAGAAATATCAATAACCTCAGATATGCAGATGACACCACCCTTATGGCAGAAAGTGAAGAGGAACTAAAAAGCCTCTTGATGAAAGTGAAAGAGGAGAGTGAAAAAGTTGGCTTAAAGCTCAACATTCAGAAAACTAAGATCATGGCATCTGGTCCCATCACCTCATGGGAAATAGATGGGGAGACAGTGGAAACAGTGTCAGACTTTACTTTTTTGGGCTCCAAAATCACTGCAGATGGTGACTGCAGCCATGAAATTAAAAGACGCTTCCTCCTTGGAAGGAAAGTTATGACCAACCTAGATAGCATATTAAAAAACAGAGATGTTACTTTGCCAGCAAAGGTCTGTCTGGTCAAGGCTATGGTTTTTCCAGTGGTCATGTATGGATGTGAGAGTTGGACTGTGAATAAAGCTGAGCACTGAAAAATTGATGCTTTTGAACTGTAGTGTTGGAGAAGACTCTTGAGAGTCTCTTGGACTTCAAGGAGATCCAACCAGTCCATCCTAAAGGAAACAAGTCCTGGGTGTTAATTGGAGGGACTGACGTTGAAGCTGAAACTCCAATACTTTGGCCACCTGATGCGGATAGCTGACTCATTTGAAAAGACCCTGATGCTGGGAAAGATTGAGAGCAGGAGGAGAAGGCGACGACGGAGGATGAGATGGTTGGATGGCACCACCAACATGGTGATGGACATGGGTTTGGGTGGACTCTGGGAGTTGGTGATGGACAGGGAGGCCTGGCGTGCTGTGATTCATGGGGTCGCAAAGAGTCAGACACGACTGAGTGAATGAACTGAACTGAACTGAACTACCAAAAGGAGACAGGCTTTAAATTAAAGCACTTAACCACAAGCCTGGCACATAGTAAATGCTTATTAAAGTTAGTTATTATTCCTGGTAGCCTTAACTTTTGAATTTTAGACATTGAGAGTGAAGGTTTGGCATAGGGCCACCGTGGGTGCTCCTGAAGTCATACTACCTCTGACCTCTTATATCATGACATGCAGCCAGGTTTATCACTGTGTTTTTGTTTCTTATTGCAGCTATAATGAATTATCACAAACTTACTGGTTTAAAACAGCACAAACGTATTCTCTTACAGTTCTGAAGGTCAGAAGTCCGGAATGAGCCTTGTTCAGTTGCTATGTCTTGGGTCCAGGTGTTTGCAACCCCATGGACTACAGCACATCAGGCTTACTTGTCCTTCACTGTCTCCCAGAGTTTGTTCAAACTCATGTCCATAGAGCAGGAGATGCCATCCAACCATCTCATCCTCTGTCACCCCCTTCTCCTCCTGCCCTTAATCCTTCCCAGCATCAGGGTCTTTTCCAGTGAGTCAGCTTTTCGCATCAGGTGGCCAAAGTATTGGAGCTTCAGCATCAGACCTTCCAATGAATATTCAGGGTTGGTTTCCTTTAGGATTGACTGGTTTGATCTCCTTGCAGTCCAAGGGACTCTCAAGAGTTTTTTGCAGCACCACAATTCAAAACCATCAATTCTTTGGCGGTCAGCCTTCTTTATGGTCCAACTCTCACATCCGTACATGACTATTGGAAAATCTAAAGCTTGTACTATACGGATCTTTGTCGGCAAACTGATGCCTTTACTTTTAAATACATTGTCTAGGTTTGTCATAGCTTTCCTTCCAAGAAGTAAGCATCTTTTAATTCCATGGCTAAAATCAAGGTGTCACCAGGGCTGTTTCTTCCTGCAGACCAGGGGAGGATAAATTCCTTGTCTCTTCCCGTTCTGGTGGCTTCCAGCACTACTTTGCTCAAGGCCTCATCCCTCTCATCTCTGCTTCCATGTTCACATGACCCTTTCCCTTTCACCCACTCATTCTGATCTCCTGCGTCTTCCTCCTATAGGATTACATCAGGCCCATCTCAATAAACTGGATAATTTTCCCATCTTAAAATCCTTAATGTAGTCACATCTTCAAATTCCTTTTGCCATAAAAGGTAACATTCACAGGTTCCGGGGATTAGGATATGGATATCTGGGGGGACGTCATTCAATATACTGTAGTTCCCAATCCCCTGAGCCCCTGGGGCCCAAGGAATCACCCCTTGCTGAGTGCCAGCTGCTGTTTCCCCCAACCACTGCAACCCCTATAACCATGGGGGACTGAGTCTGTTCTATGTTTGGGATCAGAGAAAGCAAGTGGAAGTTGGGCAAACCTCCCAAACTAGGATTTTTATACTGAAAACTGTCATATATTTGGGACTCAGGAGGTTAGGAGGGAGAAATGAAAGGCAGCTCTGATGCTCTCGTTGCCTGTGGGTTGTCTACAAAGCAAGTGTGACATCTCCCTGCCACGCAGCCAGGACACGGCCACCTCTCTTCAGTACTGGGCACTCTGCTGTCTGGACTGCAGCTGCGTTTACTGTGTATTAAGCTGTTAAAACCTATCCACTGTTTTGTTTTTTTTTTTTTAAATTATCTCTGTAGATAATAACAGAAACAAGTTGAGATTGTTGCGGTTATGTGTCCATTAAACGATTATAATCTAAGAGCTCCACAAAAGTCCATTAGAGAAAAGGTGGAGGTTCATTTCCTTCTCCCTAGCTGGACGTGGTCTAGGTTTGCAAGGGCAGGCAGGGACACTGCACCGTAAAAGGCATGCCCTCCCCGGTCCTGTGCCAGGGCGAATGGCTTGGCAAGCAGCAGACGCTGGATGTCTGGAGAGACTCCCTTGAAGAGTCAACAACATGTCGATTCGGACGCAGCAGCCCTGCTCACCCAGCTGCATCCATCTCCCCCTACCCCCACCATATGTGAATTTATTTCACAGATGCTCAGTCTTTACAAACTCTCAAAGCTTTCCCCCACATCCTCTCACTCAGTCCTCACAACAACCCTGAGACATTGGCCATGTTGGTACTACTGTCCCATTCTGGTGATGAGAAAACTGAAGCTAAAAGACATGAATGACTTGCCAATGTCAGTGGGCTAGTACGTGCTAGGGCTGGATGTAGAAGTGCCACCTGTGTGACGTCACTCAGGGTAAGGTGGCCCTGGGGCAGGGAATGGGGCAGGCATTTCAGCAGGCAAGGTTTCCATCTTGTCACCTGCTACCAGAGGCCCAGCCTTTAGGAGGTTCCTTTTTAGAAAGCTACCCACTTTCTCCACCCCTCCCTACCCTCCTCAGCATTCTCACTTTTTCCACTTCGGATGGATCACACCTCTAAGACACTCAGCAAACACTCCCTGCTGCCCCCAACCATCATTACATCAGTTTCCACATTACAGGCCTCAGGGCAGATAAATCACAATTACTTACTCAAAAGAGTAAGGGAATTAACATGTTCTGAATGAATTTTGCCTTTAATTGAACAGGATAGTACATTTGCTGTGGGTCTAACTAAAGAGCCTCTTGATGAGGGTGAAAGGGTGAAAAAACAGACTTAAAACTAACTAAGATCATGGCATCTGGTCTCATCATTGCAAATAGATGGGGAGAAAGTGGAAACAGTGTCAAATTTTATTTTGTTGAGCTCCAAAATGACTGTGGACAGTGACTGCAGCCACAAAATTAAAAGACATTTTCTCTTGGAAGAAAAACCATGACAAACTTAGACAGTGTATTAAAAAGCAGAGATATCACCTTGCCAAAAAATGTCCACATAATCAAAGCTATGGTTTTTCCAGTAGTCACATGGTTTCAACTGTGGTGCTGGAGAAGATTCCTGAAAGTCCCTTGGACTTGAAGGAGATCAAACCAGTCAATCTTAAAGGAAATCAACTCTGAATATTCATTGGAAGGACTGATGCTGAAGCTGAAGCTCCAATACTTTGGCCACCTGATGCAAAGAGATGACTCATTGGAAGAGACCCTGATGCTGGGAGGGATTGAGAGCAGGAGGAGAAGAGGGCAACAGAGGATGAAATGGCTGAATGCTATCACCGACATGAGTTTGGACATGAGTTTGAGCAAACTCCAGGAGATAGTGAAGGACAGGTAAGCCTGGCGTGCTGCAGTCCATGGGGTCACAAAGAGTCGGAGAAAACCGAGTGGCTGAACAATGAACAAGAACTAGACTGAGGGCTGTCCCATCAGGGCAGCAGCTGGCTGGCCTTTCATGGGGCATGAGGGCCAAAAGCAGATGAAGATCAGCTGCACTGACAGGAGGAATAGGCAGCCAGGTTGGAGGACTTGGAAAACAACTTGGCGCTTTGTTTCAGTATAACTGGAAACTGCTCAAACTGGGAGGCCTGGGGTGCCCCTGCTTTGCTGAGCAATGCTGATTTAGTGATGCTTTCTCTATCTGCACCTCATGAAGGGCAGAGCTTAGAGAGGCATCCCACCCACCCTTTGCTTAAAAATCTTCTGCCCTCAGTTTGGCAATAGATCCCACCTGGAGACTTGTAGTGAGAACAGACCAAGGAACCCTATCCAGGGGTCCCCAACCTCCAGGATCTAATACCTGATGATCTGTAGGTGCTCAGTCACTTCAGTTGTGTCTGAATATTTGCAGAGACCCATGGACTGTAGCTTTCCAGGCTCCTCTATCCATGGGATTCTCCAGGCAAATATACTGGAGTGGGCTGCCATGCCCTCCTCCAGGGGATCTTCCAGATCCAGGGATCAAACCCCCGTCTCCTGCATTGGCAGGTGGATTCTTTACCACTGAGCCACCAGGGAAGCCCAATGATCTGAGGTGGAGCTGATGTAATAATAATAGAAATAAAGTGCACAATAAATTTAATGTGCCTGAATTATCTCAAGACCATCCCTTCCTCCCCTGGTCTATGGAAAAACTGTCTTCCACAAAACCAGTCCCTGGTGCCAAAAAGGTTGGGAACTGCTGCAATGATTAGACAAGTGACCCACTGGAGCAGGTCACTCACTGGACCACAGACTTGCGGATAGAATTCAGAGGGGTCTGTAGACTTAGACACACAAAAATAACACCTTTATTTTCCCTAACCTCTAAAAGTAATTCAACATTTCGCCCTATGGTGAATGCAAGCAACAAACCTCAATAATATTAGCAGCACTTGGAATTCTGTCCCCACAGAAATCACCCATATTTTCATATCATATTACAGTGGTCACAGGTATCTTAAGATACAGTCTGTGCTCGTCACTACTTCAAAATCAGGGTAGTTGGTGGATGCAATGCTAGGTCCTAGTGGATGGCTTAATAAAGAAACACACATGACTATCTCAGAATGCAAAAAATATTTTGATTTACCATATTCCAATATAATTGATTTTCATTTGCAAGCCTATGTACTTTATTTTAGGTATTTAAAGACATTACGCTGAGAAGGGGTCTATGGCACCAAGAAAATAAAAGCATTAAGATCTCATACATCCAAAGTAACCTTCACAGTGGACAGAAATTACAGGTCACATCACCAAGGGGGAGGGGTTAGAATACAGACTCACAGGTTGGGTTCTCTGGGAAGCTTACTCTGAGAAGGGGTTTAGAGTTCAGAGTTCAAAAGGAAGTGCCTTTGGGATCCATACCTGAGGAAGGGAGAGCAAGGAAGAGGGACTGAGCAGAGGGGAAAAAATGTAGTCTCCATAGAGGTCTCGGTCCGCCCCTTGTGCAGTTCTGGGCCTGGGACGACTCTTCCGATTTGTCCTGAGTTGGGGTGTCAGGGCCAAGCCGATTGTTGACTAGTTATTAGAAGCAATCATTCCTGGAAAGGGATAAGACCTTGGGCAAGGCTGCTCTTCCAGCCATAACATTTTCCAAAGGAAGCCTGCAGCTGAGGGCTCCCTGCCAGCAGGAGCCACCCATCCTTGAGGGGACCTGGTGATGGCTCACAATCCGCCAGGGCCTCTACCCCAGGCCCACGGCAGCTGGATCCCTGCATGGAGTCCAGGACCTGTCTTCCTCGACTCTTCCAATGATTCTGAAGCTCTACCCAGTTTGGAAGTCCTTGATCCCAGAACTGGAAGGGTGGGGGGTGGGCTCTGAGATCCTGGCATCCAAGGGACTTGTTCAAGGCCAGGAGGCTGCTGATCTGGCCGAGTCCATTGGCAAATTTCCATTTACTAATTGTACTACACTGGGCTCTGGGGGTCCACTGGTGAGCAAAAGAGACATAGTCTGTGCCCTCAGGATGCTTATAGTCCAGTCTCACAAACCTCTCAGTACAGGAGGCCGTATGGTGAACTGAGTTGGCACAACTTCTCTACAGGGCAAGTTGGCAATATTATCAAAATTATAAAGGAAACTACTCAGCATATCTACTTCTAGGTATTTATCCTGCAGATAGATCTCCATGAGGGTGAAGTGACAAATGAAAAGGATATTCACCAAGAAATTATTTATAGTAACAAACAACTGGAAAACCTCAGTGTTCAATAGAGACTGGTTGAATAAATGCAGTGTGCACAAAGGAATCCTATGTTGCTATTTTAAAAAGAGATAGCTCTGTATATGTATACATATGAAGAAACTCAACAACAACACTACAAGACATATTAGTAAACAAAAAATAATAATAAAAGGAAGATGCAGAATCATATATAACATGTCAAATTTGGGGTGGGAAAAAGGGGAAATATTTATGTGGATCCATGAGTTCTCAGGCTTCCCTAGTGGCACAGTGATAAAGAATCCACCTGCTAGTGCAGGAGAGGTGGGTTCGGGAATATCCCCTGGAGGAGAGGAGGAAATGGCAATCCACTCCAGTATTCTTGCCTGGAAAATTCCATGGACAAAGGAGCCTGGTGGGCTACAGTCCTGGGGTTGCAAAGAGTCAGACGCAACTGAGCGACTGAGCATGTATGCATGAGTTCTCAGTTGCCCAAGAGTTTTTCATTTTAATGAGGGAATCAGTCTGTCCAGTTAGAAAAACACACCACCAAAGGTTTCTCAGACAGAATTTAAGTCAGGGAATTGACTAGAAAACAAGTGATGTAAGAGCTGAGAAGCCAAATAAGGGAAGGCAAGGCAGCTCAGAAACTATCAACTCAAAGAAGTGGCTGGACCTGTCCCCTGGAAGGACCAAGGGATGAGGCTTTTACTGGGCTGGAGGAGCTGGAGTCCCAGTGGGTCTGGAACCCTAAATAATGCATCCCACATCCATGGAAGAGACACAGTTGCTGCTGAGAATCCACAAACGGCAGAGAGGGAGGGGAACAGAGGATCTTTTTTTCTCACCCCTCTGCCCTTTATTTCCTGCTGGGTGCCTGCCCTTGACTTGTGCTCAACCTGAAGACAGCCGACTCAGGATTTTAGAAACGGTAGCCTGTGAGGAACAGCGTCTTCCAGTACAGAGAAGAGCAGGGGAGGCGAGACGCGGACTTGTGGGCTAGCGTAACAAGGGATGAGCATAAAGAAGATCAAAGCGTTAGTTGCTCAGTCATGTCCAACTCTTTGTGACCCAATGAACTGTAGCCTGCCAAGTTCCTCTGTTCACAGGATTCTCCAGGCAAGAATACTGGAATGGGTAGCCGTTCCCTTCTCCAGGGATCAAATCCAGGTCTCCCGCATGGCAGGCAAATTCTTTACCATCTGAGTCACACCAGCACGTGCTTAGAAAATGCACATAAGAAGTAATAACAGCATGGCCTCTAGCTGCTGGGGATTGGGAGGGAAACTTTATATTAAGTTCCCCCGGTACTTTTCAATTTTGTACCATGTGTTTGCATTGCCTTTTTGAAACAAGATGCCTGCCTGACATTCCCTGGAGGCAAAGGGAATATTTTGTACGTCAGAAAGGGCAAGGCTGTTAAATCTTTTCATTGAAAAATGTCCCGGAAAAATAGTGCCAGCAAAATCTACCCCCAAATCTCTTGTGATTACACCACCCACCCCCTGCCAAGAGAGCACAGCCCTTTTTCTGTGGGTCTTTCTTACAAGTGTCCTCTTCCAATCCCTCCTTTCACAGCCCCATCCCTGAGAGGAAGAAGTGTGGCCCTGAGCGGCGGCAGAGCGGTGAGGAGAGTGAAGAGATGTGGGGAATATCTTTCCCTCTCATCAGCAGCTGGCCGGCTGCATGATCTCACATCACAGCTGCAGCCACTTAGAAAACGGCCAGCAGGAAGACCTCAGCTCACGGCTTAGAGCCGCGCCTGCCTGCCCGAGCACCAGGCTTACCACCTCCTGGCAGCGGCGGCTGCTCCAGAGTGGGGCTCTCACCCTCCCCCAGGGAACAGCACACACCGGCTGCTGCCGCCAAAGCCCCAGATGCCCACAGGGGGATGGCACAGGTCCCTGTGCTCTTGGGCTCTGCCCTTGATGGATGTCACATTCTACATCCAATACTCCGTAAAGAAGGGCAATGGAAGAAGGGAGGGGCCCCTTCTTCTCTGAAAATTTACCCTTGTTGAACTCTGTGACGGGAAAGCAAAGGCACACGAAGTGTAAGTGACTTGCCCGAGGTCACACTGCTTGAGTGTGGCAGAGGCATGATGCAAGCCGATTCTGGGTGGGATCATGAGTTCAGCCCTCTCACTGAAGGACAGGAACCCCAAGGCCACCAGGGAAGTCACAGAGACATCTGCCCAGGGTCTGTGCCCTTCTCTGCTGCCTCTCTTGACACTTTTGTTGTTGTTCAGTCGCTCAGTTGTGTCTGACTCTTTGCAGACCCCATGGATTGCTGCATGCCAGGCTTCTCTGACTTTCACTGTCTCCTGGAGTTTGCCCAAGTTCACGTCCACTGAGTCGGTGACGCCATCCAACCATCTCATCCTCTGCTGCCCTCTTCTCCTTTCACCTTCCATCTCTTCCAGCATCAGGGTCTTTTCTAATGAGTTGGCTCTTCATATCAGGTGGAACTTCAGCTTCAGCATCAGTCCTTCTAATGAGTATTCAGGGCTGATTTCCTTTAGGATTGATTGGTTTGATCTCCTTGCAGTCCAAGGGACTCTCAAGAGTCTTCTCCAGCACCACAATAGCAATTTCTCACAAGCTCTCTGAATCTTAGTTTTCTTGGCTATAAGATGGGACCACTAATACACATCTAAAAGGTTTTGATGAGGATTGTTTGCCGAAGACAGTAATGCTTCTGGCACATATGTCTCAACAAATATGAGTTCCCTTCTTCCTTCTCTTTAGCTTGTCCTAAAACCTCACAGATTGCTTGAGGCTCAGACAAGAACATTGCCCTCCCGCCAGAAGCCTCGGGTTTTGCCAAAACCCCTGGGCAGGCCTGGGAGCTGGGCTCTGCATCCTGGATGCTTCTGCCCTGAAACCCTGATCCAGATTCGCTTGGCTTGCCGTCCTAACTCGAGGCAGCGAGTGCAAAAGTTAGGTTAACTTCCCCTATTATTAACATTTCCAGGACTGTGTTCCCAAGTAAATTCTGAACAATTTTCCAAAAGAAAAAGAAAGAAATGAAAATGCTCTGTCATCTTGAGCCTCCCACTCCTCAAAGGCAGGGCTAAGTGGGTTCTCTGGCAGATGGACTCTCTGGGACTCTGCTCAGCTCCCCCATATCTGCCCCTTTTCCCCCACCCTACCCCCCATCATGATGGTCTAAACAAGCAACCAGATCTATTACTGAATGGAATGGCTTATACCTGTGTTTCTAAGATGAGTCTCCCTGGCAAATGTCCCAGGCCTGGCTCTTGGCCCCAGAGCTCTCCTTTCTTTATGATGGAGCCAGCTCTCATCATGGGCTCAGCTCCTCTCCAGCTTCTGAGACTGAGGTTGTCAATGGTTTGTACCAACGGAAGGAGCCCGAGGCTGCTAGTTAGCTTGGTGGCTTAATTTCAGATCATCCTTGCTGTGGGCCTCACTGTGACCTCCCACCTGGAATGTTACCTCTACTGCGTCAGCTCCCATAGCATCCTGCAGCTGCTTACGTGGCTCGACTTCCCTTGTTGCCTGTAACAGTTGGACCTGTTACACTTCCTCGGGGAAGTGTTTGCTTCCCCGAGCCATCCTCATTTTCCCTCTCCCTCATCTGTTAATGTCTGCTCTGTGCAGCTCCTGGAAATGGAAATTTGGAGATGAAGGTGATACAGCCCCTTGTGCCCTAAGTCCCCAGGACTAGCAGAAGAGACAGGCATTAATGAGACAGCTACAGCCCAGGGTGGCCAGTGCTCTATTGGAGTGATGCATGAGGAACTTTGAAAAAAAAAAAAAAAAACAAATGAGGGAAGAAGCATTGAAGTTCACTCAGAGGAGTCAAGGGTGGTGTTCCAGTTATTTCTTGCTCCAAAACAAACCACTCTAAAACTTAGTGGCACAAAAATCCATGCGTGTTTACAGATCCTAGAGGTCAGGAATTTGGACAGAGAGCTGTGGAGCTAGCATTTCCCTGTTCTATGATAACTTGGGCTTCAGCTAGAGTGACTCTAAAGGCTGGACGTGACGTGAAGATTGGGTGTCTGGGCTGGGCTGGCTGAAGAATGGGCTCAGCTGGGGCTGTTGACCAGAGCATCTACTTGTGGCTTCTCCAGCATGGTGGTCTCAGGGTAGTTGGGCTTTTTACATGGTGTCTCAGGGGTACCAGAGTGAGTGTTCTCAGTGAACACGGTGGAAGCTTCATATACTTTTATGACCTAGCCTCAAAAGGAATGCAGTATTACTCCCAACATGTTCCATGGGTCAAGCGGTCATAAGATGGGGTCATAGAATCCACTTCTTCATGGGAGGACAGGCAAAAAAAAAAAAAAATTGCAGCTGTGTTTCAAACTGCTACAGCAGGTCTTCTGAAAGAGACACTCTGAGCTAAAATTTAAAGGCAGAGTAGAAATTAGCCAGACAGACAAAGTGGGGAGGGTGTCCCAGACTGAGATATCAGCATATGCAAAGGCCCAGGGACACAAGAGTGGGTAGTATTACATGAAATAAATCAGATTTCCTAGGAACTCAGCAAGATATCCTGCCTGTCTCTCACCAGGCAGCCATTCTCTGCTGGTCCTCCCCAGACTGCCAGGGACCACTGTGCCCCAGGGTTCAGACACTAGCTCCCCAACTGAGGGCTCATCTCAATCAGGGATTTAAATGGCATATCTACATCCCAGTGGTCCCACCTGACTACCCAGGCCATTGTGAGTATTCAGGGAGATGCCACCTGGAAGAGGCTTGAATACAGTCTAGCCATTCCCCACACGCATGTTCTCATCTTCAGCTCTTGATTTAGAAGCCCTTACAGCTCAGCCAAAGCTTTCTTGGTTTGGTTTCTTAAAGCACTGAAGACTCTGTGTCTGTTGGCTTGAATCCCAGCAATTCTTTCCATAATGGTTATTCCTTTTGATTGTAGGCATAAAAACTCAGACTAGATTAAACAAAAAAGAGAAATTATTGGTTCTTGTAACTAAAATGTTCTAGAAGTGAACTGTGGAGTTTAAACAGTATCAGAATTCTATCTCTTCCTCTAAGCTTCTTAGCTGTACATTTTTCTGTGTTGACCATTTTCAGGCAGCATCTCCACAAAAGTAATGACCATTGGCTTGAAAGCTCTAGGCTTAACAAATTCTGAGAGCCAGAAAACCCAGCCAAAAGAGGGTTCCTCTTCCCTGGGCCCCCTTCCTTTCCAAAGAGGGTCTGACTGGCCCAGCTCCGACCACATGCCCCTTGCCAGAACCAATCACTGGGGCCATGAACATGTAGTATTCTGACTAGCTATGACTGAATCAAGCTAACCCCTAGTGGGGTTAAGGGTTACCCCTGCAGTAACCACATAGAATCACTTCATTTCAAAATATAAGGTTTCTTTAACTAGAATGGAAAAGGAAAATGTGAAGGGCAGGCAAAATTTAACTGCTATGGTCCCAGGGCCACTAGAACAGTTGCCCAGTTTGTGCACTGTGCAGGGAGGATGGGGTGCCTTCTGTATTTGCCCAGAGAGCATTTCTTTTTCTAATTCACACAAAAGTGGACATGTGGACTACTGCCAGGCTTTGCAAAGTCGACCACACACTTTCCATTTTCCAGTGTTTAAATACTGTCTGGAAAATCCCTCCTCCTCCTTCATGTCGTTGTGCAAATGCCTTCTCCCCGCTGCACTGACTGTGATGAATCATGAGTTCCCCATGTGTGCTAAGCTGCTTCAGCTGTGTCTGACTCTGCAACCCCATGGACTGTAGCCCACCAGGCTCCTTTGTCCGTGGGATACTATAGGCAAGAATACTGGAGTGGGCTGCCATTTCCTACTCCAGGGGATCTTCCCAACCTGAATTCCCCACAAGTTCTCAGAATTATGCCTTCTGCCTCAGTCAGGGTCATACAGTTGAACAGTTGTGTTTCCTCATCTGTATCTCCTCACCGGGCCAAAGATGGGCTCCAGGAAAACAGGGAGTGGGTGTGATCTCCCCTCCCTGACTGGCAGGAGGGCTGCACAGGTGGGATCTGTTAAGTGGATGGGAAGAGACCAGAACCATCCTCCTTGCTGCCCTAGCCTCTCTCCTAGCTGTGGCTGCAGAAGCCAATTATAGGGGAATGCGGGCCAGGCACTTTGGTTACAAAATGACTATTGGCCTGACCCATGCCAACAGTCTTCTTTCTCCCCTCTCCCAGCCCCCAGAAACCTTGCCCAAAGGAAGGGGCCTCGAATGGTGCGTCCACAGGACCACCGCCCAAGGCAGGGGCTCCGGAAATCTAGCACCTCTCTCCAGGAGGCCTCTGAGGAAGAGAAGGTGGCTGGGCTCCATCGGGGCCTCACCGAGGACTGCCAGGCCACTGCTCCAGGGCTCAGCTCTAGCTCCTGATTAAAACCAGATCCAGGAGCTTGGAACCTTTGGTGAAACTAGATACTTATCAATGGAGGCAAAGGAAATATACTGTGGGAGGGAGGGAATCTGGCCAGCAGCCCAGCAGCCCTGGGCTGGGCAGCAGGTTGAGCTTTCCTTCTGAAAGGTCCCCAGGAGCCCTTGCTATGTGAGGTGATGACAGGTCTAAGAAACTGGAGGCTGGAGGGACACACCCACTGCTCTGTCACTTGCTTCCCACTTCTTCTCTTTGTCTGCTTTTTTTTCCTTCAGTTAGAAGGCCTGGGTTCAAACCAACTACCAAATTTAGTCCATTTGGGGTAAAGTTATTTAACCTCTCTGAGCTTCAGTTTTATCATCTGTAAAATGGGGGTAAAAATTGTGCCAACTTGATTAGTTTATTGTAGGATTAAAAGTGACACTGCCTGAAAAGTGCTTAGCACAGAACTTGGGACAGCGTGTGTCCTGTTAGTCGCTTCAGTCGTGTCCGACTCTTTGTGACCCTATGGACTGTAGCCCACCAGGCTCTGCTGTCCATGGGATTCTCCAGGCAAGAATACTGGAGTAGGTTGCCATTTCCTTCTCCATGGGATCTTCCGGACCCAGGGATTGAACCCGAGTCTCAAGTCTCTTGCATTGGCGGGAGGGTTCTTTACCACTAGGACCACCTGGGACACCTTGGGACAGAGTACACCCTTATTAAATGTCAGTTATTGTTATACTGTCTTTTTTTTTTCTATGAGAAGTCATTTGGTATCATTAAACTATAAACATTATTTTGTAGTCCCTTGAAGAGCTCTCATTTTCCTAGGCCCTGGGCTTGGGGCACATTCCTCCCCCACAGCAGGATACCTGGCTTCTGACTTTGCCTTCTCACCCCAGCACAAGATGGAGGCGACAGGCCGAGAGGGCTGAAGCCAGGCTAGGAACTTGGATGAGCTTCCAGGGGCTTCCTTGGGTGGGAGATGGGGCTGGGGGTTGGGCCTGGTGCTGAGGTGTGGGGGCTTACCCTGTGTTCTCGGCCTATGACTTCAGTGGAGGAACTGCCTGTGCCCCTCAGGTTGGAGTGGAGCTGGTGCCCCAAGGTGGCCCAGAGACCCCTCAGCCTGCGGGCGAGACAGAAGCTGGGATGGAGAGCAACCCCAACTCCAAGGGAGCCTCCCGGAGCCCCGCACCGCCCCTGCTGGCGCCGTGAAGCTGCACAAGAAGCTGGAGCTGAACCCCAAGGAGTCCCAGGACATCAAAGCTCTTCAGAAAAACCCCGAACAATCTGCCAAGCTCGTCAAGCAGGAGAGGATCACCCTGAAATCTACTCAGGCTGCTGTGGGGCTCACCCTAGGGGTTCTCTTTGGGAAGGTGTTCAGCTAAATGACAATCTGCCGTTTCGAGGCTTTGAGGTTCAGTTTCAAGGACATGTGTAAGCTGTGGCCCCTGCTGCAGAGGTGGGTAGACGGAAACTGACAAGAATGAGAATCTAAAAAAAAAAAAAAAGAATGAGAATCTGCGGGAGATACGCAAGGCAGAAACCCATGCAGGCCTGGAAGAGTATCGAGAGTTGAGTGAGAGGCAACCTGGACAGCAATAGGAAGAACAGAGGCTTCCTGCAGTGGCGAAGCCCACTCTGCGGCAGCCTAGCGGCCCAGCATTTTGGGCTTGAGAAGGATGTGGTTCTGCAACCATCGCCAGAAGGGCTAACAAGCAAGCAATGACTGTTCATTCCCAAGGAGAGGATTTTGAGGTTGCTGCAAAATCCTTGAGGTCTCTTTTTTCAGGGGGGCCAATATTCTTTCCTGTAGTGCAGGGCCACATTTTGGTACCCCAGGCTATGGGACCCCTCACTTCACTAGTCTGTACTCCTTGGTCCCATTCCCTGAAGGTGAGGCCTTTCCCCCAGGAGTCTGTCACTGCTCTGGGCTCTCCTGTGCATTCAAACCACAGGGCCTGCCCGTCCTAGGAATGGGGGGCAGAGGAACAGGAGAGCTAGGGAGAGAACCCTGTGGGTTTGTACTTGGGGTGGGGGATTAAGTTCTTCATTCACTAAGAGAGGAACTGGGAATACAAAGGGTTTGGGGGCAGGGAGTTTGGGAGAACTGGTTGAAGGGAAAGTGAAGTTCAGTGATGCTCTTGATTTTAATCCCCACATCAGTCATCACTATGTTCTTCAATAAAGAAGCCTGGGACCTAAAAAAATGAATACAGTCTCTGGTGATCACAATAAGGGAAACATTTCGTGTCACCAGTGGTAGAAAAAGCATTGGCTCTGGGGTCAGACGGCCCAGGATTGTAATCTCAGCTCTGCCATTTACAAACTGGGTAAGTCACTCCAAGGACTTTACCTTTCTAAACCTCATTGCTCCCACCTATAAAATGGTATTACCTGACCTGCCTACGTCCCAAGATTGCTGTGCGTGTCACAAAGGATACATGTGTGAAGCGGTACTGGGAACTGTACAGAGCCATACACCTTGGTCATCATTATCTCTGCTTCCAATATTGTGCCTCTTTGCTGTCTTCTTTTCTTTGGCCCTTCTCTTCCTTTCCCCAAAAGCCTTGAGGCAAAAAACTTCATGGGTTCATAGTGTTAGGAGTCAGGAGACCTTTGAGATCATGGGTTCAGTTTTTCTATTAGAAACTACTTGGGGAAACACAAAGAAATTCAGATTCCTGGGCTCTATCCCAAACCTCGATGAGAATCAGGATCTCTTACTTTTTAAATGAAAATTTGTTTTAAATTACAAAAGTAATCCATACTCTTTCTAAATGAATTCCAGCAATACAGAAATAATGAGAGTTAAAAACAGCCAGTTCTCAGAGGTAACTGCTATTTAGCAGTTTGGTGTGTATCCTTGAGGGTTTTGTATTTGTCCTGAAAAGAGCTGACCATGTAGTTTATATTTTTCCCATTAAACAAGATCGTCACTCATTTTTAAAAACGATATAGCTTGGACATCTTTTCACATCAATACACACGCAGGCGCCTCATTCTCCTTGACAGCTGCAGAGAATTCCATGCTGTGGTTTATTGTGGTTGGTTTAACCATTTTTCTGTTGGTGGACATTTTGGATTCCCCCTGGTGATTCATATGCAGCCAGTCCAGCCTCTGTTCACATTTGGCAACCTCTGCTTTGCACAGATGGGGAGTCAGAGCCTTAGGGAGGGGATGTCAAGAACAAGAGCAACTTACTCACAAAGCAAATTAGTGGTGAAGCCAGGCTTACAATTATGATCCTCTCATGTGCTCTTTGCATTGAACTATGTCATTACAGTTATTATTTTTTTTTAATGACCAAGGGAACTTAATATTTTTCTGAACCTATTCCTGATAGGAAGAGAAAAAAAAAACAACAACTCAGTGTTAATTTTGTTTTGTGTATTTCTGAGAATTGGGTTTACCCCCAAACTTTCTCAGAGTTTTCACATTTCATTATGTTCTTTGTAAAAGTCCATGATTCAATCATTTTTCCTTGCACATTGTTTGCAAAGCCAATTTTTTTAAATGCTACAATCCCCAAATCTCACTTCCCCTGAGTATTACTATTCTTGGAGACCCTGATAAAATTTCACTTTAGGGACCCCCAGGCCCTCCCCTTCACTCACCATAATTGATGAATTTTGCTCTCCTGGAAACAAATGGAATTATACAATTGTGACCGTCATCTATTTTCTTATTAAGTAAATTTCTCCAAGTCCTGTAGGTAACTTTCCCAGAAAGATAAATTACCCAATTGTAACAAATACAATGCATAATATTTGCAGAACCCTTGTGAGAATCTGCCCTTTGCCCAGAAATTGTGCTTAATTTTCCTACAAAAGGATGGACCATTAATCCCGCCTCCCGTGGAGTAAAGAGAGGTTTGATTGGAAGTGACTCCTGCCCATCACGTCACATGCTCTTTAAAGCAGATGCCCTCAGAGCTTGGTGGTGAATTGCAGACAGATGTTTCCCAATCTACTGCCTCTACTACAAAGGGGTTGGTCAGAAACTACTCAGATTTCTGAGTAGAAAGGAAGAGATGTCATTCTCAGAAAACTGACCATATTCAGCATTGGTAACATCTACATGTTGTTTAGCACTGTCTTGGGCAAAAGATAAAGGGAACACAGGACTACAGAGTGACTCTTCTGTCTAGTACTTGCCTCTTGGGTCCTAGAACTCTGGCTTCTACCTTGGAATCAAACTAGACCCCTCCCCTGGCTCCTAAACTGTGACTTCTATTGATAAATCCCATTGCCTTCCAGAAGGACTGGATTTCTTCAGGAAATGGGTGATTTCAGGTCTGGAGCAGGAAACACATAGAAGGAGCCTGGAACGTCGTGTCATACCAAGGAATTTACCAAAGATGACCAGGGCCCTCCTGAAGGACTCAAGAGTCGATTTGAAAAGGCTCCCCCTGGCCAAAGATGGGCCACTTTCAGCATCTATAAGGATAGCAACTGCAATGAATTAAAACACATCAGCTATGTTTAGAACCACAAATTCATAGTGACTTTCAAAAAGGAAGCAAAAACAGGGACTCCCCTGGTCTAGGGGGCACTTTGAATGCTTTGAATGCAGGGGGCACTGGTATGATCCCTGGTTAGGAACTGAGATTCCACATGTTGCATGGTGTGGCAACAAAACAAAACAAAACCAACCAAACAACAGACAAACAAACAAACAAAAACTCATCAAAAATACACTGCTCTCTTTTAAAGGATGTCAAGAGGACCAATACATGACTTTGAAAACTAGTAAATACAGGGAAAGAATCAAACTTTGATTCTGCCTTTCCTATATAAGGGCTTCCCTGGTGGCTCAGACGATAAAGAACCTGCTTGCAATGTGGTAGACCTGAGTTCGATCCCTGAATTGGGAAGATTCCCCTGGAGGAAGGAATGGTTACCCACTCCAGTATTCTGGCCTGGAGAATTCCATTGACAGAGGAGCCTGGCTTGCTACAGTACATGGGTTCATAAAAAGTCAGACTCGACTGACTGACTTTCACTTTCTATATAAACTATACCTCATGATAATCACATAGAAGATGAAAGGAATTATCTTTTAATGGAAATATTCCAGCTCAAAAGTGAAGAAATAATGATAGAAGTAGAATCCCCAGGTTTCAACCTCTAGTGAAACCATGTTTCTAGGCAAAGGTCACTAGTAGCTGTTAATGTCACAGAGAGGCAAACAGACATCACGAGTCCACTGAGGGACGCACAGCAGACCCATGACCTCTGCAGAATTCTTGCCAAGAAAATCAAACCTGAATCTAAATGAGCTTGTGGCTCTAACTACCACTTCTCAAGAAATACAGGAGAAACAAAGCATTTTAAACAACACCATGGAAATGTAATCATCAAAATTTAGACTATAGGAAAATTTTAAGACAAACAACCTGTTTTTCCCACAAATACACTGTTTAAAAAAAAAAAAGAGGTAGAGGGGAACTTACAGATTCAAAGAAACTTAAGAGATGTATCAGTCAGAAAGTATGGCTATTTCAATCCTGATTTGAACAAATAGGAAGAAAAAAATTATGAGACAGGAATCTCTGAACACTGACAAGATATTTGATGATATTAGGAATTATTTTTAATTTCCAAAATGTGAGAATGATATTGTAGTCACTTTTAAGGTAATTATTAACATCTAGAGAATGGCAACCCACTCCAGTACTCTTGCCTGGAAAATCCCATGAGCGGAGGAGCACGGTAGGCTGCAGTCCATGGGGTCGCGAAGAGTCGGGCCCAACTGAGCGACTTCACTTTCACTTTTCACTTTCATGCATTGGATAAGGAAATGGCAACCCACTCCAGTGTTCCTGCCTGAAGAATCCCAGGGACTATGGAGCCTGGTGGGCTGCCATCTATGGGGTCACACAGAGTCAGACACGACTGAAGCGACTTAGCAGCAGCAGCAGCAGAGACAATATACTGAAATACTTGTAAGTAGAATCTTAAAATGTCTAGAATCTGCTTCAAAATAATCCAGGCAAGGAGAGCGTAGATGAAACAAGATGGGACACAATGGTTGTTGAAGCTGGGTGGTGGGTATATGGGAATCATTATACAATTCTATTTTTGTGTATGCCAGAGATTTTCTATAATAAAGAGTTAAAAAAAAAACAACCAAAAAAAAAAACACCTCTCAATCCAGAGAAAGAAGTCTTTCTGATCTTGACAAGCACCTACAATGATGACCCTGGGCAAATCATTTCTCCTCTCTGAGTTTCATCTCTTCACGGTTGAGAGCGCTTACAAGCAAAGCAGCCCTGATGAGTTGGGATAAGCACAACTGTCCAACCAATTTAAGGGTTTTCAGTCAGAGAAGACTTCAAATCTACTCTGACCCACATTTATCTGACCATCGGGGACTTTGCAAAAATGAATTTTTCACTCAGTGACATACTGCTTTTCTTTTATCTTAGAGGAGATGGTTTGCTGGACATTGGGGAGGGCAGATATAGAGGTAAGAGACATTTTTGAGAAGGTCCAAGGACTTTCCAGACACCAGTGAGCTTTAAAGTAAAGGCGGGAAGAGCCCTGGAGTGTATTCCCAGAGGACAGATGGCTCTGAAAGCAGTGGGTGGGGTTAGACTGGTGGTACGAAAGGTTGCATAGCAGGCTGGTTGCCCTATGTTTTCTTGATAACATCTGCTGTTCACTTGGAAATGTTGGCTGCCATGATGAGGAGAAGAAGATGAAGTAAAAGGGAATTTGAGGGACTTCCTGGTGGTCCAGTGGCTAAGACTCCAGCGTTCCCAGTGCAGACGGCCTGGGTTCAATCCCTGGTCAGGGAACCAGATCCCATATACCACAACTAAGAGTTCACATGCCCCAACAAAGATTGAAGATCCCACCTATTGCAACTAAGATCAGTGCAGCCAAATAAATAAATAAAATTTTAAAATTTTAAAAAAGAGAATTAAGAAAGATGTTACAATATGCACAGAATCTTAACTACCACAGAATATTTTGACATTATTTTTTCCTGTGAGCAAGATGGCACATTGTCTAGTTCCATAGCAGTGGTAGTCATCATCAAGACAAGACGTCCTAGAAATCTGCCGTCCAGACAGGCCCCTGTCCTTTCCATCACCTCAGTGTATCAGTTTGAAATGCTTTTACTTGCAAGTATGGAAACCACTGAATTAACAAGCTTAAACAAACAAGGGCTTTTTTCTTTTTTTAGCTCACATAGCAATACATCCAAAGAGAGGTAGGGGTTGTATTGTCTCAATGAGTCTGAGCTGACATCTTCTTTCCTCATGGTTATAAGATAGTTGCACCAGCTCCAGGCATCACAATCACATACCATATTGAGAGGCAGTAAGATGTTGCCTTCTCAGGCTCTCCTCTCTTATCAGGAAGGAAAAGCCTTTCCAGGAAGCCTTCTGGAAGACTTACCTTTATGTTTCATTAGCCAGAACTGGGTCACATGCTCAACGCTAGTTACAATGCAGGCTGGGAAAAAAAGCATTGACTTTCCTAGCCTCTACTGTAGGAGGTGGATGGAAGGGGTGCTGGGACAAGCAATCAGTAAGTTTGCTTCTTCCAAGTTTTCCTGCTCCTGAGCAGGGTTTCCTGCACTATTCGCACTTTTATTTTAAATGAGTCTTGCGATCTCTATCCTCCTGCCTCTGAGATATAATATGCTATGTGTATTATATATACTACCTACCTGAGGGATTTCTCTTACTGTTGGATGGTGTTTGAGTTGAGTACTGCTGTTTGTGCCCATATGTCTGCTTTCCCTTGCAGACATCCATTCAGGAAGGTTTAGATCTTATAAAAACTGTTGGCCCTTCATCAGTCAGATAATCAGCACATGTTTACAGAGTTCTCCCCATTTGCCAAGCCCTGTGGTGGGGCAGTAGGGGGTGGTGGGGGAGGAGACAGAGATGGTTAAGCAGCCATTCCTGGCCTCAGGGACCACACAGGCTGGTTGGCGGAAAATGTCAGAAACCTAGGAGATGTGGAATGACAACACAGGACCACAATAGAAGCCCTTCAAGCACAAGGCAGGCTGTAATTGTGAGCCTGATGTGGGCACAAGAGACATAGAGAGACAATGCCCTAGAGGAGGTGAATGCAGGACTTGAAAATATAAAAGATCTGAGAGACTCAGAGGAGTGGGAATCAGGGTCTGGACCCATGTGGCTACAGGGCAGGATTGTGTAGAAATCTCTAAAGCTCTTTTGTTGTTCGGTCGCCGAGTTGTGTCTGACATTGTGACCCCATGGACTGTAGCCGGCCAGGCTTCTCTGTCCATGGGGTTTTTCAGGCAAGAATACTGGAGAGGGTTGCCATCTCCTTTTCCAGAGGATCGTCCCCACCCAGGGATGGAACCTATGTCTCTCATGTCTCCTGTATTAGCAGGCAGATTCTCTACCAGAAGCCACCAGGGAAGATAAATATAAAGCTTTTAGTACTTTACAAACCTTCATTCCACTAATCTCCACACCAACCAGGCCAAACGGATTTTATTGTCCTCATTTTACATAGCAAGGGACTAAATAATTTGTGAAAGGTTTGCTAGCCAGCATGGAGGATGGCTTAATCAGTTCCTTCCTACCCGGTTCTTTCCCCTCTATTCTTCCTTTTCTAAAAGGTTCTGCCCACTAGCCCAGGAGAGGTCACATGTCTTAGGCCTGGCCAATCATTGTATTATGTTTCCCTCAATTGTGATTGGTCCAGGGGTGGTCATATGACCTGAATCTGTTCAATAAATAAGTCAAAATGGAGTCAGAGATGGAGGGGTAGAGGGGTTTGCCTCAGATTCTAGGGCCTAAAGCCCAGTTCTTGAAGCTTTTGCTTGAATACTGAGAGTTTCCCCAGCATTCTTCACAACCAGGTCAGCACTTCCTTAAAAAAAAAAGAAAGCAATAGCTTTATTAAGATAATTTGTATATAATTCATCCATTTAAAATGCGTAATTCAGTGGCTTTTTTGGTGTGTTTGTAGAGTTGTGCAACTATCACCACATCAATCTTAGAACATTTTCATTACCACCGGCCCCCCCACCCCAGAGAAGCTTTTTACTCCCATTTCCTCCCGTTATGTCCAGCCTTAGGCAACCACCAATCCTCTCTGTGTCTGTATGGATTTATCTGTTCTGGACATCTCATAGAAATGGAACCACACGCTCTGAGGTCCTCTGTTACTGGCTTCTTGCACTTAGCGTAACGTTTTCAAGGTTCAGCTATGTTGTCGCAGAGTATGTTCCTTTATGCTGGGGCTGGTTGGGGTTGGGTTTCTAGTACTTGCAAACCAAAGGTGTGGCCAGGAGTTGAAGCCAGGTGTGACAGACACCAAAGCCCTCATTCTTTGCTTCACCTGGTGAGACCAAGACATGGAGGGTGCCAGAGAGTTTGACCTTTCTGTCGCAGACCATGGGTTTGCTGAGCAGAGGAGTGACGTGTTTAGAACAGCATCATAGTGAGGATTTTCTGATGACAGTGGTATTTTGTGTAGGTGTTCATCCTACATGTATGTGTAAATTATATATCATATGTAATGTGTCTGTGAGTTGCTTGGTCATGTCCGACTCTTTGCGACCCCATGGACTGTAGCCCACTAGGCTCCTCTGTCCGTGGAATTCTCCAGGGAAGAATACTGGAGTGGGTTGCCATGCCCTCCTCCAGGGTATCTTCCCGAGCCAGGGATGGCAGCTGGGTCTCCCACATTGTAGGCAGTTTCTTTACCATCTGAGCCACCAATGTGTGTACACACAAATATTTAAAGGTTGAAAATTATAGCAGCAACTCCCATATTGGGTCCCATGCTAATGTCTCGTGAGCAGTGTTCAAAGAGGGATGAGAAACACTGTTCCTTTTTCTCTGGAAACTGAAGAAGAAAAGGATTCAAGAGAAACAGGCTACAGCCTCTGAGTCTAAGTAAACAGTGGTGCTCCAGACAGTCCTGGTTCTTCCCTTCCTTTGAGGCGCCACTCCAGCCCCCTTCCTCCAAGAAACCATGAGGCAACTCCTCCTAGATGTAGGTAGTAGAATCTTTGAGAAAGAGCCGAAGTTCCCATCAGCAAAGTAGTGTTCTGGACTGCAGAGGTGTGATAAATCAGGTAAAGGTGTCCTCATTTACACACAGGTGGTGGCACCTGGGCCTTAGGTGTCTGCCCATCAGGGTGTGAACTCTTTGAAAGTGAAAGTATTAGTCGCTCAGTCGTGTCCCACTCTTTGCAATCCTGTGGACTGTAACCCATCAGATTCCTCTGTCCATGGAATTCTCCAGGCAAGAATACTGGAATGGGTTGTCATTTCCTTCTCCAAGGGATCTTCCCCAACCAGGGATCAAACCCAGGGTCTCCTGCATTGCAGGCAGATTCTTTGCCATCTGAGCCACCCAGGGTGAGCTCTTTAGGGTCACCTTAAACCAGTCATCTAAATTGGGTCTCACCCATGCCCACCCAGCCAACTCTGGCCTGGCTCTGCCAAGAACCCCTGTGCCTAGGATGGCAGGGAGAGATGCCCAAGAAGCCGGGCAAGCAATGCAAATTAGGGCAGGGGCAACGGTGGGTCCCATGGGAAGGCAGAGAGTGTAAGTTCCACTTAAAAAGGGGGGAAGTTGCTAAGCCAACTGTTGCCCTGTAAGAGATGCCAGATTTTCCCAACTTTTCTAAGGAAATAGAAATGCAGATTTTCATATGAATTCTCCTGGTTTTTCGAATGTTAGAGTTGGTGACTGTGGATTATTGTCCTTTTGCATGTTGGGATCCA
Organism: Cervus canadensis; assembly: GCF_019320065.1. NCBI lineage: Eukaryota > Metazoa > Chordata > Mammalia > Artiodactyla > Cervidae > Cervus > Cervus canadensis. Next base: position 37,524,585 of record NC_057402.1, read on the forward strand.
TTCTCCTCTTGGCTATATCCTAGGAGGGTAACTGTTGTGGGCAGTACCCTCCTCCCCCCACCTGCCCACTCTTTTGCCCTCTAGATTCCAGATGGGTTTGGCCAGTGGACAGAGTAAGTAGATCAGAGATTGAAAGTTGGGTGGTCAGTATATTTAACCCCCTTGTTCCAAGCCAGAGACTCTCCCCCACCCTCTGAACCCCCCTCTGCCCACATACTGGGGCTTTGGCAGTGACCACATTCTTCTGTGGACTCCACAACTCTTGTACGTAGTGGTCTCTCTTCCAGGCTACAGCTCTTGTGGTCTGATGACCTCTCTGTCTGTCTCTCTAGGGGAGTATACCAGCTCCCTACTGCTGGTCTCTGAGTACCTCACCATCCTTTGTTGGTTCTCTTCACCCCGTCCATGTAAAGGCCTGTGTAAATAGTCCCTTCATTCTGAGCACGCCTCAATTAACCCTTTCAAATGTGCCCTCCCTTTCCTGCTGGGAACCAGCAATATATCAACTAATTCAGTTAAAACACCAGCATAGTGAGGTCTAAGCACACCTGGATCTGCATTGTGAATCCTTTCAGAGGGAGCCCAGCTCGCCACCCTTGCCATATATGCCAAGCTCTGCACCAGGGCAGCAGGTAGAAGCCGAAAGCCCCTACGCAGACCAGTGCAGGGCTCAGGTCAGCAGGATCACCAAGACCTTTGTGGAAACTAAAGAGGCAGTCCAAAGAAGGAGAAAGCCTTGAGGTGTGTACACACAGTTTAATGACTGATGAAACCATACAGATGCCAGACTATGGAGCGCCAGGGACACAGAGGCACAGAGCCTTGGGGAAAACACTACAGCATTACTGGGGGGACATTGGGATCACCTAACGTTAATACCGGGGAAGAGGAGGTCCGCTGGCGGCTCAGAACTATGACATTCCTTGGGGGAACATGCATCCCACCCCCAAAGCTGGAGCAAGCTGGCCGCCTTCATTCCCGAACATAAATCCTCGTGCAGACCACGTCATCGGCGCCGAACGTCTGCAGGGAAGGAAAACCAATCAGTGCAGATGCCTGTGCAAAAATGTTAAAGCATATCGCTAATAAGGCCACTTACTGCCCTGTTAAAAACTCTTTGTAACAGACATTCAATTTCCTGTGCTGTGTGTTCATGCTCAGTGCTAAGGATTTTTTTTTTTTCCTCCCTTGAGCTCTGCACTGGCAGAGAGGCAGCTAGGGTATAGAATTATATTGTGTGCAGTTTTCCTTTGCTTCTGGAACCTGGGAGTGCTGACATAAAAAATGCAAGTTTCCTGGCTTTGGTTTTTTAAATTAAACTGAAGTGGGGGTGGTGGTATGTCATACTGGACATTTCTGAAGTGGTTCTGTCTCTTTTCAAGTGATTTCAAGAGGACAATGGGCCCGGGCCACTGAGCCCTGGGATCCAGTAATGAACAGTCAGGTGGGATATCCTTGGAAAGGGTGTAGAAGTGCCTTCTAGGAAGCGGCTGTCCATCCTGACACCTGAGATGTTGTGTCAGTAATACTCAAGGAACCTGTGAGCTAGAAACGTGGTCTTGGTTGCAAGAGCATGACATAGGCCTCCAGACCTAGGCCTGCAACTCACAGCCGGGTGAGCTGGGGCACCGCTCTGATCTCTTGGACAATTTGGAGATGGAGCAGGAGGGAGTTGAGGGCAGGAGTGCAATTGAACAAGATGATCCCACAGTTCTTTCAGCTACAGTTTTGTGACTCTTTGTTTGTTTGCTGTGGAGAGGGCACAAATCATTCCACAAATGGAGGAGGACCATTTTCTTCTGGCCTCTGAAAATACATCCCTGTAAGTAAGCTGTCTCAACTCTTCCAAAAACTGGCAATTACTCACAGGCCTGCTCCCCTGGGTCTCTCACAGATAACTGGGACAGAAAAAGCCATATGTATATTAAAAAAAAAAAATTTAAGACAAACAAACAGGATGTCTCCAGTCTGTCGACTGATGTAGGTATGTTTGTTTGCAGACATACATTTTTCTGTGGGAGAGTCCCTATCTTTCGAATTGTCAAAAGGGCCTTAGGTTAAAAACCCTGAACTAAGAGTGTGAATGGGCTTCCCTGGTGGCTCAGTGGTAAAAAAAAATCCCCCTGCAATGCAGGATCCACTGGAGACATGGGTTCCATCCTTGGGTCGGGAAGATGCCCTGGAGGAAGGCATGGCAACCCACTCCAGTATTCTTGCCTGGAGAATCTCATGGACAGAGGAGCCTGGCAGGCTACACAGTCCATGGGATCACAAAGGGTCGGACACAACTGAAGCGACTTAGCACACGTGCATGCAAGAGCTTGAACATACTTGTATCTTCCCCTGGGTCACTCAGTTGGTCATGAGATGCTGTCAGAGAACATGAGTTGGGACATTATTCTAACGTGTATTTCAGGGAAATACTAGTCATTAGTGATTATGAAGGAATCAAATGCTCATCACCAGCCTAAATAGGGAACTGCTGATCATACCGGCACAGCTATACCTCCTCTGAACACCTTCTCGGTCTTCCTCCCTCTCCTCATTAGTGAGGAATCAGCAGATGATGCTGGGTGCTGCGGGAGGGTGAGGCAGGGGTTCCCATAGAAATTCACCTCTCAAATGTCCAGACCTCTCAGAACCACGTCAGTTTTCCAAAACTCTTCCAGCTCTATGGTCATGGAGTGTCCCACGGCAGGCCAAAGTTTGGGGATTGGACTCTTTACCTGTGCTGGAATGATCGACACCTCACCCAGGCATCAAATGGCCTCATGAAACAAGAAGAAATGGCTACATTTCCAATCACGTTCGAAATGTCCTTCTCAGCCCGCAAACTATGCTGAGAGGTTCCTGAAAGAAACTCTCCATACAGTGTTCCAGACTGGTTTAAGGGACTTTACTCAGTTTTCAAAAGAAGGCAAGTTACAGCTCGGGGTTGCTGGGAGAGCTTATTTCAAGTTAACTAGAATAAATTGCCTCTTGTTTATAGAGACAGCATCTCCCTATGTTTGGATTTATTAATGATAATAACCCTTGGGACAAAAGCCCATATTTTAGATCCCAAATGCCAAGAATTAATGTTCCCTTTGAGGCTCGTATGTATGTATGTATATGTCTGCTGAGCCAGGGAGAGAGGCAAGGGTGGAGATGCAGTGGGGGAGCTGGAAGTGGGGGAAATCTCCTAACAGAATTGAGCCAGTGTGCGGGCTGCTCAGATATTACAGAGATTAATAAAATCACACTTTCTCACCAAGCACACCGAGCCTACTTAACCCTCAGCTACCCTCAAGAACTCTAAAAATCATCTCCCTCTTTGCTATCCATGGTCCCAATGAATATGTCCCTTTTTCTCTTAAATTTCCATCTCTTGGCCTCAAATTGCTCCCCCAACCCCATCAATGTATTCCTGCCCTGGAAACAACATTAACCAGGTTGCAAATGAAGCCAGTCCTTTCTCTGTGAAAGGAGGAAATCTGGGAAATCATCTCAGGGAAGGACAAGAAGCAAGAGTGAGATCAAGCGGCCTCCACTGGAGTAACAGAAACAGCTCAATTGAGGGTCTTCCTACAGAATAAACATGTAATTTCAGGGCTGAGAGGGAGCTGGATGGGGGGGAACCAGGCTTTAGTCCAAACCCTCATGTTACAGCTTGGGGAGGGAAGGGCCAGGCCTGGGTCACACAGTGAGTCCTGTCCTAGCATTCCTTGCCACCTCCTTTCCCAACATTTCAGGGTGACGCTCATTAAGACGGGGCAAGCAGGCAGTCTTAGAGGGGAGATGTTAACAACAGGCCTGATGGAGAACAAAGGATATCATTTCCTGGTTACCCACAACAGCTTTCCCATTTTCTGGGGTGGGGGTGGTTGCAGGGAGTGAAGAGGCGGGCGGGGAAGGCTGTTGTCAGGAAAGCTCAGTCTGTTCTGAAACACAAAGGGAGCATAACAGGGAGCTGTCCTTCACCCCTGCCCCCCCCCACTTCCTATGCTCCCCCAAATAAAGGGGAAGGAGGTGTGTGATTTAACTACAGAGGTTTCTAACTTGGCCTCAGCAGGTATATTTTGCATGGCCAGGGATGTTTAAAATACTTCAATCTGATTCCCTGATTACCCTCTCCAGTTAACCCTCAGACTGTCTTAAATTAGCATTTCTTGTCTGTCTCCCGGAAAGCCTTTGGAGTCTGTAAGTCCGGGGCGGGGGTGGGGGGGGGGAGGTAAAAAGACTTCCATTGCAGGCGTACTGAAATTTCTGAAATCTTTCCTAGAGAGCAAAGTGGAGAATGGTAAGGTGAGGAAAACCCCTTCCGCAGAGTGAACTCTGGGGCCTCGCAGAGCCCACGCACGCTGAGCCCAACTGGAGGGGAGGTTGGCTTAAGCAAGTCAGCAGGTCACCGCCGGGATAGTGGCTGGCAGCGCAGCATGTCTCTAGCCCCTGCTCTGCCCGCTGAGCCACTCCGCTCTCCTGCCAACCATCTAACAGTGATTTCCTCTGGCCTAAACTGTCATTTTGAGCTTTTCTGCTCACATTTTAAGCCAGGGCATAGAGTGTCTCTCCCTGAATGAGCGAGTGAGGACAATGTTGGTGGGCCCCGCTGCGGGCAGCATCTGGAAACCTTCGAGCTCCTTTTAGGCTTGGGGTGGGGGCGGTCTCACTCACCAGGATGAGCTCGTCGTTGGCCAGCTCACGGGTCCAGTAGGTTTTGGGGCCGTCCCCTTCCAGGAGAGTTTGTGTGCAGTGGATCTTGTTCTCATTCTCCCAAGTGGGTAAGCTCTGCGGGCAGGAAAACCATTAGTGACATTAATTACAGTCTTGGCAGCGGGGAGCAGAGACAACAATGAGCACGGGAGAATAATTGCTGTGCAGAGAAGCAACACATGGTCCCTGTCAGCAGTGCACAGAACCTTCTCTGAGGGCTGACCACAGATTTTATGGGAGTATAAATATACCTTATATCATACACACACACACATACACACACACACACAGAAGCAGCAAAGCCTCAGGCATGCCTTACATCATCAGGAATAAAATTGAGATCATACAATGATTCATTTATGTCAAAGTGGACTCCCCCTTCAAGCAGTTTGGTTGTTCAGGGCAAAAAGCTTCACAACAGAAATACAAAATTTTAGAATGGTTGACACCATGTTTGTGACCACATCTAGTCAGCAAATCAGGAGCTGTTCCTTGCACGGATTTGGGGATAATGCCTTTCTTTCTGTTTGCGCTCAGCAGATGCAGTACACAGCCTGCTCTGATAATCCTCAGTTTCTCTGACTCTGAGAATAAAAACACTGCCACTTCCCAGGTTACATCTCTCTAGAAAAAAAAAAATTTTTTTTTTTTAAAGATCTGAAGGGTCTTCATGCTGTCAGAGGTAGGAGGCAAAGAAGGGATTCCCCTGTAGTTTTCCCTGGTGTCTGCACGAAGCAAAATGCCGTACTGCGGGGCGAGGCGGCTGGACTGAATGTGCACATACTGACTTTTTAACTAACACATGGGACACGTTCACTAGGCATCGTGGGGATGGAAAAAGCCCTGCTCCCCAGGCTGTCCCGTGAACCTTTGATTTCTGATCAGAATTACTGTCTCCAGCAGTACTCACTGGATGTACCCAAACTGAGTCCTGCCTGTTGCCAGGCCTTTCACCTTAGACTCCCAGACCCTCCCTCTACGCTGAAGAGATGTCCTCTCTTTTGTTTTTGCAAACAGAGCAGTGACTGAGGGCTTGGATCTTGCCAGCTCCAAGCCCAGATATCATTTTCAGGCTGTGCCAACTCTGGGGGTCAAATATTGCTTCATGGGCCAGGGTGCTTCTGGGGGGCTGTGTTTCTATGTCCTCTCAAATCCGGTGCCCAGAGAGTCTCACTCTAGATCAGACAGGCAGGGCTCCGGAAAGGTGAAAAACAATTTCTCACTCTCTGGAATGCTATGAGTTTTTCTTTTTTCAAACCTTGGGGGAGAGGAGGGAGACATTTTGTCACTTTTTAAATAAGTGGTAGCATCGGCGATTTTTCCGTCTGTCCTCAAAATACATGGGTAACCAACCTTCCATTCTATTCCAGAGACCAACCAATGCGACTCTGCCCATCTAAAAAAGGAATTTACAACCCCTTGCTTCAGTCCACCGATTCATCCCAGGGGCCGATAAATGGAAACAGAATTCTTGCCCCTGAGGACTAAAAGAGGGCACTCAGTTCATTTTCCGGTCAGAATCTGCGTTGCTTTTGGAAAGATTTCGTCTTTTCCTTTAAGGAACCTAACTGAGGGCGGGCAGGAGAGGTACCGGGGCCATGAAGACTGCTGAAACTGGATCCAGAGCATTCCCAAGGGCCCAGGGACCTGGGAGGGCAGGACGCCAAGAGCTGCGGCTCCACCTGCGACAGGAAACGTGGCAGCCGCACGGCCGGGCAACCCGGCCCAGCCACCTCCTCCTCCCCAGCCGCCTGCGCTCGCGCGAGGATCGCTGCAAAATGCCGCAGAAACCCCTGCAGGGAACGCGGTGTAACCCCAAAGCCCGCGCTTTAAGCGCGGCTGTTAGCACCCCGGGAGGCAATTTAGGGATGAGGTTGGGAGGGGCTGGGGTGGGACTTTCTCCCGAGCCCAGGGCAACGCGTTGCATAGATCCTCTGGGCAAACAGCCGCTGCACACGCCCTGCAAGGAAGGCGCGCCACAGGCTGCAAAAGGAGACTGGGGTCTCGTCTGGCTGCAGCGGTTCCTGGGTAGGGAGCAGGGATCCGGGAACGCTGCCCAGACTCTGGGACCTCACCCTGCACTTGCGTCCGTCCACGGTCTCCTCCTCAAAGCCTTCTCCGACCTTGAAGTTGATCTCGGTCGTGCGCACCGTGGTGGACGTCTTGATGTAGAACTGATCCCCGTCCTGGCGGATCTCCACGTGCGGCTTGGACGCAGCCGCCACGGCCACTTTCCTCAGCATGGCGTTCACACCTGCCCCGGGAAGAACGAGGGCGACCCGGGTTCGGGTCACGGGGTCTCGCCACCCGCCCACTGTCCCAGAACTGGCCCGGCATTTCCCAAACCCTCTGACTATAGAAGAGGGACTTACAACTAAACCATTCCTCCCCCGGCTCTCGCCCTGATTTTCAAGATGCGAAACTGAGGCTCAGAGAGGGTAAATGGCTTTCCCTCGGTAGCACGTGGTAGGGCCTGATCTCAAAATGAGCCCCCAGATTTAAAGTCCCTGACCCTCCCAGGATTTCAGTAATAATATCTCCTCGCGATGATCCAGCGCGAGATAAAGGCTGAGCCGTCGGGGAAAGCGCCAAGGATCCAGCAAACGTTCGCTGGATGAGTGGATCCCGGGCTCTCCTCGCCACTTCTAGATGGGATGCTCCTTGGAATTCGCCCCGATCTAAGGCACCCAGGGCTCCCTCCTGCCTGGTGTTGGTCCCTAAAGCCGACTCCCCGCGGGCCCCGGGGCGCCTCCGGCCGCTACTCTCCGTCGGGGCGCGCTGCCCGGGCCAGCTTACCCAGCGCCTTGAGCAGCTCGTCGAAATTCTCGCTGCTGCGCATCTTCCAGGTGCCGGCGAAGTTGGGCATGGTGGCAGCGGTGGCGGCGGCGGGAAGGCGGCGGCAGGCACGGACAGCTGCGGCGCAGCGGGCACACTCTAAGCTGCAAAGGCGGAGACTGCAGCTCTGCGCCCAGCCCCACGCGCCTTGAGTCACCGGGAGAGCGCCCCCAACCCCCTCGCCGCTCCAAGCCCCGCCCCGCTAGCCCCGCCCCCGCCCCCCGCGGCCTCTACCCAGCGTGAGCCCCTCTCCCAGCCCGACTGTGCCCGCGCTCTGCCTCTTGGCGGTCCATTCGCCAGGGGTGCAAGCTTGGTACCAGCTCTCCTACAACTCTGGGAGGGGGGCGCCTCTGCCACCCCCAGGCCACCCACATCCTTCTTTAAAGTGGGTGGTAGGAGAGGGTTTGTTGTAACAAAATTGGCCAAGAGGAGAAAATTGTTGAAGCTCGGCGTTGGGGCTTGGCGAAATCACTATACCACTCTCTCTACTTTTGTATATGTTTGAGAATATACATAATATACAGATAAAATAAGTGGGTAGTAGGTCCACCAGGGGATGAGAGCCACCCTGTCCCCACTCCCAGGCATGCCTTCTGGATGCGCCCAGTAGGTCGCCTCCACTCCCAGTCCTGGATCCTATTCCGCAACCACCACCAACCCACCTAACTTCCGCTCCTCCACCACCACCACCACGAGCAGGACCACGGAAGGAAGTGGCGGAAAAGCCTCAAACCTCTCCAACACCGCCCGGCACTGCTGCGGGGAACTCAGGATCGCGCGATATTGCGGGTCCTCCGCGGTGGTATGGCGGGAGGAAGCCCAGGTCGCTGCACCCTGTGGGTAGCTCAGAGAAGGGTGGACTGAATAAGCTCCAGAAGCCTGGATATCAGCGGCCTGTTTTGCAGAAAAGTGAGACTTTGCACTTGCCGGCAGGCTGGGAGGGCCAAGTGGAGGAAATCGCTTCTCTTCTCCCTTTGATCCGAAATACGGCCCAAACCTAACGCCCCCTCAGTGCCTCCGCTACCAAAGTACAAACACTTCACCACAGCTCTTAGAGCTTTGCACGCAGACCCTAAAATTCCCTTCCAGTCTCTTCCCACTCTTCTGCCATCAATATGCCTCGGCAAACTGCCCAGCCCAGGATTCTGGGACCTGCCAGGCATCTTCCCACCTCTGATGCGCCTGCTGTGCAACCGTCGGGGAAAGCCTTTTTCCTCCTCGGGTAAATAAAATCTTGCCCACTCATGGAAGTCCACTTTTATGCCATCTCTTTTGAAATTCAGCTTCCTAATCAAATATGATGATTTTTCTCTGAACCCACTGAATTCTGTGTTTGGTCCTGCTCTTGTTAATCCTGCTATTAACTGAACTCCTGGAGGGCAGTGATTGAGCCTTTGTCAACTTGTGCTCTCTTCCACAGGCTTAGCCAGGTGGGGCTCAGTCAATAAGCATTGATCTGAGGAGGGTGTATGCACCCTGCAGCCCAGAGGTAGTGTGGGGGCGATGATTGCCAGAGGGACTGCAGGAATTAAGTGCCTGCTGAACAGGGCTCTGGCCTCTGTGGGTGCCTGGGGCTGGGGTCCTGCTCTCAGGCCCTGAGGAGCTGCCCTAGAAAACAGCTGAGGACAGGAGAGGGGAGAGGGGCTGTCCCCAGCTGGAAAAGGGTGTGGGCAGGGCCAGCTTCATGGACGTGAGACCTGTGTAGTCACACAGAGCCATGCATTTAGGAGGGCTTGGTGTTTGGTTCAGTGCTCTCCTACTGCCATCTTGAAATTATTAACCGCTTTTGGGCAAGGGGTCCTGTATTTTCATGTTGCACCAGATCCACAAATTATGTACCTGATCCTGAGTATGGGAGGCAGAGGCTAGGGCTGCCACAGAATCAAGCCCACTTAATGGAGGGTCTGGTGTCTGCACAGTGAGGGGGCAAAGTGGGGGTGCCATCCAACTAACGCAGACCTCTGTCCCCATCCAGCTCTCCTCCCCAACATGGCCTCTGCCATCTTCAGACCAGGCTGGGGAGGGGTTGAAGCAGGACAGTGGAGGGCAGTAAAGTTGGGAGTCAAAGCTACAGGGAAAGCCTTGAAGTGACTGGCAGGTATTGTAGCAAAGACACTGAATGGGCAAAAAGGGGAAAAGGAAAAGAGGATGGGGAAGTCGTGGTGCACTGCCCAGGCACTGAGCAAGGGTGGGAGAGGGTCCAGGAAGAGGAGGGGACTGCAAGTTCAGAGTGCAGGTTGATCCTGGGGTCCTGTGAACCCGCTGTCCTTGTTAATGAAGTTCAGAGGTGGCCAGGGCAGATAGAAGGAGCTAAGACTTCTTACATGCCCCAAACCTTATCAGAGGGCACGTGGAGAGGGGGGAATGCAGCTCTCTCTCCGATCTGGCTACTAGGGGAATGTCAGAGCCTGGGGGGCAGCTCAAACCCCACGAGAGTGGTATTTCTGAGAACCCAGCCTCAGGATCCAGAGCAGAGTCCCTGCTAAGGAGAGGTCAGTTGGTGGCCTGGGCCAAAGGACAGATAGGCAGAATCACCCTGACTCCTCTGGGCCTCTCTGCTCTCTCCCATTCCTTCTCTTATTTTACCCTTCCATCCACTAATCTTGCTGGGTTCAGCTCTGGAGATGGTGAACAATCAAAGTCCAGGCTCTATCTTGAGGGCCCACCATTTACCTGGGAGGGGGGTGGGAATCTTAGGAAATCTGTAGTCCCCATGTGGGCTAACAGTGCCTAAGGGGCAGGTTTTTAGCCCAGCTTGTGTTGAGCCGTAAGAGTCAGTCCAGAGGGGCTGAGGGAGTGAGGAGGTCTGATTAGAAAGAGCAATGTGTGCAAAGCGAGGAGCTATAGAACAGGGCTGTGGGTTTGGGGACTAATTATCCTTTGGGGCAGCTGGAGTGCATCATCTGAGGAGAGGGGAGTGAGGCTGGAGGTGACACAGGAGGTGAGCAGAAGTCACTCCACTGAGTTCACATGGCTATGAAGCAGGGCTCCTGGGTAGGGGGCGCATATAGAAGGGTTTTAGGAGAGGTGAGCCATAGTCCTACGGCATTTTAGCTTCAGTGTGGAAGATGGATCAGATGGGGCAAGCAGAGGTGCTGTTGGCAGTGGAGACTGGCAGGGGACAAATCAGAGAAGAGTGGTTCCTAAATGCCAGTCTGGGACTTGAGCCAGGCATCCCAGCAGGCTGGAGGTGCTTGCTAGGAACTCAGATTCCCAGGCCCAGCCTGGGAGCTTTGGATTCAGTAAGTCAGGGTAGGTCCCCTGGAACTGTGTTTGACAAGTTTTCCCCTCTGTACAGTCAGGTTGGCTCTGCCATACTGTATGGCCAGCTATGCCTGGCAGCAGAAGGAGAAGTGGAAGGAAGGGACCAGGGTGACCCTAGTGTCTGGGTTGTGCACTTGATGGCCTCATTTGCTGCTGGGGGAGCGCAGAAGCAGGAGATGAGTCCTTCTCAGGATGTGTTGGCTGTGAGTTGTCTGGGGCGCCCAGGACCCAGGAGACAGTGGGCAGTGTGGTCCTAGAGTTCCAGAGAGAGGTCTGAGATGAGGACAGGAGTGTGTGTGGGTGGTTGCATGCTGGGGGACAGTTGAAGACATGAGTGTGGATGAGATGCCCAGGGACAGGGCACACATAGAGAAGAGCAGACGACCAAGGTAGAGCTTGGAGACTCTCAGGGTGTAGGGGACAGGTGAGCAGGGCAGAGTCAAAGGAAGCGGGAGGAAAAGCAGGGGCTCATGTCCTACCAGCTAGGACACAGCCGTGTACAAAAGAAAGGATGGGCCATCAGTGTCAGCTGCTCCAGGGAGGATCGTGAAGGCAAGGCAGTGAATGGGTGAGTCAGGTAACTCTAGGCGACTGCAGCCAGGGCAGTTTCAGAAGGTGGTGGAATCTGAAAGGCTGCAGTGGGTTGAGTTCGGAATGGAAAGAGTGAAATGGAAGTGAAGAAGGTAGACTCTTCTTTAGAAAAGTAAGGCTATACAGGGGAGGGGAGAGAGGGATTAGCAGTTATGAGAGGAGGTGGCATTCAAAGGACTACTGGGGAGGGGGTTCGTTTGCATGTTAGACGGAAGAGTTTGATATTTATAGGCTGAAAGTAGAGACTAAAGCAAAGGTAGAAGATATAGGAGAAAGAAGATGGATACAGGTGGTAAAGGGGAGAGAGGACGAGATGCAGAATGTAGGTGGAGATGTCTGCCTTCAGGGGGAGGCAGGAGGAAAGCGAGCCAGACATGAAGGGAGTTCCTAAGTTCTCTCCTCGCCCCATAAGTAGGAGGTGGTCTTCCGCAAACTTAGAAGAGCCCCTTCTGAAAATGGGAGAGGTGACTCAGGCTGCACAGAAGTGATGCTGGGCATGAGGCAGGGTTCCAATGAGGTCTAACAGGACTAGGGCAGAGAGAAATGGAAGAGCTTGAGTTCTGGATGTCCTGTGAAGCTGAAGAACATGTGTACTGGGGGATAGCAAGAAGGTGGGCATGGTCAGAGAGCAAGATGCTGGAGTTTAGGATGATGAGGCCATCTTTTAAATTTTTATTTATTTATTTTTGGCTGTAGTGAGTGTTCGTTGCTGCTTGTGGCCTTTCCCTAGCTGTGGTGAGTGAGGGCTACTCTCTTATTGCAAAGCATGGGCTCTAGGGCACAAGGGCTTCAGTAGCTGTGGTGCACAGACTTAGTTGCTCCATGGCATGTGGAATCTTCCCAGAACAGGGATTGAATCTTTGTTCCCTGCATTGGCAGGTGGATTCTTAGCCATCAGGGAAGTCCTGAAGCCATCCGCAAGATGCTAATGTACATTATGGATCTTAAAGAGGGGCATTGTGTACAGCATTTCCTGAATCTTATGTCTATGAAATATCCTGCAGGACTGGTGTGGTGCTAAACCCACTGTGATCAATTCCTCTGAAAGCAATGGGAGCCATGGAAGATTTTTAAGGAAAAAGTGACTTGGTCAGATTGCATTTTAAACAGATCTCCTGGTGACCTGTATGGAGGATGAGCCGAAGGAGATTGAGAGCTAATGCATGGAAGCCAGTGAGGAGTTTACTATAACCGTCCAGGCAGGAGATAAAGAGGGCTCAAGCCTGAGAAGGGAGCAAATTGAGAAATATTTAGAAAGGTAAATCAGTAGGGTCAGGTGGCTGAAGAAGGATATATCTGTATGGGATTTTTAGCTTAGAGGTGGCGTGCAAGGTGAGAGCCTGAACCCAGACTGTGGTAGATGATTTTCATGGGAAGGATGTTGACCTCCACGTTGGATGGTATAAAAGCTTTGAGGTTCATGGGGATGCGCAGATGGAACTGTTAGGAAGTGGAATTCCATTAAAGCAACAGAAGGGAGCATTTCGGAAGGCCTCCAGGATGGGAATTCGGTTTGCCATAGTGTAGGGGCTCTGGGGTAGAGAGACAGCCTGGCAAGAGATGAAGGTCTGGGTTAAGATGGATCACAATATTTGAATTTCAGGCTTCAGAGTGCATCTCTGCTGGGGGAGTAGGAGGCCAGGGGACAGAGGCCTGGAATTCCAAATGGAATTCTGGTGACAAATGGTCTGGGAAAGGAGCAGTGCCCTCCCTGGGTGGCCAAGAAAGGGGGTCAAACTCTGGCTCCTTACTCCTTAGTCCAAGGAGATTCAGCTGGCACTGGCAGGTAGACAAAGGTGACTTCTTGGCTGAGCACAGCTACACCCTGCTGGTCAATTCTTTATTTATGGGATTCCAGCAAATTCCCAGGGTGCTCTGTGTAAATGTTGCATGTTCACACACATGTGTTTACAGTCAGGGTCTTCTTTTTGTTTTGATCTTTGAATCTCTAGAGCAAAAAGACTCTTTTGGAACATAAGACCCATCGGTAGATTCATTCACTCGGCCTTTTTGGAGAGAGTACTGTGGACCAGGCCCAGGGTTCAGAGGTGAAGAGACGTTCCAGAACTCACAGTCTGGTAGGGAAGATAAAAGCAGCCAAGAAAGTTTGAGACAACGTGGTAAGTGCTCTGAAGCAGGGAGGGGAGGCACTTGGGGAGCCCAGGTGAGGACATCCCACTTCTAGGGCATCTGAACTTCCCAGAGAAGGTGGCATTAAGCTGAAGCAGGGCTCTGAAGGGTGAAGAGGATTTCAACAGGCAGACAAAGGGGGAAGGACAGCAGAAACAGCAGAGGCAAAGGGCTGGAGCCAAGCAGCGCCCTGAACCCCTTACAGCTCCAGTAGGAAACAGGTCTCTCTCCCTCAGAGGCAGATGGCCTCACTTTAGGATCCAGGGGTCCCAGAGTCCAGGTTAAAAGTGGGCGTCATCAGCAGCCTGAAGTTGCCTATGCTATATGGCCAATTCCTGGCCTTTCCTCTCTGGTGTAGATTTCTCAGGGCCTGGGGCTGGAGCCTGGGCCTTCTCTCCAAGACCCTTTTGTTCCCTGGCTGGCAGCCCTTGCCTTCGCAGACCCCTTGCTGCCAGCTCCTCCCAGGCCACTGACCTGCATCCCTGTCGGGGTATTTCTGCTGAGCTTTGCTACTTTTGCCTGGAGTCATGCCAGAGCCTCAGCCTCCCAGGGGCCCTGCCGGCCTAGCCCCATGCCCTTAGGCAGGCTGAATTCATGCTGGAAGAATGGAGGTCAGAGTTCAGCCCCCCAAAGCTGGGGACTCTGACAGGGTCCCAGTGGGGGTCTTCAGGACAGCGTTCTTAGTGGGGGCTGGGGCCGCTCAGCCAGGACGATCTGGGAGTCAGCAGAAAGGGACAAAGAAGAGCGGGATTCCTGGGGAAGACTGGGGGTGGGGCTGCCCCTGCCCTGCTGGGCGGGTTTCTTCTAGGTTAATGGAGTGGAAGGAGCAGTGGACTGGGAGTCAGAGAGCAGGCAGCGCCAGGGCTGAAGGGGTGCTGGGGATCGTGGAGACCCACAACAGGATAAAGACAAGTAGCTGACATTTCCTGAGCTTTTACTATGAGCCAGGCACTGTAGTAAGTGCTTCATGACCATTCATGTTTTTGCCACTGTCCTGTGAGAGGTACTCTCATCTTATAGATGAGAGAACTGAAACACAGGAGATGAAGCACCATGTTCAAGGTCACTGAGCTAGCTAAGATAGATCTGAGAGGTGAACCCACGTGGGCTAGCTGGTTTGTTGCACAGATGGGGACCTAGAGGCCCAGAGAGGGGTGCCTGGGCCCAGGTCAAGCAGTGGAGTAGGCTGGAGCCCTCGTCCTGGCCCACCAGCCCCAGGGGTCTTGGGCTTGTGGCACTGTCTGCAGCCTGGGATGTCTGACCAGATGACTGCTGATGAGAACAACTCTGCCTAAAACCGGGACCAGGAGAAACAGGTGTGGTAGATCTGTGTGTCTATTGACCAGGGCTTTAGTCCTGGATCTCCACGGAGTGGCTGTGCAAGATGGAGTGACACAACGCTGTGAACCTCAGTTTCCTCCTCTGTAAAATGAAAGGGAGAATACCAAGCATGCCTGCTGTAAAATGCAAAATGAATTAACATGAAATTCAAAAGATGAAACCATGTGAAAACAAAAGATGAAACAGTTGTTGGCCGCTAGAATCTATACTCAACTCACTCCTAGTATTTCATCAGCCCCAGTGGGAGCTCTGAGGGCTTCTCCTTAGAGTGATTGTTTCACTCATTTATCAAATATTTATTAAAGTACCTGTTATGTACCAGGTTCTGAAATTCTCAAAATAATGCTGTGGGTTTTGTTATACCCATTTTATAGATTTTCAAACTGACAGTGAGAGGTTGGGTGACTTGTTCCAGGTCACTGAAGCCAGGCAGAGCCAGAAATTGAATCTGTGATTGCCTGAACCTCCTAGGAGTTGATGAGTGAGGCTGGTTCCCAACTCCCGTGGTGCCACAGAATAGAGGGGAAAGGGGAAGACAGAGCAGCAAGCAAGCCTAATAAGTGCTCTGAAGCTGGGACAATGATAGAAGCGGGGCAGGGGACGGTTCTAAGAGGTTCAGGATCAGGAAGGGAGGATGGCACCAGGGGCAGTCCAGGAAGGCTTTGGAGAAATGATGACCCCCTGAGCTGAAGCTTAAAACTTCGTTTGCCAGGAGAGCACTTCAGACAGAGGGAACTGTAAGAGCACAAATCTGGTGGCTTGAAAGGCAGAGAAACAAAGGGAAGGAAAAGAAGGGAGAGGAGGGTAAGAGGAGGGAATCTTGTAGCTGTGGTGGGGGAGCAGGGCAAGCTGAGAGCTGGGAGGCAGACTGCAAGGGCAGCAGGGAGGTGTTGGAGGGTGCTGCAGCCTGTCCTGGGGCATCGTTTCTAACGGGAGGGAGGGTGAGCAGCCCAGGCACAGATACTCCATACAGATGTAGAGCATGAGGTCCCCACAGTTTGCTCTAAAATCAAAGACATTGCCAACATTAAAAAATCAGAAGATTTCACACGTAAATCCAGACTTCTGGCTCCTCTTGAAAACTCAAATGATCTTGTAACTTGAGGCTGACTTCTTCTATAACAGGCTGTTGTGGGTTATACATCATGTTCCCCTAAAATCATATGTTGAAGTCAAAATGAGGTCATTAGGGGGGACCCTGATCCAGGATGACTGGTGTTCTTATAAAAGGGGAAAATTTGGATGCAGACACACATACAGAGGAAAGATGATGTGATGAGACACAGGGAGGATGGCCATCTGCTGGCCCCGGAGAGAGACCTGGGGCAGATTTCTCCCTTCACAGTCCCCGGAAGGAACCAGCCCTGCCGATACCTGATTTTGGACTTCTCATCTGTAGAAATGTGCACAGCAAATTTCTATTGTTGAAGCCCATCGGTGGCAGTACATTGTCACAGCAGCCTGAGAATGAATGCTGGCTGAGCCGCCCCTTGGCCCTGTCTGGTCCCTGCCCTGGCCTGGTCCCTGCCATGGGGGAGGTGGAGACTCGGTCTTTCAGCCCAAGTGTCTGTCCCACTGTGATGCAGGGCCTCTGAGGACACCCTGGCATAACCTACTTCACTGGGAAGGTGCGGAGGGATGGGAAAACCTGGTGGGCCATCATGAGAGTGAGGTTTCACAGTCAGTCCTTGGAAGGTAGGGAATGAGCTCATTAGATTGTCTGAGACTGAAGGGACTTCCTGAATGACTGAGCCCTGTGGTCTGAGAACCGGCAGCATCAGAAGCACCTGGGAGCTTTTTTGGAAAATGCAGATCCCAGGTCCCAGTGCAACCTGCTGAATAACAGTCTGCATTTGAACAAGATTCCCAGGCATCATTTTCAAGGTTAAGAAGCCCTGGTTCTTAATCTGGCTATGCATCGAGATCTAGGACTCCAAGTGAATGCTAATGCCTGGGTGCCTCCCTCAGAGGTGCTGATAAAATTGTTCTAGGATGCAGTTTGGACATCAGATTTTAATGTTTTTATTTATTTGTATCCATTTATTTTTTATGGATCATCGCCTTGTCGTGGCGAAGGGACTTGCATAACTCAATGAAGCTATGAGCCATGCTGTGCGCCACCTAAGACGGACAGGTCATAGTGAAAAGTTCTGACAAAATGTGGTCCCCTGGTGGAGGGAATGGAAAACCACCCAAGTATTCTTGCCATGAGACCCTATGAACAGTATGAAAAGGCAAAGAGATATGACATCAGGAGATGAGCCCCCTACGTCAGAAGGTGTCCAATACGCTACTGGGGAAAAGCAGAAGGCAACTATGAATAGCTCCAGAAAGACAGAAGTGCTGGGCCAAATCAGAAATGACACTCAGTTATGGATGTGTTTGGTTGTTAAAGTAAAGTTCAATGCTGTAAAGAACAATATTGCATAGGAATCTGGAATGTTAGATCCATGAATCAAGGTAAATTAGACATGGTCAAGCAGGAGATGGCAAGAGTGAACATCGATATCTTAGGAATCAGTGAACTAAAATGGATGGGAATGGGTGAATTTAATTCAGATGACTACTATATCTACTACTGTGGGCAAGAATCCCTTAGAAGAAATGGAGTAGATCTTACAGTCAACAAAAGAGTCCGAAATGCAGTATTTGGGTGCAGTCTCAAAAACGACAAAATGAACTCGGTTTGTTTCCAAGGTTAACCATTCAACATCACAGTAATCCAAGTCTACGCCCCAACCACTGATGCTGAAGAAGCTAAAACTGACCAGTTCTATGAAGACCTAGAACACCTTATAGAATTAACACTAAAATATATATATATACTTTTCATTATAGGGGATTTGAATGCAAAAGTAGGTAGTCAAGGGATACTCAGAGTAACAGGCAAGTTTGACCTTAAAGGCTAACAGAGTTTTGTCAAGAGAACAAACTGGTTGTAGCAAATACCCTTTTCCAACAACCCAAGAGATGACTGTACTCATGGACATCACCAAGTGATAAATACTGAAATCAAACTATGTTCTATGCAGCTGAAGATTTAGAAGCTCTATACAGTCAGCAAAACAAGACTGGGAGATGACTGTGACTCAGATCATGAGCTACTTATTGCAAAATTCAGTCTTAAATTGAAGAAAGTAGGGAAAGCCACTAGGCCATTTAGCTATGACCTAAATAAAATCCTTTATGATTACACAGTGGAGGTGACAAATAGATTCAAAGGATTCAGTCTGTTAGACAAAGTGCCTGAAGAACTATGGATGGAGGTTCCTAATATTGTATAAGAGGCAGTGACCAAAACCATCCCAAAGAAAAAGAAATACAAGAAGGCAAAATGGTTGTCTGAGGAGGCCTTAAAAATAACAGAAAAGAAGAGAAGCAAAAAGCAAAGGAGAAGGGAAAGAAAGATATATCCAACTGAATGCAAAGTTACAGAGAATAGCAAGGAGAGATAAGAAGGCCTTCTCTTTTTTTAATTAATTAATTTTTTATTGAAGGATAATTGCTTTACAGGATTTTGCTGTTTTCTGTCAAACCTCAACATGAATCAGCCATAGGTACACATATATCCCCTTCCTTTTGAAACTCCCTCCCATCTCCCTCCCCATCCCACCCCTCTAGGTTGATACAGAGCCCTTGTTTGAGTTTCCTGATCCATACAGCAAGTTCCTGTTGGCTATTTTATATATGGTAATGTAAGTTTTCATGTTATTCTTTCCATACATCTCACCCTCTCCTCCCCTCTCCCCATGTCCATAAGTCTATTCTCTACGTCTGTTTCTCCATTATTGCCCTGTAATTACATTCTTCAGTAGCATTTTTCTAGATTCTGTATATATGTGTTAGAATCTTTCTCTTTCTGACTCACTTCACTCTGTATAATAGGTTCTAGGTTCATCCACCTCATTAGAACTGACTCAAATGTATTCCTTTTTATGGCTGAGTAATAGCCCATTGTGTATATATACCACAACTTCTTTACCCATTCAAGAAGGTAAAGAAATAGAGGGAAACAATAGAGTGGGAAAGACTAAAGATCTGTTCAATAAAACTGGAGAAATCAAGGGACTATTTCATGCAGGGATGGACATGATAAAGGACAGAAACAATAAGGACCTAACAGAAGCAGAAGAGATTAAGAAAAAGTGGCGAGAATACACAGGAGAACTATACAAAAAATGCCTTAATGACCCAGATAACCATGATGATGTGCTCTCACTTAGAGCCAGACATCCTGGAGTGTGACATCAAGTGGGCCTTAGGAAGCGTTACTATGAATGAAGCTAGTGGAGGTGATGGAATTCCAGCTGAGCTATTTAAAATCCTAAAAAGATGATGCTGTTAAAGTGCTGCACTCAATATGTCAGCAAATTTGGAAAACTCAGCAGTAGTCACAGGACTGGAAAAGATCTGTTTTCATTCCAATCCCAAAGAAGGGCAATGCCAAAGGATGTTCAAACTACCATATAATTGTTTTCATTTCACTTGCTAGCTGGTTTATGCTTGAATTCCTTCAAGCTAGGCTTCAGCAGTACATGAACCGAGAACTTCCAGAGGTACAAGTTGGATTTAGAAAGGGCAGAGGAACCAGAGATCAAATCACCAACATTCTTTGGATCATGGAAAAAGCAAGAGAATTCCAGAAAAACATCTACCTCTGCTTCACTGACTATGCTAAAGACTTTGACTGTGTTGATCATAGTAAACTGTGGAAAATTCTTCAAGAGACGGAACTACTAGACCACCTTACCTGTCTCCTGAGAAAACTATGTGGATCAAGAAGCAACAGTTAGAACTGGACATGAAACAACTGATTGGTTCTAAATTGGAAAAGGAGTACAACAAGGCTGTGTATTGTCACCCTGCTTATTTAACTTCTATGTAGAGTGCATCATGCAAAATGGTGGGTTGGATGAATCACGAGCTGGAATCAAGATTGTAGGGAGAAATATTGACAGCCTCAGACATGCAGGTGATATCATTCTAATGGCAGAAAGTGAAGAGGAACTAAAGAACCTCTTGATAAGGGTGAAAGAGGAGAGTAAACAAGCTAGCTTGAAACTCAGCATTCAAAATATTAAGATCATGGTATCCGGTCCCATCACTTCACAGCAAATAGAAGGGGGAAAAGTGGAAGCAGTGACAGATTTTATTTTCTTGGGCTCCAAAATCACTGCAGATGGTGACTGCAGCCATGAAATTAAAAGATGCTTGCTCCTTGGAAGGAAAAGTATGACAAACCTAGCCAGCCATATTTAAAAGCAAAGACAGCACTTTGGCAACAATGGTCAGTATAGTCAAAACTATGGTTTTTCCAGTAGTCA
This sequence comes from Cervus canadensis, assembly GCF_019320065.1. NCBI lineage: Eukaryota > Metazoa > Chordata > Mammalia > Artiodactyla > Cervidae > Cervus > Cervus canadensis. The sequence continues at coordinate 37,544,762 of NC_057402.1, forward strand.
CGCATGGATGTGAGAGTTGGACCATAAAGAAGGCTGAGTGCTGAAGAACTGATGCTTTTGAATTGTGATGCTGGAGAAGACTCTTGAGAGTCCCTTGGACTGCAAGGAAATCAAACCAGTCAATCCTAAAGGAAATCAACCATGAATGTTCATTGGAAGGACTGATGCTTAAGTTGAAGCTCCAATATTTTGGCCACCTGGTGCAAAAAGCTGACACATTAGAAAAGACCCTGATACTGGGAAAGATTGAAAGGGGAAAAGGGGAGGACAGAGGATGAGATGGTTGGATGGCATCACTGACTCAATGGACAAGAGTTTGAACAAACTCTGGGAGATAGTATAGAACAGGGGAGCCTGGCAAGATGCAGTTCATGTGGTCGAAAAGGGTCAGACATGACTTAGAGACTGAAAAACCACAGCAAATTTATTTGTTTGTTTATTTGCCTATTTGTTTATTTGCTTGTTTATTGCCTACAAATAAAGGCATATAAAAATATTACTAGTGCATATAACTGAAGTTCTGAGAACCGAGTACAAATATTGAATTCTCACTGTTAGCTCTTAATTCACCAAAATCACTAGTATCAGCAGTAAATTTCAGGAACTTCCGTGATGGTCCAGTAGTTAAGAATCTGTGATTCTCCTACCGCAGACTGTGCGGGTTCAGTCCCTGGTTGGGGAATTAAGATCCCACATGCTACACAAAGTGGCCAAAAAAGAAAATAAATGGATTTCCCTGGAGGTCCAGCAGTTAAGTCTCAGCCCTTCCAAAGCAGGAGGCATGAGTTTGATCCCTGGTTGGAGAACTAAGATCCCACATGCCTGTGGGGCCAGCCAAAATAAATAAATAAAATTTTTTTGAAATAAAAAAGAATTAAACTTCCTCCATCCTCATTATTGTCTAACACCCAGAGGATGCTCTTCCTGATCTGGATGCCTTCCCTTCCACTGTCATAGCTGTCCCGGGATTCTATGTAAGTATTACCTTTAGTGCCCTTCTGGACACTTACTGGGGGATAATTTCATCGTGTGTTTTTCTAGAGCCACTTTTAAAGTACAGTAAATCAACTTGCTTAGCTAGGGTAAAAAAGATTAAATAACAATAGAAAATTTGCCTTTATAAGTCTCCCTTATTTTGTCATTTGGTGGAACACAATTTAAGTGTTTCTTTCACCTGTATCTCCCAGGCTTCAGTACTAACAAACCCTAAATAAATGCTTCTTTATTAAAAAATAAAGAAAAGAAAAGAAAAATCAAAAGAAAAAGTTGATCAGAGGGCTTCTCACTCACAAAACAAATTGAAAAAGACCTGTAAAGGAAGAGAAATGGGGAAAGAATCAGTTGTACCACAAACAGTTGGTAAGAATTAAATGAAAATTTATTAAGTGAATGACTAAAACTTGGCTATATACTGCAACTGCTGGGGACACCAAGTGGCTACAAATGCCTGAGTGCCTCTCCCAGAGGCTCTGATGTAATCATTCTAGGGTGTGGCTTGAACATTTGATTCTTAAAAGCTTCCCAGGTTTATTTTAATGTGCAGCTAAATATGGGAACTGCTCTTCTATTGTAGGTCTTCACACTAACTCCCTTTCCCTTCAGAAAATTTTTGTAGCAAATAACAAAAGCAGAGCTGGGAAGTCCAGGTAGAGAACCCAAAAATTGACCCTGGCTGTCTGGGGAGGGGCCACTGCCAATGGTCCCTGACCAGTGAAAGGCATGGTCGGGGCACTGTTCAAGTGAGTTGAGAAGGCTCTTGGTCTGTGTGGCATTTAAGTCCTGGGAGGGACTTGGAAATATTGCCTAAAGCCCAAAAATGTTAAGTAATTTACCCAAGAGCTCGTGACTATTCTTGGCAGGGCTGGGATCTGTGGGTGGGTGTCTGGGTCCTTGTAGGAACACTTTGCTGCTCAAAGTCAATGTTACAGTCTGTCCCCTGGGGCCCAGAAACCACTGTCATGTATACTATCATAAAAGGTTCATGTCCTGAAGCTCTGAGCCAACTCTGGGCTCCCGCTGTGAAACCCAAGCTATGTCCAACACTGATGAACTTCAGGAAAGGCGAACAGGCTGCTACTGACTCTGAGGACCAGATGGTTATAATAAAGGTACAAGGAAAAAAAACATTTCTTCTTGGAAACCAGCAAGGGACAGCAAAGGGAGTGGAGGCAGGACTCTGCTCCCAAATTTGCAGGGGGTCCCAGTCCAATCCCTGCACTCTGGACATTAGTCTATGTGATAGGCAGCTGGGGCCTTCAGAGCGTAAATGTTGAACTTGAGGCTGAAATTACTTTCCATTTGCTTCCATTGATGCCCATGAATGTTTTTCACTAAGTAGCTGAGACAGTAGCAGGTAAGGGAGTGTGAGGGATAGAACGTGGGCTCTGGAGTCCTGGGATCCAAGGTTTGAAACCCAGTTCCTCATTAACTAGCTGTGTGAACTTGGGCTAGTCACTCAGCCTCTCTGAGCCTTGGTTGTGGGTCTCTGAACTAGAGGTAACATTGATACTCATAGACCTCCCTGGTTCCGGGAGGGTCACATGAGATAATGTATGTGATCGTGTACTGTTAAGGGCAATGCCTACTGGACAGACACCTATGCTATGCTTTGTATACTGTTAAGGGTGACACCTCTGTTAGGCAGTGCATGCATACACACACGTAACGACATACCATCTATCTGAATTCAAAGGTGCACAGGTCCATGGTCCGTTATTTGAATCCTTTGGAACCGATATGTTTCAGATTCTGAACTATGCACGTTTTCAAAACTAATATGATTTCCCATAACCAAGCACCTTAACATTCCCAGAGACACATGCGTATTAACACGAAATTGGATAAACAACCTCATGTCAGTTTGGATAAGGTTGTGCCTCCTAACCAGTTAGGAAGAGATGTTCTGTTTTCAGTACTTTTGGGTTTTTAGAAATTCAAAACAGCGACCATGGATCTGTATCACAACAGTTGTGATGTGTTGAACATAACCCTCTATGTGCCTGGCACTATGCCTGGTGCTTCACACACGTTTGCTCACTTAATCCAGCCCACATCCTGTGAGGATGGAAGGTGGTGTGCAATTCGTGGGGTGAGCCGTGTGCAGGATGCTCCCCTGTGGACTTGGACAGCTGAGTTGGGCTGGAGAAGCTTCCCTTGCTAGGTTTCTGGTGTCGGCCCCAGCCATGGTCTGCTCATTCCTATTCTTCCCTTCCCAAAAGCATGTCTTTAACATTAAAGCAAGGCCCACCTCCCATTAGTCTACTGATTCAATGGTTGATTTTGTTCTTTCTGAAATTTGCTTGGCTTTTGTTTCATTGGTTTTATTATTGTTCAGTTGTGTTTGACACTTTGCTACCCCATGGGCTTGAGCACGCCAGGCTTCCCTGTCCTTCACCATCTCCTGGAGTTTGCTCAAACTCATTTCCATTGAATTGGTGATGTCATCCAACCATCTCATCCTCTTTCACCCCCTTTTGCCCTTGCCCACAATCTTTCCCAGCCTCAGGGTCTTTTCCAAGGGGTTGGCTCTTCTCATCATGTGGCCAAAGTATTGGAGCTTCAGCTTCAGCATCAGTCCTTCCAATGCGTATTCAGTGGTTTGGGTTTTGGTATTTCTTTTGTTCAGTAGGTGTGTGTGTGTGTGTATACTACGAGTCAGCCCTTGTGTGTCTGTATCTGGGTGTGTTTGTGTGTGCTTGGTCTCTGGGGTGGGCTGGGGCATGTCTCGGTGCCTCGTCTCTCTGCTCTGGGTGTGACTCGGGGTGTCTGCCCAGGTGTGTGTGTCTCCCTGTGTGCAGACCCCTGTGTGTCGTGCATATCTCCATGTTGTGGTGACCCACGCTCGTCCTAGTTTGCTGGGACTGAGGGGGTTTCCAGGACGTGGGGAACATGGTGAAACAGTGAGATGGAGGCGTCCTGGGCAGACCGGGATGAGCTGCTCACCCTAGTCTGACCCTCGGGATGTACATGCTCCGTGACTGTGCTTCATGTGCAAGCTCCCTCGGTGTGTGTGCAAACTGTGACACATCTCTGTGTGCCCACGTGTCCCAGTCTCTGCGAGTTTGTATCTGCGTGCTCCGCGAGGCGTTCTCTGTGTGGGTTGGTCTCTGCCTTGTGTCTGTGAACCTCCCTGCCTGGGAGCCTGTGTCTGGGGGGTATGTGTTCTCCGGACAGGACATTGTGTCCCTGCTGTGGACTTGTTGCCAAGCTGGCCCCTCCTGTGGCTCAGATGCCCTCTTTTCTCATCCCCACTTCGCAATGAAGCTCTTTCTCAGTCACTTTCTCTCCATCCTCAGGCCTGGGCCCAACCCAGAATCATCTCAACAATTAACTGTCCCAATCCATCCTTTGAGGTTCAAGGCGTAAATGTTGGACTCGAACATCTGCAAGTTCAGTGCAACCTCCGAGGCTCCTCTCTGACACTGCTGTGCTCTCAGGCACCCCTCAGTCTCCTGCCTACTTCCCACCTCCCCCTTCTCAGTACCCTCCATCCTGCATTAGTTATTTCCTCATATCTCTGTCTCTCCCCCTTATTCCATGCCCCTAACCCCCCAATTCCCCCCAGCCTCTCTTCTAGAAGTCTTACCTCAACGTCCCCCGCTCTGGAGTCCTTCCCTGTTCAACCCCAGGTGGAGCTGAGCCTCCCACAGCCCTGGGGTGGTTTCCTGCAGGTGGAAGGAGTCAAGGAGAAGGGAAGGAACTCACCCTTTATTGAACCCACCCCCAGGGGCCAGGCACCAGGCTAGGCGGGTGCTGAATTGTCATTTCATTCATTTCATTCTTATGACCATCCTGTGAGGTAGGCGTTATCACAGCTGCTTTGCAGGTGAAGCCACCAAAGTTCAGAGAGGCTGAAGCACTGGCCCAAGGCCACCAGCTAGGAGGTGGCAAAGCTATTGCAAAGTCCAGACTCCTCCCACCAGGCCCCCTTGTTGCTGCCTTGGTAATCTGCCTGCCCCGCTGGCCCGTGGGCCTTTTGTAGGCTGAGACTAAGACCAGCATGTCTCCACGGCCCCAGGGCTCAGCACAGGCGCGGGCACCCAGCGGGCACGCCATAAGGTTTACTGAGTGAATGCCTGCTCTTGAAGATGACAACCTCGGCTTTCATTAGTCTGATTTATACAAGTGCTGGGATCCTCGGGACTGCAAGACTGGGGAATGGTTGGCTATAATTTATTAGAAAACATGGCAACTGTTCCAGCTTCCCTTTCAGTGCAAAGAGAAGGTAAATTGATGGCCCCCAGCCCTGCACTGGCAAGGGCCCCCGGCCCGGCTAACGGTGCACAGCACGTGACATGGAGCTGGCCCCCGACCGTCCCCCACTTGGGCCCGTCCACCTGCTGCCTGGAGGTGGCCACAGGGGGGTCAGCTGCTTCTCATCGATCGCCCTGCTCGGGATGCCAAATGGTGCCTTTGAAAGTCCACAAAGGAAGAGACACCCGTTCGTCCCTGATCAATTACCTCTTGCCGCCCCTTGCCCGGCACGTGCGGGTGCAGCACAAAGCCTGCTCGTCACGGGTGCTCGATCACTGTAGCAGGATTAATGGTTTTTCAGATGAGAGAAACGCCCGCCTCCTTCTCCCTCATCCCCAGACCAGGCGTCTCCAGGACAATGCTGCAGTGGCCCCCGCAGCCCCCAGCTCCCTGCTGCCCTCCTTGATCGAGGTTGACGGATGTGGGGCGAGTGGGTCTATAGAAGCCCCCAGGCTCCTTCTGGGGGGCTGATGGGCAGGACAGCTGCCTCAGCCTTCCCAGATGTCCGGGAGAATCCATTCTCTTCTCCCCATCAACAAGGCAGCTGGGCAAGCCCTGGGAGCATCAAAAGGCAGCTGGGCGAGCCCTGGGAGCCCCACCTGAGGGGCCTTGGGCCTCGGGCCTCGGGGTCAGACCACATGGCCCTGCACAGGCAGGACTTCGATCCTGAGAGCTGGGGGGCTGGTTTGCTTCTCTCTCATCACCCCAGTAACAAGCTCAGGGCCCCCCTCTGCCTCCTGAGGCTGCCCCAGACTGGGCTTTGAGTGATGAAGAGGATTTTTCTGGCCTAGGAGGATGATTGCATTACTGCTGATAACTTGAAAATTAATCATCATAATAAGACCTGCCGGCTGCTGAAGGAGACGGATGGCTGCCCGCATTCCGGCAACACGGCGCTTCCCGCTGGGCTGCAATCATGTCCTCATCCTCACGGCTCCCCGAGGCCCTGCAGGATGTGAATATTTAATTAATGTCCTTCTCCTGCTCACTGGAGTGTTTGTAAATATGATTCATGGCCGCATTGTTACCTCAGCAGAGCTCTGCTCCGCCTGCAGCATCTCTCGGGCAGAGTCAGCCACCTGGCAGCTTAACATCTCCGTCCTTGTGGGTCCATCCACACCGTGTGCCCCTGCAGGATCTGGCAGCAGTGGGGGCTCCAGGCCGGGACACAGCCCACCTTCCCTTCCACGGAACCCAGGGTGGAAATTGGAGGCCACGCTTCATGTTGGGTTTGGACCACAGTTCATTAATGGGTCTTTGAGGAGGGTGCCCCCCACCCCTGCCCCGGGAGCAGAGGCCTGACTCAGGCTAGTTATTCTAGGGAGCAGGGGACGACCCCATGGGAAGGCCTGACTCCTCCCTAGCCCCACTCAGAAACAAGCACATACGAGAATAGTGGACCATAATTACCAAACATCTTCCCACCAGCGTGAACAAGGCAGATGGCGTTGCTCGGAGGGAAAGGCGTCAGATGGAGGAGCAGGAGCCCGGGGTTCTTTTGTGGACTGTGGGGCCATGTGCTTCCTGACTTTGGGTAGGTCAGCGGGCCTCAATTTTAGCTTCTACATCATGCACACATTAATACCTATTCCATCAGTCTCATGGGATGCTGCAAGTGCTGGGGAAACCATAAAAAATTCTGTGCATTTTGAGGAATGTAACACATAGTCAAGGCTGGAAGGGCTAACTCTCTCACCATACAGATGGGGGATTTGAGGCCCTGAGAGGAAAAGGGACGGGCCTAGAACACAGTCAAAACTGGGACTATGGATCGGCTTATTCTCAGCTAGAGGTTTATTCTGGAACAGAGTTTGAAAAAGAACCATTTCATTCTTTCAGCTCAGTTCCCAGATTGGCTCAGTGGTTCCTCACCCCAGGGAACCCAGGGTGGGCACTTCTCCCCGAGATAGAGTGCAGGCCAGGAATGTCCGTGTGATTGCCCAGGGTGGGGATGGGGTGCTGCAGCCTGGGGGTGGGTGGTCACATGCAGGGGACCAAAGGTAGCTGGTTGTCTGGGCAAATCCTCAGTCTTGGGGTCTGGTGTGGAGGACTGTCTCAAGCTGCCCCTGCAGCTCTCTTAGAGCCCAGGCAGGGCTGACCTTGTGGGGTATCCACCCAGCACATGGGGACAGGCCCTGGGGACACCACCATGGATGGGCCTTCTAACATGGCCCCAAGCTTCAGAATGGAGTCCTCACCTCAGCTTCAAGTGCCTTTGTGATCTAGGTCCCTCCACCCCACCTCCCCTCATTTCCCTGTGTCCGCCCCACTTTTCACTTCTGTTTTACACTGTTCCCCCTTCCATCTGCTTGATAAGACTCCTTTCTTACAATCCAAAACCCAGCTCACCTGTTCCCAGTTCTAAAGTCTTCCCAGACCCTTGCCTCTGGCACCCAGCAGCCCCCATCATACCATTCTCAGAGCATCACCATCCAGTTTATTTATACCTCTGTGTTCTCCCTAGTCTAAGAGCAGCTCTGGTTGAGTGCCTAGCCCAGGGCACGGTACAGAGCAGACTTTGGTGATGTCCAGTGAGTAGATAGGTTGGTGATTGAATGAGAGGACTTCTCTAGGTGGGTTCTCGGCTGGTTCCACAAGTATGCACGTCCATAGAGCAGCTCTTCTGGGGGCTGCACACAGCCCTGCCTTCCCCGGCCTTTGTCTGCTGTGCTCCTCAGGGCCAACAGCCAAGAGGCCCTGGAAAAGGGGGTGGACAGGACAGAGGAGGAGAAGGCAGAGGGGGAGGCTGGAGCCCCATGCATCTGGGGCCCGGCTCCAATCAATGCTGCTTCTCTGGAGTCCAGTGGGAGGCCCCAGAATCTGATGAGCTTATCAGGCTCCTAATCTATGCCCCTCCCCTGGGGGTGGGGCAGGTGGTAATGGTGGTTAGGGGCTTTTGTCCGAGGCCTTTCATCAGTCTCTGTGTCCTATTTTCCCCACGGTAGAGAGAAGCAAAAATATGATCCGAGATGTGGGGCAGCACCTGGCTTTACAAGGCGAGTGAGACCCTTGGGGTGGAGCTCCTGCCTTCACCCGAACTGGAGGCTCTTCTGGGCCCAGGTGACCTCACACCTCGGCTGGGAAGGCCTTTACCCACCTCTTGCCCTTTCCCCCACCTTGAAATGCGGTCATTATTGATGCTGGCTCTGGCTTGTCCCTAACAGATGCCTCTGTTCCTATTTGGCAAGGGTGCTTCAGAGATGGGGAGAGTGGATCTTACAAGGGGAGGTAGGGGTTCCCTGAAAAGTCATTTGGGGGGAGGGGCATAAATGAAGAACAGTAGCAACTGGGCTGCTGGTCTTCAGGGAGGTTAGGCCCCACAGTCATTAGAGCCATCGCCAGCCCACAAAGGGGGTATCAGACTCACTAACTCATTAACCATGGCCCATCCATCTTCTTTCTCTGCCTTGACACATCCATGGCTGCTGACAGCTGACATGACTGTCCTGGAGGCCTCACCCTCAGTGTGGGGATGGGGAGTGGGATTGTTGGGTGGGAGAATAAAATGTCTGCTTGGAAATTTGTTTCAACCACTAGAAAACCACAGAATGTTGTGGGGTCACCAAGAAGCCTGTTGGTGGACTTGTGTGGCAGATCTAGGTTTGGTGTGGGATGTATCGCTCTCTTGCCATGGGGCTTGGGGCAAGTCAGTTCCCTTCTCAAGGAACTTCAGCATCCTTCTCTATAAACTTTGGAGTCCAACCCCTCCCCAGATGGGGTGTTTGTAAAGTTAAGTAAGATAATGGATGGGGATCCTGGCACTGCCCACTTTTTAGATGCCAGGATTGCTACCCTGAAAATGACAACACTGTTTGGCTGTTCACATGCTCTCTTTGAAAACCCTGACCTGACAGCTTCACATCCTGGGCATCAAGTCCTTGTGCATAACTTATGAAGAGCCCTTGGAAATCTCGTCTACGCATTGCCAACTTTCTGGAGGGCGATGGAAGAGATCAGTAAATGATTGGCTGTTTCACGTTGCCCAGCTGTCTATGGTTCAGTCACCAAGATGGGGCTCTGCTGACCCTTGTGTAGATGTGGCTTTGGGCTGTCAAGCTGTTTTCTAAGTTGACTGGCCCTGGACCTCTTCTCCCCATCCCAAACCAGTTCTTAGCACTGCTCACCAGAGACCCGCCAAGAGGCAAGTCTACTGCCAGGTATCAAGTAGTGTGGGCGCAGAAGGGCTTCTCAGCCCCATCTGTGGAGACATACAGATTCCCAGGCTGTATTGGGCCTCAGGCATCTAGAACAGACACTCTCCACCGTTTGTGCATTCTGCCTGCAATTCCTAGGGGTGCCCCCTCCCAGGCAGCCCAAGCTACTGAACATCAATGGCACAGCCTGTGAGATGCCCTGGCTCATCCACCTTTCCTCACTCAGCTGTTTCTGCCTTTGTGAGGCTCTGGCCTCAGCCACAGCAGCAATGCAGACGTTTCAGCCAGAAGATGTGACTGGAACGTGCCATCTCCTCCCCAAGATTCCTGTCCCCAGCACCCCCCTAGTTGTTCTGATGAAACACGTTTGCATTTCTTCCTTACCCTGGGCTTCGTTTTGGAGATACATTCTCCTTTGTCAATGTCCTTCTTTTTAAAAATATGTGCACATATTTTAAAGATTAAAGTATTTTACAGGAAAATTAGGAAATGGAAAAAAAACCCTGTTCATATTTCTACATTTCCTTCCAGTTTTCCCCTCAAATAGGAACTATATTTGTTTTCTTACTTTTATAGCATAAGCAGTTTTCATGTTGCAGTATGGTGTTCACTTTACTTTTTTCAAATTTTCAAAAATAATGCAATGGGATGACTCAATATTATATAGTTTTCTATCCCAAGATACTCTATAAATTCAAGTCTAATCAACATAGTAATAGGATTTTTTTATATTTGGCAGGCTGGCTCTAAAATTTATGTGGAAGAATAAATATACAAAGATCACCAAAACAGCTTTGAAAAGGGAAAGCAAAGAAGGGGAACTCATCTCACCAGACATAAAATATTTCAGAAATCTTTAGTATTTTAAAACCTTGGGCATTGGCATAGGAATAAACAAACAGATCAGTAGGACAAAGTTGAGAATCCAGAAAAGTATCATCCATGTGCAGGTAGAAAAGTGGCACTTCAAGGACTCGTCTGGCAGTCCAGTATTTAAGAATCCACCTTGCAATGCAGAGGACGTGGGTTAGATCCCTGGTCATGGAACTAAGATCCTCGATGCCATGTGCTGCAACTGCTGAGCTGGCCCACCACAAGGAAAGATCCCACATGATACAACAAAGATCCTGTGAGCCACAACTAAGACCTGACACAGCCAAATAAATAATTTTTTTTAGAAAAAGGTGGCACTTCAAACATAATGCACTTACATAATATTCAAATGTTCCAGAATTAAATACCCTCCTTCTCTTTCTTTTTCCTCCCAATTTCAGAATATACAGCATGGAGAATTCCATCATATGGATGTACACTAATTTACTTAACAAGAAGTTTCCTTCTATTAGACATTTAGGACTTGCCCTTTTTTTTCTTTAATACCATGAAGAGCATTGCAATGAGCATCTGTGTCTCTGTAGGTTTTTCCCCTTCTGTTTTTGGATTACTTCCTTAGAAACTGTTCCAGGAGTGGGATTGCTGAGTCAGAGGGTAGGGCCATGCCAGGGCTCTTGGCAAATATGCCCAAAACGCTTTCCTGAAGGGTTCGGCCTTTAGTCACATCTTTCCTTCCTTCATTCATTGAGCTCCTCTGCTGGTGTTGGGACTGGGGAACCAGGTCAGGCAGAGTGTATGTAATTCAGTCAAAGGAGAGGCATGGAAATGATGATCTTTATCGACATACTGCCTAAAACCAGGCAGTATGTCAGCCCTTGGAACAGTACACTATGAGAATCCAGAGGAAGATTCCCCAGGGCCAGTGGTACTGAGACCAGCTGCCTTCCTGAGATGGGCACATGAAGTGGGCAGAAGGCCTCGGGCACCAGGTCAAGGAGTTAGGACTGTGCCCCAGGTCCATGGGAGATGGGTGAGCTATAACCAGCTGATGGAGGCAGGTTGGAAGCAGCTCTCTTGGCTTCAGGTCCTCTGTTCCCATCTCTGCTGGGCTGCTGGCCCTGCCTCAACCTCTGAAACAAGCCAGCCTCCCACATCTAGAGGCCACCCCAGCCTCAGGCTCAACTCTTAAAGGCCCAGAAATGAGCAAAAGCCGCATTCTGCCCTCTGCAGCCCTTGGGAACCTGAACTTCAGGGTCATTGGGGGTGTGTTGAGCTGGCTCTGGACCAAGTGGAGCAGGAGTTATCTATGGAAGTTCATCACAACGAGTCAAGTGCTGGTTCTGCTGTTGATTCCTGAAACCACCTTGGGTAAGCCCCTGGCTTTCTCAGGCCTCAGTTTCCCCACCATATACTGAAGAGTGTGAATCAGCTGGTCTGAGGATTTTGTCAGCCTGGACTTAACACAATGCAAACGGAACCCCAGTTCTAACAAGCATCAGCTGCAATGGGAGAAGCACTGGCACAGGCCAAGCAGAAATGCCTCCCAACTCGTGTGACTTTTCTGGCACACCTCTTCACTATTGCCTCTTTCCAGCTATCTCTGTTCAAGCCTCTTTGATCTGGTTCTGTCCGCAGAGGTGAGTGCAGGCCACTTCCCCTTAGTATCCAGCTCAGGGTCTGTCCTGGGCCCCTGATGTTCCCCCAGGCAGCAGAGGCCTAGCGACAGGCCTCATTCATCTTCCCCACCACCCCCAAGACAAAGGCCTAATGTGTGTGCAGATGGGCCTGCCCTCCATCATCCCTTACAACCAATGGCCGATAATGGTCCTCCAATGAGTCCCCTGTGGCCACCAGCTGATCAAGGGGTGGCCGGGCAATGGCGCATGCAAATACAGGGACTGGATGACAAAGCAAGTCTCTTGGGGGAGGGCATAGAGCTGGGAGGCATGATCATGGCCCCACGGTGAATCACATAACTCATTTCTGACACAGATACGTTATGCCTCTCAAAGACCACTTGCCCCTGGACACTGAGCTGCCAAATTAAGTGACAGGGGGTCTGCTGAGGCAGCCACTACAGAGCAGGAACCCCCACCCCCAGAGGCCTGGCCCCAGGAGCCATCACTTTCTGTGAGGATAGAACCATCCCCTGCCAGGCTTTCTGGGCTGAAGAAGACCTTGGCCACTGCAGAGCGCTCATGTTTGTGCAATTAAGAAAACGGGATCTCAGGGAGAGCCGTGATGTGCTCCAAGTACATGGCTGGTTGGGGGCAGAGCTGAGGCCAGAGCTCAGGTCTCCTAACTGCCCTCCCAAACTCTTCCCCTCACTCTGTGGACAAGTCCCAGGGGAGGCCTTGAAGGGCTCTGATGTACAGTGGGACCTCCCATCCTCTGAAGGGCAAGGGCAGTGACTCTAGCCCATCCTCTCACAGAGCGAGTACAGAGCCTGGACCTTCGCTGGAGCCCAGGGCCTGGTCTCCCACCTTGGCAAAGCCCCTGAAAGCCAGACCCTTCTTAAAAGCAGATACAGAGCAGATGTGGAAGGTGGGAGATGGGATGGAGGAGGTGCCAGCAGTCCTGAAGTCATAGCTAGCCCCTCACTGAAGCTAAAAAGGGCTTTGGATAGAGTGGGCTTCAAAGGCTCAACTCTGCTGCCGGCCCGTCTCAGGGTCTCCGTCAGACCTGCCCTCTCTTTAGACCTCAGTTTGCCTTTCAGAAAAATGAAAGATGACAGAAAAACTAGTGACTCAACCCCTAATAACTCCTATGTATGGAGCATTTTCTGGGAACCAAGCCCTGTGCTAAGTGTGGCTTAGTCATCTCATTAACTGAATCTTCATAACAACCCTAAGACGTTCTCGTCTCTTACAGATGAGAAAGCTGAGACACAAATAGCTGAAGGCACGTCTCTCAGCAGTGGTCAAGTCCAGGTTAGAACCCAGCCTGACAACAAAGTGGGTTTCAGAACATCAGTCTGCCTGTGGCACTCCTCTGGCTTGGGAACAAAGAGAGAGGGGGGCCAGGAAACAGGAAGGGACAGACTTCCAGAGGCCCAGCTCCCTCCAGGAGGGCAAGAAGCATGGTTCTAGAGTCGGGAGGCCCTGGGCCCCTGGGGAGAGACGCAGAGTAGAGAGGACAGTGTGGCTTCGCCATTCTGAGCTGCCTCGCAGCAGGATTTGCTGAAAGCCCTCCATTTTCCTCATGAACCTCTGCCTCCAGCCCCCTTCCTACAATAGGGAACCCTAGACAGCATACTGAAAAACAGAGACATCACTTTGCCAACAAAGGTCCATATAGTCAAAGCTATGGTTTTTCTAGTAGTCAGGTATGGATGTGAGAGCTGCACCATAAAGAAAGCTCAGCACCAAAGAATTGATACTTTCAAATTGTGCTGGAGAAGGACTCTTGAGAGTCCCTTAGACTACAAGGAGATCAAACCAGTCAATTCTAAAGGAAATCAACCCTGAATATTCATTGGAAAGACTGATGCTGAAGCTGGAGCTCCAATACTTGGGCCACTTGATGCAAAAAGTCGACTCTTTGGGAAAGACCCTTGTGCTGGGGAAAGATTGTAGACAGGAGGAAAAAGGGGTGACAGAGGATGAGATGGTTGGATGGCATCACCGATTCAATGGACGTGAGTTTGAGCAGACTCCAGGAGATGTGAAGGACAAGGAAGCCTGGTGTGCTGCAGTCCATGGGGTCGTAAAGAGTCAGACGTCACTTAGCGACTAAACAACAACAGGGTTAGCCACATCCTGGTAGCTTCAGCCTGGTTGTCATGGAGATTTCAACAGCCCCAAACTCTTAGCCTGCTTCCCCCACTCTATCTTTCTGGTTCCGTGTCCTGAGGCTACGTCATGGAGTGAGGTCACCTCGTGGGGCACAGCCTCCAGTACCCAGACACCCCACTGTTCCATCACCTGAGCACATCTAATCCTATGACTGCCCTCCCTCCACTTTCCCGTCACAGTGGCTTTGTCTCCACTCCTGGACCTGAACAAAAAGAGCCCCTGAAGGGGACTCAGAGAATCCCTCAGAGAAGGACTCCTGCATGGCTTGAACAGGGCATTGATGACCCACTGGACTTGGAGACTGTGAGAGGAGAAGCCACAGTGAGGGGAGAGGAATCTGCATGTAGGAAAAGCAAATGCTGAGGCCAAAGAGGCAAGGCCACATCCCAGACTGAGGGTCCCAAACGCAGTAGGTGAGGATTTTAAGTGGACCTTACAGCTCTGCATAACAGAAGTCCCCAAGACCTGGGGGCTGTGAGTACGGGGTTGCCCGGGGCGGGGGGTGGGGGATTCTGGTGTGGATTCAATGGATTTGGGGGGAGGGAGCAGTGCTGGGCTGAAAGTTTGTCCTGAGTCTAAGCCCCCTTCAGGCTTTTGCAGCCCTGCTGTCAGCAGCTCAGAAACAGGAGCAAATCCAAAGTGACTATGGAGGAGGAGACAGTACATACAGGGCAGGGAGAGCCCCGAGGCTACACTGTGGTCCTGGGATCTGCTCTGCCAGTCCCACATCAGGCTGTTAGGCTACACCTTCTACATTTTCCCCAGAACAAGAGGCTCACCCCTAGGAGGCAGTCCCTGCCCTGTGGAATGGTTGTGCTAGTGACAAAGAACCTTCTGGCTAGGAGTTCAGACACCCCTCTATGGCCCCACCTTGAGGTCAGAGCCTGCATTCATTTCTCTGACCAGCACTGCCTGGCAGAAATCTGTGGAGGAGGCTTAGGCACCTCCACTCCCACCCCAAACCCCCAGGTCTCTGCAGGTCAAAGATGCTATTGTCTTGTTTTTGTTTTTTAATTTTTACAATGTTGTGTTGGTTTCTGCCATACAACAACATGAATCAGCTACAACCAGACATATATCCCTTCCCTCCCTAGCCTCCCCCTCTCCCCATCCCAGCCCTCCAGGTCATCACAGAGCGCCAGACTGGGTTCCCGCTACACAGCAACTTCTCACCAGCCGTCCACCTGACCTCTGATAGTGCAGATATAATGAGGTCACTTTCTCCATTTGTCACACTCTCTCCCTCGCCGACCAGGTCTACAAGTCCATTCTCTACATTTGCATCTCCATTCCTTCCTTGCAATGCTATTGTCTTATAGCTGTTCCAGGGAGTACAACCTCCTCCGCCCACCTCTCCTCCGGGACACCTCGGCTGGGCGGAACCTTCAGTCCCATGACTGGGTGCAGGACAGCTGGTATCTACTGGCTGGCGCCCCCTACCTCAGCCTCATTCTCCCCAGTTCTGGAATTGAGGTCCACGGAGGACCTGGGTCAGTTCCTCTCCATCAAGGCCTTTGTTCCGAGAAGAACTCAGCTCTGCATGCACAGGACACTCCAGTAGCAACTACCCACCCCGCCCCCCCAACAATGTGATGAGTTTTCATCCTTTCATCAACATGCCCACCCACCCAGCACAGGCTCCTCACTGATCTCCCCTGGCCCCAGACCTTCCTCTGAAACCCCCTCCCTGGGGCTGAGCAAGGCTCCTCAGAGATTCCCTGGTTCCACCGGCCTTCTTACTCCTCCAGAAGTCATCTGAATGCAGGGGAATGAGAACTTCACTAGGACACGGAGTCACCCCCACTTTGTCAAACGGTGGATTATCCTCAGCCATGGGCCCTTAGAAACTCAGCCTGGATTCCCTCCAGAGCAGAGCCTGAGGCCAAGACTGCCAAACTGGGAGCTTATTAGGAAAGCGATCCCAAGAGCGGGATGGAGAGACAGGGGTGAAACAGGAGAGAAGGAAAGGCCAAACTGAAAATGCATTACTGGGCTGGCCCCCAGAGCCAGCAACTGGCGTTTGACCCCATGGGGCCTTTGATGGGTCATGTGACAGGTGTCTCAGAACTGGGGGAACACTTACCCAGTGGCTTCCGCCCCACATTGGTCAGGACCACCCCACCAGCCGTGATTCCCCCACCCTTCCTGGCGAACGTGGAGCAGCTCCCCAGGCAGGAAGGTGGGGAGTCACGGAGAGGGGAGATGCCATCGGCTTCCACTTGGGCTGAGCTGACTGAAACCTGTGCTGAGCAGGGCCTGGGGGAGTGGCTGGACTGAGCGACGAGGCTGAGGGATACTCAGGGCTGTGCAGAAAGTACCCCTCATGCAACACAGGTGGCTCACAGCCGACATGGCCAACTAGCCAGCAGAAACACCTCGGTCCAGAACAGCCGAGGTGGATCTGAAGGTCAAGGCTGGATGGTGCCTCAGAGCCGATGGTCTCCCTGGACAGACAGATGAGGAAACTAAGGCCCAGAGAGAGCTCTGGCAGAGGCCAGCCAGAGACTGTCCCTTCTAGATCCTCTAGTGGCTAAAGGAGACAATGCCAGCTTCATGCATGGCACACAATAAGTGCTAGGAAATAGGAATTTTATCAATAACAAGGGCAAGAATGATAACCGTTCCCAGTGTGAAGTTCCCTGTCCTGGCTGCCATACCACACAGCTTCCTGGGGCATCTTTGATATAACTGCCCAGCAGGTTCTCTACACGCTTTCATTCTTCTGCTCTTAACTCTGGTGCAGTGGCAGACAGGGGAAAATGTTGATACTTTCAGCTGAACGGAGCATCCCAGGAATGCACTTGAAATTCCTGTCTGGTGTGCGGCTTGGACCTCAGCTTCCTCCCTTAGTCAGGGCTGTGGGAGGTGGGGAGCTTTGTGGCGAGGCTCCCTTTGTTTTTTGTTTTGTTTTGTTTTATTCCCTTTGTCTCTCAGAAGCGCATTCGATACAGAATACCTGGTGCTTTCCCAAGTTTTCCAGCTTGGTGCTGGCACCTGTTTGTCCTGGCAAGAGATTCTGGGCTTAAGCTGTGGAGGGGAAGAGATCCCCCAGTGAGTTCTCTTTGCATGGCTCGGTTTGTCCCCTTGCCTCCCAAGTCCAGGCCCCTCTGCTCAGCATTTCCTTGCAATCCTGCCTTCCGCATTCTGTTGTCAATCTTTACTCCCCCTAATTTTGCAAGTAAACATTCCTAAATTTCACAGGCCCTTACTCCGATGCTGCTTTTCCCGGAGCAGCCTCTGGAGTGGACACCGCAGGATATGACCCAGGCACACCCTGGGTCAAAAATCACCAGTGGTGTGCTGGAGCCTCACATATCAGCTTACCAGAGCAGATTCTGTGCACTGGTCAGTGACATCATGTCAGTAACTTGAAATCACCCACGGGAGCTATATTTACACCACAGTAATTGGCCTATGCTATGAACCAGGTTTTGATGCTTTCTCTGAAGAGTCTGTTGTTAAAGATTCACCAGCACACGGCTGGAACCCCGGTCCTCCTCCTCCTGCTCCTCTGAGACTCTCATCATCCAGGGAGACCCCCACCCCCACTACCTTCCTCATCACCCTCACCTACCAACCTGTCCCGTCTCATTCTCTGCAGACTGGGGGACTGGCTTACAGCTTCCCACCCAATTCCCACCACATTTTTGGACACAGAGCCTCCTCTTGACAGCCCACCATCCTGGCTTCCCTGGCTCACCTCTGACACTCTGCATTTCTTCAGCAGCCTGTTTTTGCAGCCTGACTTTGCTGCTTCCTATGTCACTCGGTAAGTGCCCAGAAGGTTGTGGTGTGGCCCAGCTCCGGCAGAATTCTAGGTCCTACTGGGCTTGTCCAGCCCCCGTCTCTCCCTCAGCACAGCTGCACTCCCCCAGGAGTGTGACCCAGGCCCCTTGTCTATGGTGAGTTCACCCCTGGCTCCTGCCCATTCTTGAGTGGTGTGGGCACTGCGGGTAGTTGGAAGAGGAGGGACTCTGGCCCTCAGGGTCAGAGATACCACCTGCCCAGGGTCTCAGGGAGACTGGGTTCGCATTCCCATTTTTCTGTGGCTTTACTAGGTGTTCTGCATTAACCTTGCTCACTGTGCCAACTTTTCTATAAAATTGTGTGCTGTGTGCTCAGTCGTGTCCGACTCTTGGTGACCCCATGGACTGTAGCCCACTAGGCTCCTCTTCCCATGGGATTTCCCAGGCAAGAATACTGGAGTGGGCTGCCGTTTCCTTCTCCAGAGGACCTTCCCAACCTGGGGTTGAACCCGGGTCTCCTGCATTGCAGACAGACGCTTTACCATCTGAGCCACCAGGGAAGCCCCATACAAACCAAGTTGGTGGACATTGGCACAAAAGCCCTGGGCAGGAGGTGACAGTCAAGCCCTGGCCAGCAGCTGGTGAATCGAATAGAACAGAACCACACTGGTTGCTGGTCAGTGCTTGGGTGCAAGGCCAATCAGTTCCCCAGGCTGCAGCCCTTAGGTCAGGTGTGTGTGGAGGGTGAGGGCCTCAGCTGCACCTCTCCATGCTCTCTCTCCCCTGCTTCTACCATCTGCTCACACTCCCTTGGGGGATCTTCCTAGACTACGCCTGCGGGGATTAACAAGGGGAATCCCATAGCTCGGTCTCCAAGGCCCCTAAAGAAAATGGGGTTTCTATCCTCTTCTCACAGGCTTTGTGAGAACCACTACCTGTTCCAAGGAGCATAACAATAATCCTTGATGGCCGGCTTCCTCCTCCATCTTCTCGTTTGGTTGAGATCAGTAGTTTGCACATGTTCACCTGTATCATAGCCACCCTGGAGGGCTTCTTAACAGACTGCTGGGCCCAGCTTCAGGTCTGTGATGGGACCTGAGAATTTTGCATTTTGACAATTTTCCAGGTGATGCTGATGCTACTGATTTGGGAACCACGATTTGAAAACCATTAGCGGTTTAGGACATGCTATTATGACCTCCGCTTTTGAGGAATTTGAGGCCTGAGAGGCCCTTGCTTGGGGTCCCATAGCAGGGACTGAACATTAGGCAGTTTCTGCCTCTGGGGTCTGGAGGAGCCCAGGATAGCCGATTTCAGCTACTCCGTCCCTTTCTGCCTGTATAGGCTGAGTGACCAAGGGCAGGCAGTGACTGCCACCCTCTGGCCAGCAGCAGTAAAGCCCCAAGCTGGTAGCTTCACAGTTCTGGACTGTGTTTTGGGTGGAGACTGCCCAGACTGAGTGGGGACCACCCAGGGACCCAGGTTGCTCGGTAGGAAGACATTTTCCAGGAAGTTTCCTGACTCAGCCTCCCCGGACCAGCTGGAGAAGGAGCAGTAGGATCCCTGTGGGTTTGGATGTGAACCCAAACTCCTGCCTGTGGCCCAGTAAGACTTCTGCCCCCACCTCTCTCAGCCACCCCTGTCCTTCCTGTGACTTTCTATTCCCTACCTTCCCCTCTCCTAAAACTAAGGAATTGGGAATAAAAAAATATATAGACATCTCCCAGTTCAGCCTGGGTTTCAACCCGACTCTACAATTTGCTGGCTGACACTGGAGACATCACTTTCCCTTTCTTAGGGTCAGTTTCCTTCTCTGTGTAAAATAGCATTAATCCCTATGCAGCATGATCACAAGTATTCTGTGCAGTTGTGTTTCTAAGCGCATGGCTCCAGTCATACGTTCACCATTGCATCTCTCCAAATGTTTAAAACCAAAACAAAAATTTGGAGATGTTAGGATCTGGGATTTGTGTATACCAGAAAGTGAACAAGACCATCCACCGGGATATGGAAAGAAAATATTAGACTTCCTGATTATATTTATTTTTATTTCATCTTTTAAAAAAAATTCATTCACGTATTTATTTGTGGCTGTGCTGAGTCTTCATTGATGTGTGGGCTTTCCCTAGCTGCGGCGAGCAGAGGCTATTCTCTAGTTGTGATGCATGTGCTTCTCACTGAGGTGGCTTCTTTTGTTGCAGAGCCTGGGCTCCAGGGCACACAGGCTTTAGGAGTTGTGGCACACAGGCTTAGTTGCTCCATGGCATATAGGATCTTCCTGGACCAGGGATCAAACCAGTGTCCCCTGGATTGCAAGGCAGATTCTTAACTGCTGGACCACCAGGCTAGGCCATATTTCATCTTTTAAAAATTCTATTTCTGTATTTGTTCTATAAGATACACACATGTATTAGCAGAGTAGTACGTACACATCATTTATAAATAATAGTCACATTATGGAGTTGCGCAGAGGAACTGCCAGGGCCCTCTGTCCATGGGATTCTCCAGGGAAGAATACTGGAGTGGGTTGCCATTTCCTTCTCCATATGGGGGTGCATGACAAACATTTTTTAATGATGGGTATGTGAGATCACTGCTTTAGAAGAGGAAGGGTCCTCATAACTTTCTAGAAGTTTCCTTGTGAGGAAATGCACAGAGTAGATCATTTCTGGGTGATGTCTAAGGGTTCCCCTCTCTATTAGCTTCAGAGATGCAAATATGTTTAGGTGTCCAGGGAGACAGTGAGGGAAGGAGACCTTGAGACTTTTGAGACCTTCCTGCAGGTGAGCTGTATGTTTACAACTTCCCAGAAAATAATTGTAAGAGTAATAATAGTGAACGTTTATTATTTACTATGTGAGAGGCACTGTTCTAAGCACATTGTATGTATTAACTCTTTTAATCCTCATATCAACCTAAAAGGAAGGTACCAAAATTATCCCCAATTTAGAGATAAGGGAATTATCTTATTCACCCAGAGAGGTTATTTACCATAACCTCTTATGTATGTTATTTACCATACATAATTTACTCAGAGTTGCAGAGTGGAGCAGCCAAGATTGAACCCAGGCATTCTGGCCCTAGAGCCCGAGCTGTTTAACCCTTACATACCCAACGTGAAAACAGGAAGGGCCTGGGGGCCTGTCAGTGGGGGCAAGGAGGACGGAAGGAAGGCAAGTTGATCCAAGAGTGGGAGCGTCTTTGGGGGTGGAGTGAGGGGTCTGGCCGTAAGGGAAAGGCACCATGCGACCAGCCTGCAGGCGGGGCAGGAGGAGGGAGGACAGCGAGGAGGAGAGTGAGGGGTCAGCTGTGGGGGCCAGTGAGGGGAGGCTAGGATGAACCCCACACAGCCTGACATGGAGTTCCTGACATCAGGCTTTGCCAGACGGGGTTCAGGGAAGGACCACAGGAAGCCTGCTTGGAGCTCCTTGAGAGCCCTCACAGGACAGACGCAGCCCATAGATGCCCCCCTCCCTCCACCTGTGCTGAGCAGCAAGCAAGACTCACGCCTGCACCCTACTCCACACCCACCGACTCGGGTGTTTCCTAGGAAGTTGACAAAGTCTTCCTGGAACTGGAACAGAGGCAGCCCTTCCTCTCAAGGAAGTGGTGAGGTCCCTGCTTTTGGAGGTGTGCAACCAGAGGCCTCATGATTCCATGATGGGGTTGTGTAGAGAGAGATAGGTGTGGGTTAGACCTGCAAGGCTCCTTCCCCTTTTAAAATGCTCAGATCTGTGACTCTGAGTGAAGGAAGAGGAGAGGAGTTGAGTGGGAAGTCACAGTGGGAACTGTGACCTTTTATCACTTTACTTACCTCAGCCTCTGGCTGGATCTGGTGCTGGCTGGAAAGGCAGCAAGCCACTCTCTGGGAACAGCTCTTTCTCTGCAGGGTTGCTGCCTTTCAGGGCGGCCCCATTATGCCCTGCAGAGCTTTTCAGGGCAGGCTGTACACCCGAGTTATTTCACAGCTTGGATTTTCACTTGATTTTTTTTCTAAAATCCTTTCCATCCCTCCTGATCCACAAGATAATTTATAGATATTTAAATGGCAGGCAATCATATTATCAGTTCTCTCCCCATTTGCTCTGCTACTGGACTTTGAAGGATCTCTGGTTTTTGGTAGAAAATAATTATATATTTTCTTTAACGTCTAACTAGAACTTAGTATTTCCATTCCTTATAAATGTAGGCAATAAGTGCCAGAAGTATTAGTATTACCTGTGGCTTTGTTACCAATGCAAATCACAGATATTCTCCTATCACATCACAGCTGTTGCAGATCATTTGAAATATTGTTTATATGTATTGCCACTTTGAAATTATAGAAGTTGTTAGACCTGCTGCATTCATAAAGAAACACATATACTACTATTTCACAAATATTTTGATAATTATTTTGACATAATTGGTTTCCTCTGTAATCTGTGTTTTGTTTTGATGCATTTAAAAACATCACGCTAAGACTTCATGAGATGCCAAAGATGTTTATGACACAATAAAGGCCAGTTAACCTATTTGCAGGGCAGGAATAGAGACACAGACATAGAGTACAGACTTGTGGACCCAGTAGGGGAAGGAGAGGGTGGGATAAATTGAAAGAGCAGTGTGAAACATACACATTACCATATGTAAAATAGATAGCTAGTGGGAAGTTGCCGTATTGGGAGCTCAACCCAATGCTCTGTGACTTAAAGGGGTGGGGGGGGATGGGAGGAAGGTCCAAGAGGAATGGGTATATGTATACTTATGGCATCACACACTCAATGGACCTGAGTTCTAGTAAACTCTGGGAGTTGGTGATGGACAGGGAGGCCTGGCATGCTGCAGTCCATGGGGTCGCAAAGGGTTGGACACAACTGAGCGACTGAACTGAACTGATGGCTGATTCACTGTACAGAGTTTCTCCATCTTTGGCTGCAAAGAAAATAATCAATCTGATTTCAGTATTGACCATCTGGTGATGTCCATGTATATAGTTGTCTCTTGGGTTGTTGGAAAAAGGGTTTTGTATGTTCTCTTGATAGAACTGTTAGCCTTTGCCCTGCTTCATTTTGTACTCCAAGGCCAAACTTGCCTGCTTTTCCGGGTATCTCTTGATTTCCTACTTTTGCATTCTAATCCCCTTTGATGAAAAGGACATCTTTTTCTTTTCTTTCTTTCTTTCTTTGTTTTTTTGGACACTTTTTTCTGATGTTAGTTCTAGAAGGTGTTGTAGGTCTTCATAGAACTGGTCAACTTCAGCTTATTTGGCTTCAGTGGTTTGGCATAGACATGGATTACTGTGATGTTGAATGGTCTGCCTTGAAATGCACCGAGATCGTTCTGTAATTTTGGGGACTACACCTAAGTACTGCATTTCGGACTCTTTTGTTGACTATGAAGGTTACTCCATTTTTCCTAAGGGATTCTTGTCCACAGTAGTAGATCTAATGTTCATCTGAATTAAATTTGCCTGTTCCCGTCCATTTTAGTTAACTGATTGCTAAGATGTGGATGTTCACTCTTGCCATCTCCTGTGTGACCACATCCAATTTACCTAGATTCATGAACCCAACATTCCAGGTTCTATGCAACATTGTTCTTTACAGCATCGGACTTTGCTTTCACCACCAGAAACATCCACAACTGAGCATTTTTTCCCCTTTGGCCCAGTCACTTCATTCCTTCTGGAGCTATTTGTAATTGTCCTCTGCTCTTTCCCAGTAGCATATAGGGCACCTTCCAACCGGGGATGGGGACAGGGCGCGCATATCTTTTTGGCTTTTCATACTGTCCATGGGGTTCTTCAGGAAAGAATATTGGAGTGGATTGCCATTTCCTTCTCCAGTGGACCATATTTTGTCAGAACTCTTCACTATGACCCATCCTTCTTGGGTGGCCCTGCATGACATCGTTCATAGCTTCATTGAGTTACACAAGGCCCTTTGCCACAATAGAAACTGAAGAGATTAAGAAGAGCTGGGAAGTATACACAGAATAACTACACAAGAAAGGTCTTAATAACCTAAATAACCACGATGGTGTGGGCACTCACCTAGAGCCAGACATCCTGGAATGTGAAGTTAAGCAGACCTTAGGAAGCATCACTACAAACAAAGCTAGTGGAGGTGATGAAATTCCAGCTGAACTGTTTAAAATCCTAAAATATTATGCTGTTCAAGTGCTGCATTCATTATGTCAGCAAAATTGGAAAACTCAGCAGTGGCCACAGGACTGGAAAATGTCAGTTTTCATTCCAATGTCAAAGAGCAATGCCAAAGAATGTTCAAACTACTGTACAATTGTGCTCATGTCACATGCTAGCAAGGTTATCCTCAAAATCTTTTGAGCTAAGTTTTAGCAACCAAGAACTTCCAGATGTACAAGCTGGGTTTAGAAAGGGTAGAGGAACCAGAGATCAAATTACCAACATTTGTTGGATCATAGAGAAAACAAGAGAATTCCAGAAAGACATCTGCTTCATTGACTACACTAAAGCCTTTGACTGTGTGGATCACAACAAACTGTGGAAAATTCTTAAAGAGATGGGAGTAACAGACCACTTTACCTGTCTCCTGAGAAACCTGTATGGAAGTCAAGAAGCAATAGTTAGAACCAGACATGGAACACCTGATTGGTTCCAAATTGGGAAAGGAGTATAATAAGGCTGTATATTGTCACTCTGCTTATTTAACTTATATGCAGAGTCAGTCAGTTCAGTTGCTCAGTCGTGTCCGACTCTTTGAGACCCCATGGACTGCAGCACACCAGGCTTCCCTGGTGAAGTGCCGGGCTGAGTGAATCACAAGCTGGAATCAAGATTGCTGGGAGAAATATCAACAGCTTATAATATGCAGATGATATGCAACAGATATGCAGATGATACCACTCTAATGGTAGAAATTGAAAAGTAACTAAAGAACCTCTTGATGAGGGTGAAAGAAAACAGTGAAAAAGCTGGCTTGAAATTCAACATTCAAAAAAACTAAGATCATGGCATCTGCTCTTGTCACTTCATGGCAAATAGAAGGGGAAAAAGTGGAAGCAGTGACAGATTTTCTTGGGCTTCAAAATTAACATGGATGGTGACTGCAGACACGAAATTAAAAGATGCTTGCTCCTTGGAAGGAGAGCTGTGACAAACCCAGACACAGTATTAAAAAGCAAAGATATCACTTTGCCACAAAGGTCCGTATAGTCCAAGCTATGGTTTTTCAAGTAGTCATGTATGGATGTGAGAGTTGGACCATAAGAAAGCTGAGTACCAAAGAACTGATGCTTTCAAATTGTGCTGGAGAAGACTCTTGAGAGATCAAACAAGTTGACCTTAGAGGAAATCAACCCTGAATATTTACTAGATAGTCTGATGCTGAAGCTGAAGCTTGAATACTTTGGCCACCTGATGTGAAGAACTGACTCATTGGAAAAGATCCTGATGCTGGGAAATATTGAAGGTAAAAGGAGAAGGGGGCAGCAGAAAATGAGATGGTTAGATAGCATCACTGACTCAATGGACATGAATTTGAGCAAACTCTGGAGATAGTGGAGAACAGAAGAGCCTGGCATGACAGTCCATGGAGTCGTAAAGAGTCAGACACAGCTTAGCAACTGAACAACAACAAATGGCTGATTCATGTTGTTGTATGGCAGAAACCAGCACAACATCATAAAACAATTATCATCCAATTAAAAATAAATTGTTTAAAAAGCCAGCTATCCTTGCTTCACAGTCCAGATGTTTTTGTTGTTGTTGTTGTTGTTTAGCAGCTAAGTCGTGTCCGACTTTCTTTGCAATTCAGTGAACTGTAGCCTGCCAAGCTCCTCTCTCCATGAGATTTCCCAGGTAAGAATACTGGAGTGGGTTGCCCTTTCCTTCTCCAGGGCATCTTCCCAACCCAGGGATTGAACCCTCATCTCCTGCCTTGCAGGCAGATTCTTTACCGCTGAGCCACCCAGGAAGCCCCACAGTCCTGATACTAAGGCCAACAACGTCATATGCCTCGGGCTCTAGCAGTGTTCTGCAGGTAAAAGGAGGTGCACAATACATCCTTTGTGGAAGAATGATAAGAGTTTCTATCACAACTATAGAATTATAGAGTTGGAAAGTCTTTAGAGAGCAATGAATTTCAAACTTCATGGTCATAGCTCACAGCAGGAAAAACATTTTCCTTTGTGATCCATTACCTGTCTGTGTGAAACAAGTTTTTTTATAAAGTATGACATATCTTCAAATGCATGATACACTCTTCTATCTCCTATTTTTCTTAATCTATTGTATTTCTTTTTGAGAGATGGTAATTAAATTTTTATTCAGAACAACTATAATGGCTGACAAAGATTAAATTAATCCCCAAACTATTTGCTTCAATTGGAAATTAATAGTAGTCGATTTGGAAGCAGGCACAAAAAGGTGAAAGCCTTAGCATTCTGACAACAGATAAAAGGCATGAAAGTGGTCAGTGTGTTCTCAGAATAATCTAGAGTGGAATATTTACAGTTAATGCACAGAAAAAGAAAAAAAACACATAAGCCCAAATCACACAAATTAAAATTCACTTAATTACATAGTTGTAAGCACTTTTCTAGACAAAATTTCACCATTCTTAAAGTAGGAGTGTTCAAAAATATTTCTTTATAAAAGCTAAAAGGAAGTAAATATGACCCAATTGCCCTGGTTAAGAAATCATATAATAATCAGTCTATTTTCAAAACCCAGAGAAACCCAGAAACTCTGTCAATAAAATTAAAGGGACAAAAACCAAGATTGGCCAAAGCTGGCAACCAGTTGTACAGGAAGACAGTAGATCTCCTCATTTCACTGTTAAAAGCCATTGCATTGGGGATTGATATTAGGTCCTTTCCACACTCTATTAGCCTGGATCCTGGCCATTGCAGTGTCAATTTCTGTTTGTTGGGTTCTGTGGAATTTCCCTGAATGCTGTGGTCCAGTCAGCACTTACGTCAATATGATGGGAATCACCTCCAGTTTGAAGACACGCTTCCTGGCCTGAGGGTATAATTTGTACACTCTTCTTTAGCTTCAGGGACAAATGCACTCTGGTCAAGTATATCCAGAATGGTTACAGGGATAATGTGACTTTTAACAGAGGCCATGTAAAAGTTTTGACAATTCAAGGTTAACAAGTGAAGCCTGCTCATTTTGACCCAAATTTTCTAACCCTGTGACATGTAGGGGATCCACTGGGGCTGGATGAAGTTTCCATTGACAGAGTTGTCACTGAAGGAATTACTGAGGACCAGAGAACAGGCACTGGGAAACTTGTGAGTGTATTTAGCAAATTTCTGGGCCGTAAAATCTCCTCATAAGGCCCTCAAAGATTTTATCCAGTTGTACGGACAAGAGTTGTATGGTCTAACAGTTTTCTGAAATCATCATAAAACTCAAGATGTTTTAATAAACTAGATCCTGAGAAATTAACTTTCAGGGGTAGGCGGGGTAGGGTAAGGGTACATGGATATTTCAAGGTTTTACATTCACTATGACCATACTTTACCATCATCCCCTTCTTCTAGACTGTTTTTGGACTTCTAAACCAGTTTTAATCAGGAGAGACTGTGATCTCTGTCTCATGATAAGCTGAAAGAAAGCTTAACCCTTCAGAGTGCCCGCCCCCGCCACCCAGAACTTCCACTCCCTACTGCTCAGAGAGATTGGGACAGTGACCAGCAGCCAGGAGGGGCCGGGCAGCTTTTCAAGGATGGGGTGCAGTGGTTTCACCCTTCCATCTCCTTTTAAAATGCTGGTCATTAGCTTCTAAACTGATATGCATCACAGTAACCTAACCGGCTGTGTCCAAAATCATCACGGGCGTTGACTGCAGCCATGAAATTAAAAGATCCTTGCTCCTTGGAAGAAAAGCTGTGATAAACTTAGACAGCCTATTAAAAAACAAAGACATTACTTTGCTGACAAAGGTCCGTCCAGTCAAGTGACGTGAAAGTGAAAGTCGCTCAGTCCTGTCCGACTCTTTGCGACCCAGTGTTTTATACAGTCCATGGAATTCTCCAGGCCAGAATACTGGAGTGGGCAGCCTTTCCCTTCTCCAGGGGATCTTCCCAACCCAGGGATCAGGTCTCCCGCATTGCAGGCAGATTCTTTACCAGCTGAGCCACAAGGGAAGCCCATCTAGTCAAAGCTATGGTTTTTCCAGTAGTCATATATGGATGTGAGAGTTGGAACATAAAGAAGGTTGAGCACTGAAGAACTGATACTTTTGAACTGTGGTGTTCACAGTTGACAGTTGATTCTTGAGAGTCCCTTGGACAGCAAGGAGATCAAACCAGTCCATCCTAAAGGAAATCAACCCTGAATATTCATTGGAAGGACTGATGCTGAAGCTGAAGCTCCAATACTTTGGCCACCTGATGGGAAGAGCTGATTCATTGGAAAAGACCCTGATGCCGGGAAAGATTGAAGGCAGGAGGAGAAGGGGACGACAGGATGAGATGACTGGATGGCATCATCAACTCAACGGACATGAGTCTGAGCAAACTCTGGGAGACAGTGGGAGGACAGGGAAACCTGGCGTGCTGCAGTCCATGGGGTCGCAAAGAATCAGACACGACTGAGCGACTGAACAACAATCGGTTGTGACTTTACAATTGAAATATAGAGCTCTATTTCACTGAAAAAAATTTGAAGCAATAGAACTCTTGCAGTCATCAGGTGTAGTCTATCTCAAAGTACAAATAAAGAAATTAGAACCCAACAGTTGTTGAAACTTAAAACTTCCGCAAGCCGGTTCTCAGTGGCCCCGCCCCGGGGGAAACCAAGGTGACCGGGGCGTGGCCTCTTCCCCTTCTCGCCCATCCTCCTCCAGATCCGCCCCGCGTGCGTTGTAGCGACCGCAGAGGGCGCTGCGGCGTGGGCCTGCGCCTGCGCCTTGGGGACCGGCGAGATGCCCCGCCTCTTGGTGAGCTCATCACCCCGCGTCGCGGTCGCGCGGAACCTGGCGTCAGAGAATCCGCGGGGCAGTGCAGCCGGACAGTGAGGCGGTGAGTTGGTTCGCAAAGCCGTTGGGGATGGCACTGATCGGTGCCGATAACGGTCCAGGCTGGAGGGCGGGTGAGCGAGAGTGGGCCCAAGGCTACCTCTAGGAGGGTTTGCTCAGGAATGCCCCACGCCGCAGGGCCTGAGGGTGGTGGCTTCCGTGACTCCGTTTACTCTGGCTGCCTCTCGGTGTGTGGGGCCTGAGGGGAGAGGATAGGTGGCCTCATCTTGCATCCTGAGGATGTTCTGTGCAGCCTCGAGGTTAGGACTGGTCTCAGTGTCGATAGACAGAACTGTCTTAACCGAAGTTTTCCAGTGGTAGGCCACGCTGCCTTTTTCGGTAGCGAGCTGGACAGGTAGAGGCACAGTCTGAGTTATCTTTACTTCAAGTACCACGTAGTATTGCGGGTTACTGACCTCCCTGAGTACTTTAATAGGGGCATGTGTAGTGTTCTTTGGAAACATTGAGGAAGCAATGAATTCTGCCTGGGAAATGAGAGGAGAGTTCTCTAAAGAAGGAAGGTGAGAAAAGAGGATTTTGGGGTCCTCTTAACGCTGAAGTTATTGTAGGATAAGAAACTGATGTAAAAGGTAGTGTAACCTATACTATAGCTTGTATCCACCTTCTCCTGTCAGACTAACCTTGGGGGAGGTTTCTTAACTTCTCTTGAAGTCTCACTTTCCTTATGAGGAACGTAGAGATTATAATAAGAATATCTATTAAATGAGATGAGAGGGTTCAGTGAGCTAACCTACATGTAATACCTAAAACAGGGTACATCATGGTACCCTGACTCATGGTACATCGTCAAACATACATTCATTGATAGAAGCACACCTCTATCTTGAGGAGCCTGGCTTCTTGGAAGTTGACTTCTTGCAGACCTTCCTACTCTTGATTCTCCTTGTTGTGGGGAATTGTTTCTGTTGCAGGGATGTGAGGCAGGATTTGGAAGTGCAGATGGTTGGTGCCCAAGAGAGTGTGAATACTGTTTACTCCAGCGAAACTGGCATGACCTCCTGTCTGTCTTTCCTACCCTTGCCAAGACACTGTTCTTGGGTCACAAATGAATTAAGCAGTACCACCTTGACTGAGATCTTCACAGGCAAAGGTTATTTAGAAATTGTTTGTTTTTTCTGTTATCCTTGGAAAACCTTCACAGTAGTCTTTTTGAGTTTGCAAATTTAAAGCAAGTAACTTGAACATGGATGCCTTAGATGTGGCAGAGGATATGCCTCCTCTGTCCATGGTTAGAATTGAAGGGGCCATGAACTTGGATGAGAAGAAAAATTGCATCCCTATGTTCTCAAACTTCTAACTGAAATTTAGCATTTCCTTCAATTATAAATATAGTCAGCAAACCAAGTATTAACAGGGTGACTTTGTCACCAATAGAAATCACACATATTTTCGTATCTTAGGATATTGTATAAGTTCATCATAACTTTGAAATTATGGTAGTTGTTAGATTTGCTGCTAAATCTTGTTATATAATGTGTAAATAAAGAACCACATATGCTATCACAAAATCTAATTTTTGTATTTGGTAAAATATTATTTCTGTATACAGTTGATCCTTACTATTCTCAGGCTCTGTATTTCCAAATTCATCTACATTCTAAAATTTATTTGTAGCCCCAAAATCATTTGCAGCGCTTTGTGATCTTGGACATGTGCGAGGTGGTGAAAATTTTGAGTGAACTGACACACATTCTTAGCTGCAGTTGAACAAGGAAGCACTCTGCTTTCTTGTTTCAGTTATCCTGCTGTAAACAAGTGTCTTTTTTTCAATCTGTTAGTGTTATGATTTTTGTATTTTTGTGGTTTTATTGGTGACTTCACTGTTTAAAATAGCCCTCCAAACACAGTAGTAAAGCTCTCTTAGTGTTCCTAAGTCCAGGAAGACTGTGATGTGTCTTACGGAGAAAACACATCTGTAGATAAACAGCATATAGGCGTGAATTATGTTGCTGTTAGCAGTGAGTTCAATATTAATAAATCGCCAATGTAAAATAAGGTGTCTTTAAACAGAAACACGCATAAAATAAAGTTACTTATTCATCAGTTGGCCCAAATTTACCAGAGTCTTGCAGGAACCTAATATAGTGTCTCCCCCAGAAGTAGTGGATCAGTGTTCACTAACTTGGTATTCAGTGACTTTATGGAACTTAACTGACTGGAATAATGAGAATGGACTATACTTGGTTTCCTTTCTAATCCTATGTATTTTATGTATTTAAAAACATCCTGAAAAGGGGTTTATAGGCTTTACAAAGCTACCTGGGGCGGCTGGGGCGGGGGGCGGGTTCAGGGGTGGGCACGGAGGATTCTATAGCACACACACAAAAGTTTAAGAAGCCTTATTATAGCTTTTGGGAGACATGTAGTCTCCCTCTGGCTCACACCCTCATTTACGTTCCTGCTGGCTCTTATATGCATTTTTGGCTGAGATCCCTGCATGGACTGTAAGAACTTTGCTCCCCCGTATTTGCTTGTTGAGTTTTTAATAAAATAATATTTTAAATTAAAAGATCCTGTGGTTTTATCTCTTGGAAAAGCAGCAAGGAGGGAGACAGGATCCTCTCTGTAGTCAGCTTGAGGAGAAGAAAATATGAGAGGTGGTAGGTATTAGTTGAGAAAGAAGACCATGCCACCTGGTAGGGCTTGTGAACGGGGCCTCTGGGACCGATCTATAGAAAAGTGTCAGGTCAACCCTGGCCAAGAGTTGCCTTACAGTCTTGATCCAAGGGAACCTTCTATAGCCCTCTGTCCTGATGGCCTCCTCTTACTGAAACCCTGGTGTTGTTTCCACAGAGCTGTCTGGCCTTTAGCCCTTCATCCTTGGTTAAGGAGATGACCAACCAGGTAAGGCCTATGGAGAGGAAGAGTGCCAGTTGGTCTCTTTGGGGGTTCGAGCCCAATACATCGTCTGGGTTT
The DNA here is from genome assembly GCF_019320065.1 of Cervus canadensis. NCBI lineage: Eukaryota > Metazoa > Chordata > Mammalia > Artiodactyla > Cervidae > Cervus > Cervus canadensis. The sequence continues at coordinate 37,576,471 of NC_057402.1, forward strand.
GTAGTCAGAAAACTAGCATCTGATTCCTGCTTTGCTTGTGAAGAGGAGGGTATCCTGGGCACCTAGTCACCAGAGGGTTAGGTGGCACTAGTAAAAGGCACAGCACTGAGAGGAGGGTAATTTTATCTCAGTCTGTACCTCAGTTTACAAAGGGGTTGAGGAAGCTTAAAAGAATATGTACACAAAAACAAAAAAGAAAAATTAGAAAGGGAGAAACATGTCTTTGTAATAAAATTTGGGACAGAGTTAACAGGTTAATATGCAGGCTGTGTGGTTTTATACAACTACAAAAATTAAGCTGCAAATTGGACTCTGAGCTTCCTGGTGCTCAGAGCAGGAAAAAGCACATAATTTATTATTCTTTTTGGGTGGGTGGAAGTAGAAGAGACTCTAGCTTCTTTAAGAACTAATTGTTTTCTTTAAAAGACTATAGTTTCTTTAAGAACTAACACTACAGACCTTGCATGAGCTCACAGGCGGTCAGGCCACAGCAAGGGCGGTACCTAACACTGGTGATTATATCTGCTGGGGCACAGGGTGGTGAGTTGGGGGGTGTTTTAGGGAAAGGATGGGACACATCTGAAATCTGACCGTTGGTTTAATGTGTCTTCTGTTCTTTTTTAGTACAGTATTCTCTTCAAACAAGAGCAAGGTAAGCAGCTTGCCAGTTCAAGCAAATTCACCTGTGAAAAGCTGTTGTCCCTGGTTTAAGGTTTTTGTCATGCTGACCAAACATGCAGTTCCCAACCATACTCACTTTACATAAGAATTGGCATGGGCAGCTGAAAACCAAATACACTTCAGAACAAACAGCCACCAACAAAAAAAAACAACCATTAACTTAAGGAGCAGGAGTCAAATGATAGACTGGAGAACTCTGGGCTGAGGAAAATTTTTCCCACTTGGGGAAGGCGTGACTGAGCTTCCCGGCTATCAGAGTGAAAGAAGGAAACTCTTTGAGTCTCAGGACTCTGTTAATACCAGCTCACCTGGGGAGGTAAACTTGAGCCTGGCCATGAACGCAGAAGTTCTCTTGGGAGCCTTTATTCAGGCTCCTCCACTTAAAACAAGTGTAGCGATTCTCACAGAGGGCCTTTGACCCTCAATAAAAGAGGAGGATAAAATAAGTGAATTTCTGTCAAGTCCACTGAGGATATGAGTAGCAGTGATAGTGGTGGGGATGGGAGAAGGAGGGAGGGCAGTCTGTCTGGAAAGGTAACTGGTCAGTGATAATGGACTTCATACCTGGAAAGGAGGGTGTGCATGGACTGTTCACATGTGTCTCATTTCTTCACGACAGCCTAGATAAGTTACATAAAGCCTGGAGAAATTTGTGGAATGCCTAGTAAAGCTCTTCCACTTTAAGTAGTGACATTTAGGCAGTCTGAAGTTTAAACCCAAAGCATTCTTTCAAGTTAGCGAGCATAGGTAACTAGTCAGCTTGTCAGTCAGCTACCTTGTATGCACCTAATGCCATCTGGTGCCAAGCTGGCAGACTTGGGTCAGGTGGGGATTGTAATGGAAGCCGAGATGCTATATGTAACTCACAGCTGTTTAAGTTGAATGTCCTTGTATTCATGTCTTGAAAAGGTGTTCCTGAAGAATTGCTGCCAGGTGTGAAGAAAACCTTCTTATGCATTTGTTACATTTATATTCCTATCCCAGGTCTGCAGACCCATCTGTATGGCCCACCAGATATACAGCTTACAGACTTAGGATTTAAAGTGGACTTTAGTTAGTAGGGAGGTTAGGTTTTTAGGTTTGAGTACCAGCTCTGCCTTTTCATAGCTTTTGACTTTGGGTGAGCTACTAGGCTTCTCTAAGCCTCTTGATTTTTATCTGTAGCATGAAGATGCTGTTCATAGGGATGTTGTGGTTAATTGAAGTAATCCCTACAAAAGGATTAAAGTATTAACTGGCCCATTAAGCATAATAGACTTGTGGCAAAAGGCAAATCATGTGGCACCTATTTTAATTATTTATTTTCGGACCTGTATTATTTACAGTTGACCTGCCTACTGGTTTCCAAAGATCTCTAAGAAATAACTCTTAACAGGTTTGATCTCTTTTGGGGGTGGGTTTTGCTTTAGCCAAGTGAGAGCTATTCCAAACTAATGCATGTCAGACAGCATACTAAAGTTGAAAGGACACTGGACTATTCCAGTACTGCTCCCCCACCTGGTAAACCTGTGTTTGGGGCAAGTAACTTCTTCAGAACCTCTGGTTTTCTTACCTGCCTCCACTGTTCTAATAAAAGCTGTGTGGGAAAGCCATCTGCAAAACAGTAAAGCGGATACAGGTGGATATTACCTCAGAATTGGTGTAACAGTGTTTCTGGTTTATCTTAGCACATTCAGTTTAGAAGTTGCATGAAGACTTTATATGAATGACTTTCTCTTCCAGCCCATGATGATGCCATCTGGTCAGTTGCTTGGGGGTCAAACAAGAAAGAAAACTCTGAGACAGTGGTCACGGGATCCCTGGATGACTTGGTGAAGGTCTGGAAATGGTGAGTGCTCTTTCCTCTACAATACAGCCTTGGAAATTGGGGTTTTTCTTCTGGGCTCCCAAGTTGCAATCAGAGAAGTATTGACTAATTATCTAAGCAAGAAAGCAATGGCGATATGGTGGTATAAAAAGGCAGACTCTTTTTTTTCTCACTTGTTTTCCTGTTATTCACTGTTAAGGCCTTATAGTAGAAAGAAAAAAAAATGCTATGGTTAAAAGTTGGCTGCATTTGGTGTTCTGTGGCTCTTCATTTCCTCTCTTGATTCTGCATTTCACAGACCTCTGGTAATGCATAGTTACAGGAACCCCAAATTTCAGATGCCAGGTACCATGTGTTGTGTGTGAAGAAATCCATTTCTCTGTCCCCCATTGAAGGCGTGATGAGAAGCTGGACCTACAGTGGAGTCTGGAGGGCCATCAGCTGGGTGTGGTGTCTGTGGACATCAGCCACACCCTGCCCATTGCTGCATCCAGTTCTCTTGATGCTCATATTCGTCTCTGGGACTTGGAAAACGGCAAACAGATAAAGTCTATAGATGCAGGACCTGGTAAGAGTTTTACTCTTAGAGAAGATACTAGAGGTTTACGATCCCTTTTTGATACCTTTAGGGAGAGATGTATTTTAGTGTTTAGAAGCTTTTGGATTTGAGATTGGTAATATGGGTGTATGAACTGCATGTTATGTAATACCTTCAGTGGGACTGGGATAGCACTCTAATGAAATACTAGTATCTCAGCAACTAAACATGAGTATTTACATTAGGAGATAAAGATAAGCTATAAATAGCCTTATATCAGTTCCAGTTTTATGGCCAAGTGAGTTTGGGTACTAAAATTATTTCTAAAAACTCAGTTTTCATCACCTTTGGGTTTCACATTGCTGACTCGGGATTGTGGACCTGTGTTTGAACGGTCCACAGTTTCTCTGTTTGCCACATTCTGAGTTGATCCACTCATTGCCTTATAGAGGTCTAGAATGTAAAGCACTGTGTCCTCCTAGAGCTGTGTCATGGTAATCTCAACTAGTTATGATTAAAGTGCTGATTTCCAGTATATGATTGATACATGAAACTTCTAAAGAAACAAATCGATTTTTTTAAAGTTCTGTAGGACAGCATAGTCTTGTCCATTAGCCTTGATAAACATCTGAAGTAATGGGAATTAATAATTTCATTGGGACAAACAACATGGCATTTCGGATTCCTTGTGGCCCTATATTTACTTGTATATGACCACGTAGCTTTCATGAGCAGAGCCTGTTCTGCCAGAATGGGTGATGACTGGAAGAGAGTACAGAGAGCCTGGTGCCTCTCTGGCACAGTCCTCCATGGAGTGATTACAGAACTGCTCAGGGCTTTTCTTAACATAATTCCCTGGATAGGAGCCCCAGTAGATTTGCTTCCCACCAGTTATGTTCAGTAGCATCCTATAGGTTGTACTTATTTTGGAAAGAATGATGGTCCCAGGGTTTTAAGGACTCTGTGTTGTCTGAAAACTGAGTTCATTTCCTCTCAGTGCCAGTATTCAATATCTCTGAGTCTTAACTGTTGGAGCTTTTTAAGGAATACATATGTTGTTGTTGTTGTTCAGTTGCTCGGTTGTGTCTGACTCTTTGTGACCTCATGGACTAGCATGCCAGGCTTCCATGTCCTTCACTATCTCCCGGAGTTTGCTCAGACTCATGTCCATTGAATACATATGTCCAGTTCCTATTTTGGATCCACTGAATCAGTTTTGGAGTGTGTGGGCCAGGATATGTATTTGAAAAAAGTCACCCAAACACTCTGACTCCCCAGATAATTGTTTTTGCATGTGTCGTTGCCCTATTGGTATCTCTTACGGAGGACCTGGGTCCCCAAACTAATGCACAAAGTCTGTGAAGCTGAGAAGAGGAGGAAGAGGTGGATCTATTGCTGCCTCTTCATCTTGGGCACTTAAACCCTCCCATGACGCTAAGGTCACTGTGTGGCTTTGTAGCCCCGGGCACACCACAGTTGAAGAAACGAGTGCTGGATTGGTTCTAAGGAAAAGGATGAAATCTGTATCCAGCTTGCGTTTCCTGACAAATAGTATCTTAAACTACATATTGGTTCCAGTTGTGGCAAGTGATCATTGAAAGATTACTGTTAGGAAAGAAAAAAGATACTGAGATGAATATAAGGTTGGATTTATTTTCTCTTTTGGATAGGAATCTTCATAAAACTATACCAGACCGTTAAACAACAGTTATTTGAGTAAATAATAAAATCAAACATTGCTATTGACAACTAAGGAGCAGCTCAGTTGAATTCACCTAAAGGTAAAACTAGTAAATCTAGGTCTAATGAATTTAGGCAAATGGACATTTACGTTATACCAGTCTTGAAAATATGCCTGGAGAATGTGAAAGGAGGAACAGAAGGAGGAGGAAAGAGAAAGATCTCAGATCCTGAAGAAGAAAGTGAAGAAGTAGAAGAAAGGGAAGATGACAGGGAAGATCCTTCATTTGATACCTCACCCAGGCACTGGCTACAGCAACCTGATGTCAAAGATGTCGAAGAAGAAAGTGGAAGCATAGGGGCATCTCAACATCAGATGGTTCAGGATGTCACAGTGTAAAGAAGAGTTACTCTTTTCACTGATGAAGTGGAACTTAGTGATTAAAATAAATATTATGCAAATGTTAAAGTAAATTTTAGAGTGCAAGGTTAAATTGAGGAATAAAAGTTCCTTCAATTTCTAGGAAAAGGACATTCATCACTACAAGTTTTATATTATTAAACAGCTAATAAGGGAAATGTAAAAGTAATTCCAAAGTGATTTTATTAAACTTCAAGGAATCATAATCAGATTTTCTAATAACCATTATTCCTGTAAACAACTAATTATAATAGGAATAAGAGAACATAATCCTCCTAGAATAAATGGCATAGTCATTAGATAGACACTAAAAAGCAGTCTTGTGAGAGATTGATTATAATAAAAGCTTTTTTAGATCTTCTTGGTTGATTGAGCACTTTTGAAGTTAATTTCCTGTTTGAAACAAGTATTTCTTAACTGATAGAGGTAAATTAATTACTACTTTGAGTATGTGTGTTCAGATTTGCAAGAGATTTTTATTTTAAAACTCACTCTGTTATATGGTACTGACTCATCTGTGGTGGGAGCCCCTATCTGCCATGAGTCAAGTTCAAGGAGACCTCTCTCCTGTGGGCTGAGAAGGGCTTGACCTCTTTGAGCCCTGCCCTCAGAGTAAGGAAAGTGACTTGGGAAGGAGCCTTTCTTCTCCCTTTCATCTGATAAGCACTGTTTCTGGGCAGGTACAGGAAGGGCAGGACTTAGGGAATGTTCCCATGCAAGACTGGGCATGGGCAAAGGGACCTCGACCAGCACTGAACAACTGGACTATTCCTTGATCTCTAGGCTCTGACCCCAAGGCTCCTAAAGCTCTTTGAGATTGCCTGTGAAGAGTTTCCCACATAACTGAGAAAAGAAATGCTGAAATATCATCAGTGGTCCAGATGGAAGTATAAACCACATGTGCTTACCCAGGCTGCCCATGAGTCTGGAGACCTTTACACAGAAGCACTGTAATACAGAAATAGCATCTGAATAGAACCTTTGAAATCAGATTGTGTGATATAACTTAAAAACTAGTTGATTAAAAAAAAAAAAGCCTCTTTCCAGTCCTTATTCTCTTGCTAGTTTGTGATAAATACTTTGTCATATTATAGTTTTATATAAGAATATTTTTGGTCTCTTCATTTATTTGCAGCTTATTGAGGTAGACTTTCACCTCTATAATTACACTCTGAAATTAACCCATTATACAGTTTAACAAGTTTTAGTAAATTTCCACAGTTGTGTAGCCATCACTCCAATTCAGTTTTAGAACACTTCTATGTCCCCCAGATGTTCCCTCACGCCCATTTATAGTTAACCTGTGCTCCCACCCTCAGCCTCAGACAACCACTGATGAGCTTTCTTGTCTCTATAGTTTTGCCATTTTGAAAGATTTCACATAAGTGAAATTGTATTGTCTTACATATCTTTCTTTAGCATAATGTTTTTGAGGTTTATCCATGTTGTAATATGTATCAGTAGTCTGTTCTTTTTTATTGCTTACTAGTAAGTATTCCGTTATAGGGATATTCCACATTTTGTTCATTCATTCATCAACTGATGGATACTTGGATTCTCTCCAGTTTTTGAGTATATTTAATAATGCTGCTGTGAGCATCCAGCTTCAGTTCTGTTCATGAAGATGTGTTTCCATTTCTCTAGAAGTGGAATTGCTGAGTATTATGGTGTGTGTTTTCAATTACGCTGTCAAAACTGTTTTTCAAAGTAGCTATATCATTTTATATTCCCTCCAGGGTATGAGGATTTTGGTTTCACTACACCCTTGCTAACACTTGGTATTGTCCTGTCTGTCTACATTTTTAGTGAAAAGTTAAGAAACCCTTAAATTAAATTGGTATAGAATTAATATCTTTACAGCATATTAATGTTGGGCATATTAATGTTGGGCTTCTGACTGAAGCACCTGAACAGTGCAACTCAGTGACTTAACAGCCGTTAAAAATGACATAGTTCGTGGAAACCTGTATGAGGAGATAGGAGACAGTGATTCTCCAGCTTCACAAGGGTCTTTGTGAATTTCAGGCCATGCTATGCCCATATTAATACAATTAATATCTTTACAATGTCCTATTCTGAATCAGGACACTATTCCTCCAATTTTAAAACATGTATCTTTTGGTAAAGCTTTAAAATTTTTAAAATTAAGGTCAGATCTTTTCTCACTATAGTTTTTCCTTTTTTTCTGTTCAGTGGATGCCTGGACTTTGGCCTTTTCTCCTGATTCTCAGTATCTGGCCACAGGAACTCACGTGGGAAAAGTGAACATTTTTGGTGTGGAAAGTGGGAAAAAGGAGTATTCTTTGGACACAAGAGGAAAATTCATTCTTAGTATTGCATATGTAAGGAAATATTGTTTTGTTTCTGTCTGATTCTTTGAGTTTACTCTTGTAGCCTGTTGTATTCCTTGATAAACGTTCTGCATTGGTCTCACTAGGAAGCTGCTGGCTTGGTTTGCCCGCCAGCCAGTTAGGCCATAACCAGCAGATTACTTGTGTTTGAGGGGAGATGGCTTAACAACATGGGAGTTTCAAATGATTTTCGTATGTTCTCTACAGAGTCCTGATGGGAAATACCTGGCCAGTGGAGCCATAGACGGAATCATCAATATTTTTGATATTGCAACTGGGAAACTTCTGCATACGCTGGAAGGTGTGGTTCATCATTTTGTGCAAACTGGGTTATCAGATCACAAAGGAAGACTTACTCTTTCATTAAAATGCTACTAAATGGCAAACGAGCCTTAGATTTGCAAAATACCACTCTCAGTTAGAAATCCGAAATGCCTCTAAAGTTCACTTTTGTCACTGTGCTGCTGCTGCTGCTGCTGCTAAGTCGCTTCAGTCGTGTCCAACTCTGTGACCCCATAGACGGCAGCCCACCAGGCTCCCCTGTCCCTGGGATTCTCCAGGCAAGAGAACTGGAGTGGGGTGCCATTGCCTTCTCCGTTTGTCACTGTAGTTGTAACCTAGACATATTAGTTTTTGTACCAGTGTTTTAAATGCTTATTTTGGTGAACAGGCTTACTTTTTATTTATGTGTTAATATATCCTAGCTACATGAGTATCTTATTTCTGTCATGTTTGGCTCTAAAGAACTTTGTGATTGGAAAATAGCCCCTTTTTGTTGATAGTTTGAAGGTAAAGGAAAGTTCTGTGCCCACTCTGCACTGGTGACCTCTGGATAGGAGGATGGGGTACTAGGACAGGGAAAGTGTTGGAGGGAGACCTCTTCAGTGCATCCTTTACCCTACAACAAAGGATTTGGTAGGGAACTAGCATCCTATTTGTTCAGCATACAAATCAGAAACAGTGCATATTTCCATGTTTGACCATATCTTTAGGGGCAGAGGAGTTTTGTGTAAGCAGTGTATCCTGAGGTCCAGTTGGTCAGGGGAGGGATCTGAGGAGAAATGGATCCCAGGAGGAGGGGCCTGGGTTTTGTGCATGTTTCTAGAGCCTTATAAAGAAGGGTCCAATCTGTAGCTCGCCTCTGACTGAAGCACCTGAGCAGTGCAACTCGGTGATTTAACAGCCGTTAAAGATGACATAGTTCGTGGAAACCTGTATGAGGAGGTAGGAGACAGTGATTCTCCAGCTTAACAAGGGTCTTTGTGAATTTCAGGCCATGCTATGCCCATTCGCTCCTTGACTTTTTCCCCGGATTCACAACTCCTTGTCACTGCTTCAGATGATGGCTACATCAAGATATATGATGTGTAAGTTACCTGTTGGGATTCAACACTTCTCTCTTAATGTCAATGCCTGTTTTGTCTCTTATCATTAGGAGGAGCCCTAGCAAGTGAGCTGCTCCCTCTTATGTCTAGGAAAGACATGTGTTCAGGTCCTTTCAGACTCTGAGGTCTCCCCAGTCATTCCTCCCCTGTCAGTATCCCTGCTTTGAGCTTAGGACGATATAGAAGAAGACGTGCGTGGGTTACCAATTAGGATCAGCTACTTGCTACTTCTTTTCCAGCATCCTGTCATTTGTGGGGCATGCTGATTTTAAATTCTTTTGGACAGGTGAGTAGTGTACAGATGAACAGATGGAGCCATGGGCTGTAGCTAGCTTGAAGTAATGATGAAAAAGTTAGAACATTTGTTTTCCGAGGGTGTGACGTTCTAGAAGGCATTCCTCTGCCCTAGTTAGGGAGTTGTCTGTTTATCAGCCAGCTTACAGCAGGTCTAGATAAGGGAGCTTTTTTGTTGTTGGTTTTTGACTCCAGGTATAAAATTGAGTTAGTTAATCTTCAGTTCACAACTCACTTTCATTGTAAACCTGTGCATAGGCTCTTTCTCTTTTCCTTTCCCCCTATATTTCTCAGTCCCCACTCTGTTCCCCGCTGAGGTCTCTCCTATAAGGTGTTTGACGTGTGTCCCTGATTCTTTGACTCAGTACTGCAATCAGTGTGCCTGGTTTCTGGCTTCCGAATGCGGCATTCGAATCCACTGGGTGCATCCGTCACCCTTCTCTATGCCCCAGCGATGGGTGCCACACCATGACCATCCACGTGTGTGTTACTTTGTGGGCCTGTGAGAGTTTTGCAGGAGTTTAAATTTGGGAGCTTTTGGACAATAGAAAGTTGTCAAATAGACATGGAATTAGAATTGCAGTTTCTGGAGTTAGAGCTGAACGAGCTGTTAGGGTCCAAGAGAAGATGTCTGTCTCAGGTTGTGCTTGCTTGTCAACAGCAGGGCCAGTATAAATACTAGCAATTTCTTAAGGGTTCAGCTCTCTTTAATAAGGCTTTCACTGTTAGAGTTTCATCATCTTCCCACCTACTGGTGAGGAAGCACAGGTTAAGGTCCCAATCATATTGCAGGCGAGGAACTCATGCTGAGGTGGTGGTTTGGCCAAGATGCTGATACTGAATGAACATCTGGGACTTTTACCTTCTCATGGTCCCCCAGCTTTCTACTGAGGCCACCTCTCCTCTTAACTGGGGTCTTCTCTACTCCGCTGACTTCAGGGGTGAAACTGCTGACCTTAGTCAGGTCTTAGGATTGTTCTCCTGCCATAGGTGATTTGATTTCACTTTTTTAAAAGGGAAAGTGACTATAGTCATTAGACCTGTCTCATTCTTGGTTAAGTTAAAAATAGTCTGTCCAAGTCATACCTGTTGTAAAGAATACATTTTGATACCTTCCTTAGACACAGGCACTGGCTCCACATGGAAAGGATGCTAGGTGGGTAGGGGCAGAACCTGCAGCTACTCTGAGATGGCTATTTGCCTGCTGGTTCTGTTTCCTCATCTTAGGAATTGGCTTGTTGAGCCTTCTTTATTTTGAATTTCTAAGCTCTGCTTGTTTAGGATCCTATTTTTGGCTCTTGGAGGCTCTGACATATTTGGGGTTAATGCTATTGAAGATTTTGTTTCTGCAGTATGTGATGCTACTTCAGTGAAAAGAGAATTTCTATGTTAATACTGTCATTTTAAGGATAGCAGATTGGGTCCAATTAAATGGACACAGTACACCTTCCATTTCAGTGATTATATTCTAAAAGTTAACGTCTCCGTTTTATTTGAAACTTTCCCATTTCAGACAACATGCCAACTTGGCTGGCACATTGAGTGGCCACGCATCCTGGGTGCTGAACGTTGCATTTTGTCCTGATGACACACACTTTGTTTCCAGGTACTTATGACTCTTATCAGTTCCTAAAACGTTAGGAAGATGAAGATGGTCATCTTGTATGAATTGCCTTAAAATTTGAAGATGGTGTGACCCTTTTCTTATTCAGGTAGCCTTTGTTTTCTGCAGTGTTTTTTAAATTGTCAGGTTAATTGTTCTTAGCTGGAACAAAGGTGGATTTTTTTGAGCAACTCAGTTCTTATTTCTTCCTTATAAATCTAGGCCTCTACCTACAGTAGGTAGGTATCCTTTATAAGGATACCTGTATTCCGATAGTAACTATAGATATGCAAATCTGTAAAATGTTATGCTTTGAGACCCCAATGTTGTTTAGGCCCAGGATGGCCAAGACAGTTGAAAAACAGGAGATGGATGGCTTAATAGCACTGCACAGAGGTTTCTGGAAGACTCTGAGAGCCTTTATTTTGAAGCTTTAACCAGTTTCCCTCCCATCCAGAAGGAGCCTCTCATCCAAGACTCCTGACAAGAATATTTAATATGAGGGCCAAGCAGATCAGAAGTTTGGGGAGATAGCTGCTCTGTGAGTGGGGAAAGCCAGCCAGTTGTGCCAACATTCTTGACCACCTTTTGGGGACCAGGTCAGCCGCTTATGTACACACGCACCAAGGGGGCCTTTAGGTAGGCTGAGTCAAGGAGTGTGGAATTTTTGGTCAGATTCTTGCCAACTTCACACCTGTCTGAAAACTTTTCTGATACTGATGTTTCCTTTTTTAAAATAGTTCATCTGACAAGAGTGTTAAAGTTTGGGATGTTGGAACAAGGACTTGTGTTCACACCTTCTTTGATCACCAGGATCAGGTATGGCATAATTAACATTTAAATTCCTTTGTCTTTGGATTGCTAGCATTGTCTGCTCTGCCAAAACTCATTCATTTCCCTAACCTTGCTGCTCAGGTTGTCAAGATCAGGTGAGCCTCAGAGCTGAGCTGCTCTGATTGCTTGGATGTCTATCCAGCCAATGTTCCAGTGGACACTCTGGGGTGCAGAGGCTAGGAGTGTGTTGTCAGCCTGGAAACCCACAAGGCATGATATGTCTACCCATGATATGGGTAGACTGGAAAGCTTGGACTAGCTGCACAGCCTTTAAATGACTTCTTTGAAACATGTTGCAGCAATGCCTAGAGCATGCCTGGGCCTTTTTCTAGATACAGCTGGGCCATGGCTGTCTCAGGAAGGACCTGCTTCTTCAGAAGCTTCCGTTCCATCTCACAGCCATCACTTTCTCTTTTGGAGCTGCCCAAAGAAGTGATGTGATTTTTTTTTCTTTGAATATACTTGAAGCCAGAAATTGTTAATAGGTTGTTTGACTTTAAAGATATTGCTAAGTTTTATTTCAGCCTTTAAATTAGGAAAAGAGGCTGTATTCTCACAGGAGTCTTCCTGTGAGATGAATGTGAAATGTTAAGGCATTGTAGGGTAGGGCTTCTCAGTCTTTAATGTACCCTGGGGATCTGGTAACAATACAGATTCAGTAGGTCTGGCCTGCGCCTGAGTTTTTGTCCCAAGCTTCAGGTGAGTCTAGCGCTGCTAGTTCCAACAACTTTTGAATAGCAAGGGTCTTGGGGAAGCAGTATAAAAAATAAAATACCCATGGCAGTATAAAGTCATCTTTCATTAATTACGTATTTTGTATGTTCTTAGGATCATCTCATAGAATCTCTTTGGAATGCATTTTAAAGTTAACAAATGTTCATGCTTTTTTACACTTAATCTTACATTGTTGCCCATGAAGTTGAGAGGATTTAATCTTGACATTCCACTCCTGGATTTAAATATTGTACTCAGGAAGGAAGTCCTGGCTGGCTGTGTTGCTTTGTGTGAGAGAGTCAGTGTGTGGTGCGGTCCTCAGAGGAAGACATTTGGAGTGGAAATAAAGCCATCACCTGGCCCGCTCACAGCACTGAAGTCAGGGCTAGAACACCCACCTCGGGGATAGAGTGACAGGCTTGACCTGATGAAACTCCTACCACATCAGTTCTGTCTGGGAAGAAGGTGTGAATCTGTTAACTCAACATGTAGCAAATGAAATCAATGACATGCAATACCAAGTTATCTAGCTCCTGGGGTCAGGCAGGTTTCATAGGCCTCTAAGAAGAGAGTGAGAATTACTGACGTAAGTTGTAGGCACAAGCAGGTGGACGAGGAGCACAGTTTGCAGTTATCCCCATAGGTGGTGGTGACCTCAGGGTAGCTGTGGGGCCTTTTCCTTCCTGGAGACCTGAGAACCCGTGCTGGTCCCTCATGGGTTCCATCTTTACAACATTAGGTCACTTCCTCAATTGTGAATCTTGGAAAGGTTTGTAAATACCTTGATTTATGTTTAGAAATGAATTATCTGGAGTTGGGAGTGATGATAATTAAACAGTAGTAATAGAAGCTGCGTGATTAAAGGAAAAGCCCCATTCTCACTGTTGAGAAAGCATGAGAACATCCTCATCTCAGTGTTTTTTCTGGATTCAGTATAATGAGAGTAGGGTAAGGGTATTTGTTCATAAAGAATAAAGGTTTAGTAGAACTTTTTCTCTTTATTTACAGGTCTGGGGAGTAAAATACAATGGAAATGGCTCAAAAATTGTGTCTGTTGGAGATGACCAGGAAATTCACATCTATGATTGTCCCATTTAAACATCAACATCTTCCAGGCTAATGCTGCAGAGAATGTATAGATTGATCATGACATTCCTTACCTTTCTAGCTTAATATAGCATTTATTAAAAAGTTTATCAAAAACTTAAATTTTGTAGACACATGTAAATCTTTTCATGTTTTATTGGAAATGCGATTCATACTTTAACATAAAGTATTCTTAATGCAAACACTCATGTTCTTCAACATGCTTCTTTCTCATTTGCCCTGTTACTGATAGAACAGGAAGAGGAGTTGTTGTCATTCTGTGACAGTGAGGATTGCCTCAGGAACAAGGACATGCAGGCATGTACTAAAGTTTCCAGTATAGAAATTTAGGCTCACTCTTCCAGGGGATGAGCCATGCAGAGGCTGTGATAGGAAGCTAATCTATTTTAGAATGTGATCCTGAAAGAAACAGGTTATTTGGGTGGGAACATTCTTTAGTCCTTTCTGAGCATTCTTCTATTTGGTAGATTAAAAATGCCCCGTGCCATACTCTTTTTCACCCTGTTAATTTTAGAGAAGCCTGTAACTTGCGTGGGTATTACTGCCTTAATAATGTTTACAGGCTCAAGCCTGTATCTACTCTGGTTGACCTCCAGCCCTCCCTGTTACCCCAGAGCTCCTATACCTGTTTTCTCAGTGGCCCACTTGAGACATGGTCTGCATGTAACAGGAAAGGTGTAAGTAGCTAACACTCCAAAGTTTGTTGCTTTTTACTGATCATAACAACTTCATATGCTTCATGTCAGGTCCCATGCTTTTCCTCCAGACTCCCCATAACCCATAAATCAAGCCCATCCTCTCTTTTCTCTCCTGCCTCTGCCTTGTTCACCCTCCTATAGCTGAAGCAGGAGGTAGACGGGCGCCCAACCAGAGTAAGGCAATTGGAAATTCATTCCCTGTGGACGGAAACTCCCAAGACAAGAAGAGCAGGATAATTAAGGGAGGAAGCTGGGCCCTGGTCATACTGCATATTTCTCATTCTCAAAGTCAGGAGACCTCCCTGACCACACATGCACAGAAAGGCTCCTTGGAGGTCAAAGGGGAGTGATGCCAAGGGATGTTGTACCCACAGGCCTCTTCAGTAGAATCCATCTTGACTAAGAAATGTGTGCACACACATAGAGGAAGATCCTGAGATACACCAAATATGGACTGTGAACTGGGCAAATCTAAATGACTGGCCAAAGGAAACCCAGAAAAAAAATGCCCTTTAAAAGGCATTCAGACTGTCAGGAGAGTGCAACTCAGGGACTCTTCTCTGAGTCTGCCCATGTATCTATCTACACGTGCTATACTCCTCCCCCCCCCCCCCCCCCCCCCCCACCCTTTTACTTGCTTTACTGCTTTTTGTCTTTGTGTAAATTCTTTTCTGCAAAGCCAAAGGGCCAGGGCCCCTTTCCCTGACCTCTGGGCCAGTGATTAGGATTCGGTGCTTTCCCTGCCATGACCTGACCTCAATCTCTGGGAACCCAAGCCCCGCTTTAAGATGCTACAGCCTGAGGCCACCCAAGATCATAGCCACATAGCCCTGGCCATTTCCTCTGCCTTCCTCAGATGTTCCTTCCTGACTTTCATAGGTTTCACTGCTTTCAGGTTGTTCTCAGGTGTCTGCTCCCAGTAAGAGGCCTTCCCCTGGTCCCTTTCCCATTATTCTCATTCGTCACTGCAGTCTTCATTGCCTGATGTATTTATCCCCACCCCAAATATAAGCTCCATGAGAGCAGAAACTCCATTCCATTTTATCAACCAATATGAGGCAAACTGGCACCTTAGCACTGGTCATTGGAAATAAAACTAAGTAAAAAAATAAAAACACAACCATCTGTCTCATAACAGCTCAATTTTAATTTTAAAGTGACAAATGTACAGGTGGAATAAATTTTAAGCAACACCCTCCAGATCCCATTTACATGACAAGGAGCTGAATGCAATTTTGCCTTATCATCAACTACAGTAGTTTTCTGGCAATAATTCTTTAGGAAGTCACAGCACAGAAACAGAACACCCTGGAGTTGTGGTCCATTTGTAAACTGATTTTCATACAGGCTTAGCTGGAAGAATAGATTTTCTTTCTTTCCTGACTAATGGTCAAAGTGGGGCAGGCAGGCTCCTTCTGTACCTATCTTGAGTAAATTATGCCCACCCACCAGCCAGCAGTGTTCTGCTAGAGTCTGGTCCACCCGCTGAACCTACCTGCCGTGGGTCTGATCTGCCCTTTGGGTCTCCTGGGGAGGCCCCTGGTCTGAGTCACACTTGCAGGCACTGTATGACCAAGTAAGGGTGGATCTGAAAAGTGGCCTCTGCTTTAACCCAGCAGCTGAGAAGGCAGCAGTTTTTCTTTGTGACTGTTACGGGAAGGAAAGGAGCAGTAATGGCTGAAGGTTGAGGAATCTAAATTTATATTGTAGTCTACTTGCCAGGAGTAAACAAGTAATTAATATCTTTTCGAACAAGTTATCATTTACAGTGGTAGTCCATACAGACTGCGGTCCAGAGTAGAACTTTTAAGTTCTCACTAAAACTTTACCTCTTGAGCAGGAAGCCCTTTGTGATATGGCTGTGCAAGGAGATGAACCATCCATCCTTTGGAAAGGAGCTGAATCTGGGAGAATGAGGTGGAAAACACTGAGATGTCCCCTGCCTTCCCAGAGCCTCAAGTCACCCAGGATCACTGGTCAGGCAGGGAAACGGGCTGTGCCACGGCGCTGAGCCACCAGCATCTCCCACGGCTTCTGTCGCTGCACTAAGGCTGCTGGGGATGTGGATGGTTTCATTTTCTTTACAAGTAAGCACTTTGGTGGGACAGCACTGCAAACGCTGTCAACAGAAAACAACAAAAGGCAAGGTGCAGGGGTTGCAGGCAAATAGTTTTATCAGTGTTTCATTTAAAACACTGGTTTGTCCTCACCACAAGGCTTGGAAGGCTCAGGAAGCTTCCAAGAGAGATGATCAGACCCACCCCACTCCAAACACTCAAGGGCATAAGACAGCAGGAACCAAGTTGGCCCTGCAGCCCACTCAGTGTGAGCCAGGCACTGCAGCCAAATCCAGCCCACAGATGTGCTTTTATTCTTGAGGAGAACCATCTGGAATCAAGATTCAGAAATGTCACATTAGCAGCCCTGAGATCATGCCCTCTATAACTTTGCCTTGGGAGGCAGGTGCAGAGGGGAAGAAACTGCAGAGCTGGACATGGGCCAGGTCACCCACTTCGTGCCTGGAGGTTTGCTCAGGGGCTGAGTGCTACTGTCTGGGCTGTGCTTTATTGGTGGAACTGAATTATGGCAAAGCCACTAGAAGCACAAAGTGTCAGTGCGTTCACTGGCATCTCAAAAATATCCTGAAAATGTAAATAAACAGATTTCATATGCAGACTAGAGGTGATTTACACTTAAAACATTTAAATATAAATTAAGCTATAACTTAAGTTACAACCAAAAGAAAAACAAAAAAAAAACCAAAGACACTCAGCAGTTGAGAATGCTGAACACATACACAGGACACCCCAAACACGAGGCCATTAAAGCGATGCCATTTTTCATTGCGCCAACTTTACATTCATGATGTGCTAGTCCCGCCAGGCCACGCTGCACGGGGCCGCGTCATGCCGTCTGGCACTGCACTCCGGCCCGCGGCCCGTCATCGTCCTCTTCATAGGCCTCCCTGTGCTGGCGCCAGTTCTGCTCGTTGGGATTAAACTCCTTCAGCTCCACCTGATCCATGTCCTCTGTAATCCTGACTTTCTGTCGAGGCGGGAGCAGAGCTTCCAGCTGGGAAAGCTTGTCTTGGGGAAGCCAGTGTTTTTCAGGAAAAATAACCTGTAAAGGGTGAGGTGGGAAAGAGCAGTTGTTTCTTCCCTTCCCAATTAAGGCATTTAATTTTATGTCCCATGAGAATAACACACACACACAGACACACAGACACACACACAGAGGCACTTACTAAAAACTGTATGATCAGAATCCCTTTCTCCAGAATAACACACACACACACACACATACACAGGCACTTACTAAAAACTGTATGATCAGAATCCCTTTCTCCAGAATAACACACACACAGACACAGACACACACACACACACACACACACACACACATATACACAGGCACTTACTAAAAACTGTATGATCAGAATCCCTTTCTCCAGAGGTGATTTGTAGATTGGCATTCCTTCATTACGCACACATTTCAGGTCCCCATGCTTTATCACCTCACCTGTCACAAACACACACAAAAAAGGTTTACTTATGAAATAGGAAGATGGACAACGACCTGGAGCCTGGGGCAGGCCCGAGCACACTCACAGCAGCAGGCTAAGGCAGGGGTCATGGAGCATCTGACTAGAAAGCTGGCCCCAGCCAGAATGGTCCCTGTCAGAGGAACTGGTGGGCGAAGGGGATGAGAGGAGGGTGGGAGTGGGACCCTTTCAGATCCATGCGTGGGCTCCTGCAGTGTATCCAAGGAGAAGGGGCTGGAGCCTCCATCATAAAGCAGGTTTAAAAACATGAACTAGGAATCAACACTTAGTTTGGGAAAACAGGGCTATTGTGTTAGCCTGCCTCTTCAGATATTACAAATGACTTTCTCATGAGTGGGAAGAGATTCTCCTCCTCACAGACTCGAGCACAGCTTAGAGCAGGAATCAGCCTCGAAGGAGCCCGGCAGGAGAGCCAGCTTCCTGGGCAGGGAGCTCAAAAGGCACAGGGGTCTCCTCACATGCCCATGGGCCAGAACTGGCCCGGCTTGCACTTGCTGGGTCTTACATTTCTACACTTTTTCAGAAGGTATCATGGGAGTTCAGCACCCCCAGAGCACTTGGTTTACCCCCAAATCTAAAAATATTTTTTCCTTCCAAATATGAAGAGATAAAAGGGTTTCTTTAAAAAAAAATTTAAAAAAGGATGCTTTTCAGCTCAGTAATGAAAATGGGTAGAGAAATAAATACTCAGGAAAAATATGAATGGCGGGGGGTGCGGTGGTGCAAACACTCATTTATTCAGCACCCTACTCCCCTGGATGAACACTCTCCAGAGGAAATCTTTTAAAGTATCTCATGGGAATTTTTCAAAATAAAGCGTGTGGAGGACTCTCCTTGGGGGTCATCCAGCACAGGGCTGTGGCTCACACAGGGCCCTTAGAGCTGCTGACGGCAGCCTTAGCCAAACAGCCCCATGCTACTGGGCTTGTTACGGTTTTCGTTTTGTTTTTAAATAGCTTTCTGTCTCTCTGTTCCTATCAGATGTCACTTCTTATTGCCCTCAGCACCGCTTCTCAGGCTTCTGCTTTAACTCACTGTGGGCAAGGAAGCCCTGGGACCAAGTATGGACAACCACATGTAAGAGAGGGAAAAGAGGATGACTTGGCTCTTCTGTGAGGTACAGATCTGCCTTCAGTCAGGGGGATCACAACCTGCTGAAGCTCTTAAGGCACGTTTTTCTCTAATCTGACTCTCAGCCATTTTCAAGACAGCCTAAGGGGCTCTAGCAAGGAAGGCACTATAATAGCAAAAGAAGGAAGAGGAAATGAAGGAAAGATAAATAAGCCAAAACAACAGAAAAGCTGAAAAGAAAAGGAAAGGACTCAAAAAAAAAAAAAAAAAAAAGATAAATGGGCAAAAAGAAAAAACACAGGTGAAATCTCCAGCAGGAGGTTTTCCGGACACCCTGCCCTCATAACTAAGCAAAGAAATGGGTTTCTCAGGGTTCACTTCTCTCCCTCTGGGGCTCGCCTCCTCTCTCCTGTCCTTGGCCTCTAGGTTCCCTGTGGCTGGGATTAGTTGGGAGGCAGCAAGGAGCCCTGGGCTCCCATCCCATGGCACGGGCCCCAGCTCCAGGGAGCTTGGCCAAGGATGAGCTTTCCCAAAGAAGTCACACAGCATCCCAAAGATGCCACCCAGCTCCTATTCCCAGAAGGACTGGAATCAGGGTTGAGGTGATGTTAGGGGACGCTGGACATGATACCAGGGGTCTTGGGCACACACCCACTCACAATCTAGGGCTTTGTGCAAACTACAATCCTCAAACTTTCCTACACAAGTGAGGGGAGGAATTGGGTGCCTTGCTAACTGCTAAGTCACTTCAGTTGTGTCCGACTCTGTGCGACCCCATCCCTGGGATTCTCCAGGCAAGAACACTGGAGTGGGTTGCCATTTCCTTTTCCAATGCGTGAAAGTGAAGTCGCTCAGTCATGTCCAACTCTTCGCGACCCCATGGACTGCAGCCTACCAGGCTCCTCCATCCATGGGATTTTCCAGGCAAGAGAACTGGAGTGGGGTGCCACTGCCTTCTCCATGGGTGCCTTGGGAGGCTTACAAAATGGAATCTAAAGGAAGATGTTGTATTTAAGTTTTTCATGCATATTTGTATTATAGTGCAGTGCTTTTCCTCAATCCTTAAGTATATCTATATGCAAATACAGCAAAAAATCATATGGTAAAATTTTAACAATAGGCAAATCATACATCAGTGGTCCTCGTGCTACTTTTATTTTCACAACTTTTTGTTAAGTTTGAATTTGTTTCCAAATAAAATGTAAAAGACAAAAGAAAACCTCTGATCAAGACTGGGGTATATAATTCCATTTCATTTATACCCAGAAAAGGAAGAAACAGAAAGAGCCAAAGAGGAAAGTGGCAGAGAAAGAGAACAGGCCAGAAAAGGGGAGAGAGAAATGGATACAGAGGAAGGAAAGGCCCAGAAGGTGGTTGGGGAGACCAGGTGGCTCACCCCACTGGACTGCAGGGTCTTGCTTATTTCCAGTGCTGTTGGACAGGCTCATTGGCTGGTTACTGCCAAGCCCAGCCCTGAACCCATCCCATCTAGCTTTAAGTCCCAGATGCGCACATGAAAAGTTAGACTCCCCAATAACCCTGTGCCCAGCGAGGGGACCAGAACAGCACTGCTCATGGCCAAGAATGGGGTCAAGAATATCTGGGTGGCTCAGCCACCACAACACCCATCTGGACATTCTTTGACATGGACAGCTGACCTGAAGTGCTGTTCACAGGCAGCTGCGAGTTGAGTGTCCCAGCCTGGTCTCTCTCCCTTCTCCCCACAGCCCCTTCCAGGCAGGTCCTCTGAGGCCCTAGCTACAGTGAGCACTAGCCCCCCTGGGAGCTGGGAGCCTGGCATCTAGACACGTGCTGGCAGGCTGAGCTCTCAGGCCCGTGAGAATCCTTCTGGTCCAGAGGCAGCTCCCTCCAGCTCCTGCGCACGTGTGCAGATAAGCAGTTCTCTAGATGCCACCAAAGGTAAGCTGGCAGGCCACATCTTTTTTCAGGAATATTCTATTTTAAAATGTCTCATATGTAACTGACAACAGAGAGGCTAGAGGAATGTGGATGAATCAGCTCAGATCACCACGTGATAGGGGAAAAAACCACCTATTATCAGCTGTGTTTTATTATACCAAAGTTAATTTTTTAAAAATTTAAGTCAGGTTGGTAGGTTCCAGGTAGAATTTTAGGTTCCCACAGATTCCAACTCTGAATTTTTTTCAAGAAGACTATAAAAGAAATTCAAAAAATTCTCGAGACTCTACTGATGATTTTAAATTTACAGAAAATCATGTCACACTAAACTTGAATGTGAAACCAAGGCTAAGTTGCCAGGTTCATCGGGCCAAACACACAGAAGAACTACAAGGAAACACACATTTGAAACATTACCTGATTTGGATGTAATAACAAGGACTCGATCATCCAGTGTTTTTATCGTCTTCTTGAAGCCACAAAGGGCTTCAGAAAGCTGAATTTTCATTTTCATGATCAAGTCATGGCCTCGTCTCTGAAAGACACTATGATCCTTCTGATCAAGCACAATTATGACATCACCAGGCTCCAGCTCGGGCTCCTGATCTCCTTCTCCATGAAATAGTATCTTTTGCCCATCTTTCATACCTATGAAACATCATCCCTTTCTGATTAGCCATTTCTCTTAAAAACCATACTTTCAACAAAGCTTTAGAAGAGGCTCACAGAGCCTTTGGGGGGTTCGTTACTCATCAAAGCTCCCAACTTTGTGCAGGCCTGGGGCTGGAGTGGTGGCTAGGAATACCGGTGACAGAGGCCTCACTCCCCTGCACACATCCCCGGTCCTCAGCCACACGCACAGTAAGGAGAACGGGAGACGAGGCCGCCACCTCGGCACAGCGCAAGCGTGCACTGTCTCCCCAGGCCCCGACGCCACAGCTGACAGCACACTGTGAGCACACGTCCGTTTCTGAGGCACAAGCAGTGCTCTAACCAGTCTCTGTGTGCACCCAGGCACAGGGCCAAGTCCTCCAACCTGTGTGCTGGTTTGGGTACTGAACTGGGGACTTTGGTCTCATCTCTCACCTAAAGTATATTCTCTGGATTAGAAAGACACAAAATAATCAGGGGAATAGCTAAGAGGGGGAAAGCCCTTAAAATGATGCCCCCAGGCAAAATCAATAGCAGGGGGAAGGTGCTGGATTTGGGAGAATCTGCTGCAACAGAGGGGAAATGTGTGGAAAAAAAGGGACGCACAGCTGTGAAGATGTACATGAGCTCTCACGGCCAATGCATGACAAAAGTCATTAGCAAATGACTCTAAAGGATGGTTTGAGAATTGCAAGGGAGGGCAATTAACCAAAATCAAGGTCAAGTGACTTCCGGAGCACTGGAAAACCTTAAGAAGATGCTTTCGATCCAAAGAGCCGATGGCACACACCAAGGGTGTCCCAACAGCAGCTGTGCTGTGGCTCCCTCCCCTGACACCTAACCTGCGTGTTCCACAGTCAGCACCTGAGACGCACTTCTACCAGCCTGGGGTGCTAGTGCTGCGCTGCCTCACCTTTCTCCACGTGCACCTCGATAATCTTCTTCTCTCGGATGACCTTGGCACCGTTGCAGCTTTCGCAGCGGTCCTTGGGGTTGATGCGCTCGCCCTGGCCCTTGCACTCGATGCACACGGTCTGGATCTGCTGCACCATGCCCGGCCCAATCTGCTGGATGTGAATCTGCATCCCTCGCCCCTTGCACACCGGGCACTTCTCCACAGACCCCTTCTTCCCACCAATGCCTGCGAGGAGAGAGGAACGAGGCTGTACTCTTCCCTTAAAAGAGGCTCTGCTGGACGCCACCGCAGAAGGTGATGAGCCATGAAACTGGACACTGGGGTTTGAATTCTATTCACAATCATAAAAAGCCACGTGAGAGAGTCTGGATGATTCTAGGCAAGCAGACAATATCCAGATATTAACATGTGATTGCAAATATTTGTGGTTTTGGCTGTGCCAAGGCAAATTCATCACTTTAACGTCACCAGCTATTTTCTTCCACCACAGAGTGGAAAAACACCCATGCCTGC
The DNA here is from genome assembly GCF_019320065.1 of Cervus canadensis. Lineage (NCBI taxonomy): Eukaryota > Metazoa > Chordata > Mammalia > Artiodactyla > Cervidae > Cervus > Cervus canadensis. The sequence goes on from NC_057402.1 coordinate 37,599,217, forward strand.
ACGTGACCGTGGAGGCTTGAGAACACATCCCTGCCCATAGGAGCAGCTACCCAGCCCAGCCACTTCTCTATGGGACAGCGTGTGACCAAGTCACCGGATCTGACGTTTCTTGAAAAATTAGATTTTAAAGACCCATGCTAATTACATTTACGTTTAAGTCAAGGACTGTAAACTATGGCCAGCTACCTGGTTTTGTAAATAAATCTTTATTAGAACACAGGTGCATCATCTGTTTCTCTGCTTATTTCCTGTCTATGGCTCTGTCAACGGTTACAACAGAGACACTATGGCTCACAGAGCCCAAAATAGCTACCATCTGGCTCTTTACAGCAAAAGTGTGCTGACCCCTAGGGCTGGGTGAACTGTCTTCATTTCTATATTTTTAAAATAATTGACAACACATTAACTAAATGTGCAATCCAAATAAAAGATGAACAGGGCCAAATAAAATGGGTTTGGCCCTCAGGCCACCGGTTTGTAATTTCTGACCTTCATATTTGAAAAGATCAATTGTTTTTCTCTGAATTGTAAAACAATAAGAATTGTTTACAGATCTGAGGAACCAGAACTATGAGACTCATTCAGAAATGAATCCTTACCTTCACATTTCTCACAAATTACATTTTTCTGGAGAGCCAGTTTCTTTGTGACTCCATTATATAAATCTTCAAGAGTTACAGACAACTGATGTACCACATTCTTGCCTTATGGAGGAGGAGAAGAAACAGTCAGTAATACTGTATCAAATATACCACTGTATTAAATACCACCTATATGACCTTTAGTTGTATGAAGTCTCCAGAGACTCAGACTGTGCCTGTTGTCATTCATTCCCTTCCCTGGGGGAGGCAAAGCTTTTGTTACACCTGGCCCATCCTTCTGGCCCTCTGCCAATATGAGAACTAATACTGTTACAGCTATGAGCTAATTATTCAATCATTTATAGATGTCACAAAGACTTTCCATCTTCATTTTCTAAGAACAAATCTGAGAATCAGAGATCAATGAGGAAACCCATTATGTTAACCCATGAGACTGGTGAAGCAGGCTCCCCATGAAAAGAGACCTTTTCTTACAGATGACACATGAAGTCAGTCTCTCGACCTTCAACTGAAACTCTTTCTTGAACATAATGCCCTTTACTTTTTGAGCCCTTCTGTGACTTGTGACTGACTGCAAACTCTTTCATCTGTGGCAATCTTGTCTGTTCACCCAGGACAGTGGGCCTTTCACCTTCAGGGAGGGCGTCTGTCTGCTCTGGTGCCATCCCAGCCTCTCAGGACCCACAGCATCAGGTCCCCCTCTGCTGCCCATAGGGCTCTTGAGGTCTGAGAGATGGACTGAGATGAGGACTCATCTCAAGGACTGAGATGCTGTCCTTGGTTATTGGCTGTCAACCTTGAGAGATGACTTAATTAAGGGTGTGAAGTTGTTCATCTCAAGACAGTGAGAGAGCTGGGCAAGAGGACACCCAAAGGTTTTAATCACATCCACACTGTCAATTATATGAGCAGGCAATGCACCCAGACAACAGGGTAAAGATTTTTGCCTAATAAACACTTTGTGATTTTTAACACACTATATTCACAGAATTGACAGCCAAGGTTTTAAAGCCCGAAGTCAATTATAATGTGAGAATCAGTATAGCCTTATTCATCCAGGGGCCTCTTGTTGACACCAAACCACCCTTCTTAAACCTCAATGCAGAGCTTGTTTGTTTTTATTTCATTCAGGATTGTAATAAGCTTGGCTATCTATCTGGTTTTGAGGTCTAAAGAAGAGTACCAACTGTAAGCTGGACAGGGGAAGGGGGCTGTAAGAGACCACTGGTAATAGTCAGAGGTGACAGCCTAGAGCCTGTCAGGAGGTAAGGGATAGAAAAATTTGGAAGAACAAACCCCAGAATCAAAAAACAGAGCCCTGGGGCCATTCGCTAAGAGTCAAGTTCCTCATTCCCCTCTGGGGATGAAGCTGCTAGACCTAATGCATTCTGAAGAGATGGGCAAGGTAGTTTCTTTTACAAAGATGTTCAAACGTCAAGGGGTGAATTTTGCTACCTAGAGAATCTCCTGAGGAGGCTGAGGAAATGAGGCTGCACTCCACATGGCAGACCACCAGCTAGAAATAGAGCCCACGGGCCCCACCCGGGTCAGGAGACTCAGAGAGGAGGCGGGCACTCTGGCAGAGTCATCAGTAATAACCACAGGAGGTGCCATTCACAGCTCTTAGGACACTGGGAGTCTGACCCCAACAGGAGAGAAAAGGAGGGCAAGGTAATCTTGAGCTTCCTCCTTTCTCCTCACCCCCATTTGCTCCTTTGTGGGGGTGGGGTGGAGTGGAGCACACCACTTGGGGGATCTTAGTTTCCCGACTAGAAATTGAACCCAGGCCCTGAAAGTAAAAGGGCAGAATCCTTAGCACTGGACCACCAGGGAATTCACCATCCGCTCCTTTATATGTGGGGTTTGGAGAGCGTCAGGCAATTAACTACTAGCTGTATTTAGAGACTCCGGGTAGCCTGGATACTAGACCAGTGATGAACTACTTAAAGTTAATGATTTCTCAAACACGGTAACCACACCCTTTTAAGGCAAGATCCCTCCTGATATCAGTAACACATACAATTTGGAAACTAAAACTTGCTTAACGTCTTTATTTACCTCTTCTCTCTCGAGCCATTCGTCCTCCGCCACCAAAGAACATGTCGAAGATGTCCATGGGGGAAGAGAAGCTGGGGCTGCCTGAGCCTCCTTCCTTAATGGCCTGTTCACCACCCTGGTCATAAATGTCCCTTTTCTTTGGATCTGAAAGCACTTCATATGCCTGGGATATGAGCTTAAACTTTAAAAGAAAAAAAAGAAAAAGATTAAAAAGAGAGAGAAGGTTTGAGTTGTTTATGAAGCAAACTCACCATACGAATGCAGTATCAAAGGGATTCTGCACCCAATCCCGCAAACTGGTGGGTCTATATGTTATCTGGAACCTGACTTTTCCATTCAACCCCCTTGTAGCGTGGGATACACAGGGCAAGCATTACTACAGGATGAGATGCAGGACCACTGCCTCTCTGCAGAGGGTAAGGATACAGAGCGGTAGGGAGGACTTTCTGCATCCTCAGGCTGCACCAGACAGGAAGACGTGGAGCAGAATTAAGACATCATGAGACCAGGCCAGGACTGAACCTACAACCAGAAAAAGCCCAGTGCTCCCAGCATACTGCTGGCTTTCCAGCTCAGGAGGGCTGCTTTCTTAGTTCATTAGCATGAAATTCAACTACAAACATCTTGTGAGCAACACTCTGCATTCGGGCTGCAGACAGTGTGCATAAAACTGTCCTGATCACCCCTCAAAGTCCCTCCCCTCTTGCAGTCTCCCCCGTATCTCACTTATTGGCAATGCCAAAACCTCATTTCCTCTCCCTCACATCTCATCTGTCAACAAATCCTTCTGATGCTACCTTCAAAAGTCTATTTCCAGTGCCCTGAGACAGACAAAACACCCAAGTCTGCCAAAAATGTATCTTGTAATCCAACTGTAAGAATAGAATCAGAGAACCCAAACTGAAGTAGCAAAACTCCAGGTGGCACTAGTGGTAAAGAACTTGCCTGCTAATGCAGGACATATAACAGACCTGGTTTCAATCCCTGGGTTGGGAAGATCCCCTGGAGGAGGACATGGCAACCCACTCCAGTATTCTTGCCTGGAGAATCCCATGGACAGAGGAGCCTGGAGGGCTACAATCCATGGGGTCGCTAAGAATCAGACACGACTGAAGTAACTTAGCATGCATGCACGCACACATTGCAAAACTAAAAGACAGGAAAACTAAATGTAACATGTGACTCTGAATTGGATCCTGTACTGAATCTTACATTGGAGAAAAAAATGGCTACAAAGGACATTAGAACAACTGGAAAAACAGGAATTTTTTTCTCTATGTTAATTGGATAATTTCTCAATGTTAATTTGATAACTGTACTGTGGTTATGTGGGGCTTCTCAGGTGGTGCTAGTAGTACAGAATCCGCCTGCCAATGCAGGAGATGCCGATTCAATCCCTGGGTCGGGAAGATCCCCTGGAGGAGGCAATGGCAACCCACTCCAGTATTTTTGCCTGGAAAATCCCATGGATAGAGGAGTCTGGCTACGGTTTACATAACTATGGTTATGTAAAAGATATTGTTTTCCCCAGGAGAAACATTTAGGGCTAACAGGTTATGATGTGTGCAACTTACTTTCAAAAGCTTTAGCAGGTAACAGAGATGGGGAAAGCAAATATAGTGACATATTTATAATCAGTGAAAGTGGGTGAAAGAAACACACGTTTGTTGTACCATTCTCGTCTTTTCTGTAGATAGAGAAGTTTTTAACATAAATCACTATAAAATATCCAAAATCCATCCCTTCTCACCACCACTATGCCTGCCCAGGTGCAGGCCACCCTCTTTGGCCTGGATAACCACAGTAACTTCCTAATGGAGTCCCATCTTCCACCCTCACCCCAGCTTTTAGTCTTCTGCACACGGCAGCCAGAACCTGTCAGCTAATAGTGTCAACCCTCTGCCTCCTGCCTTCCAAGGGGCCCATTTCACTTGGGGTAAAACCTAATTCTTATTTTCATCTACAAGCTCAACTTGACACCACTGCCTCCAGCTCTCCAAAATTCTGCTTGTGCTTTACCGGCCTCCTGGCTGTTCCCCAACACCTGAGCAATTACTGCTGGGGTTGTGTCCCCCACTGCCACGTCAGTTCCCTGAGGACAGGGAGTTAGGTCAGCTGTGTCCACTAGCATATCCCCAAGCCTAAAACACTGCCGAGCATGTAGAAGGCGCTTGGGAAATACTTGCTACATGAATGACTCAATTCTGGGAATTGAGAAATGAATAAATGAGATAGAGTCTTGGTTCTTCAGAGGTATGGTTTAATCTGTGAGATGGATGTCTATATAAACATCCTATAATGCAGCTGGCTCCAGAAAACACATAGGAAAAAAAAGTGCTCTGAATATACAAATATGGAAATGACAGAGACACTAGGTTTTCTCCTGTACTGCAGATCCCGGATGGAGATCTAGTAAGTAATAAAAAATAACAGATGATAGCTAATAAGTAATAGCTAACAACTGGGTAATTTAAAAAACTGTCTCAGAGACATCAGAGTTATACTCAAGGTAATTAGGTCTTTTGATATATTGATTCTCGCACACCATTTATGTAAAGAAAGAGGCAGCACTCACTACTTACTCCTTTCCACAGCAGAAAAAGAGGTATAGGGATGAGGTGCATAGCACAGAAGATCAGAAAGCAATCAGGCCAGGCTGCCCTGAGAGAGTCCCTGGGGTCTGCACTAGGTAAATATACTTCATGCAACTGTCCACTAGAAACACTCACCAAATATTATGGATACTTGAAAAAGACACTTGGACTTAACAGAACAGATGATTAATCTACAAAGGAAAAGGAATGCCCTCTTCCAGAAGGGCAGATCTCATGTGGGCATGGGGCTCCCACAACCCTGGGGGTCTCGGCACTCCAGAGTCTAATTCAGCTCTGTGCCTGACCCCGTTCTCACAGCAGGAGACTAGTACTCTGTCCAACTCACCTTTCAGACAGTAATAATTTGCCACAGGACTGTTTTGGGTTTTTTTCCATTGGTCTCTGTTGCAGCATGTGGGCTTAACAGCCTTGTGGCATGTGGGCTCTTAGTCCCCTGACTAAGTTGTTGTCCCCAACAACCTGCATGCCCTGCATTAGAAGGCAGATTCTTAACTACTGAACCACCAGGGAACTCCCTGCCACAGGACTTTTAAAAAAATTATTATGCAGCTGGAAAAATGGCTTTGGAGACTATGCAGCAACTTGGGAAAGCACTGATGGTAAAATATTAACTGGTGAGGGAAAAAGACTTATGTGCCTGGATGCCTGTGTACAATCACCCTGGGAAAAGGCTGGAAGGAAGCACAGCGACAGCACTTAGGGTCATGTGTACTTGGTGGGTTTTCCTCAATATCCTGACATTTTCTGTACAGTGCTGCCCTCTTAATATTTTTGAATTTGAACGTCTGTCATTCAAACTAAAAGTTACAGTGAAATTGGCCAAAAGAGCAAAGTCCTCTCCAAAGCTGGCTGGGGTTAACAGTCACGACTGTATCCCCAGTCATGGCCCCCAAAAGGGGCTCGCTTACCTACACACTGCCTGTGTGTCTTTCAGAAAACCAGCTGCAGGGAAGTAGAGACTCCAGGCAAAGCACCTGACAACAAACACAGGCACCCAGCGCTTAGCAACGCAGGACAACAGGGCACAAAGCGAAGACCAGCAGCCCAGCAGCCTTCCCCGCTGCCCCGGAGCAAGGAGCAAGGGACGGGCTTAGTCTATTTTTGAAGAGATGTTAATACAGTGACTAACTCAGCAGGAAAAAAATAAAAAAAAGGTTCCGCCTATGGCAGATAAAACAGACTTGCACAAAAAAGCAAAGGCCTACACATTGTGCCCACTACATAGAAGGACCAGAAAGGAGGTTATCTGGTGAGTGAACGCATGAGTCCTCTCTAGGCAACTTATAGTAGAGTTTCTATAAACCGGGTCCCCAATCTCCTCAACTCCTTTCGATTCTGGGGAATATGGGCAGCAGACAGGAACCACAATTAAAGAAGGTTGAGGACAAGTGGTTCACGCTGTGGTCAGAGGCAGTCTCCTAGAAGAAGTTTTAGCAGAGAACTAAATTAAAGGACGGTGGGGAGGGAGAAGTATTGTATTCCTGAAACATCACAGAACCCCTCCCCCACCTCCCCCTAAAGCTGCAAGGGACCTGCCAGACACTTCAACAGCCTCACTTACATGACACTAATTCAATACCTGGTTATAAATATTAGCTTAAAACAAATCAACCACCTCTGCTCAGACAGGTATACATATATGCAAGGCAACACCTACAGAAATGTATTACCAGTCAAGTCTAATTTTAAAAAAAGCTTCAGAACACCAGCAGCCTACTCACTCCAACTGCAGGCACACAGCCATGACTTACGCTTGGACAGCGCTCTGAGATCTGACCTGAACTGGGGTCAGAAGGCTTTCCCACACACTGCCCCTGAAACGTGAAATTAGAAGCCTGGCTGTGCTCTCCTTAAAGGATGTTCTCAGAAACAGCTTACAATGAATATAGGGAGCAAATCTATGAATCACCAACACTACATAAAAAGCCAGTGACTTTCAAAGCTACAGTAAGCCACCTAAATATAGATGAGAAAGAACACAAGTAACAGACAAATGGTCTTACAGGAAAGCATTTTAAACTTGTGACAGCCACACTGGGCACATGTGGCTAAATATAAACATTGTATCACTGTTGCCACCCAGCCAACCTTCTTAGGCAGCTTTCTCCAGCTTGCAAACGCTCCCACAGACAGGTATTTTGATACTAGCGCTGTTTCGGGCAAGTCTAAGTGCCAGCCGAGTGAACTACCGCTTCAAAAGTGGTCCAAGTGTCATCGCTATCACCTACTATAAAACCCCACCTCCCAACAACCATCCAGGACATCCCAAGTTTTATAAGACAACAGCAAGCAGTCAGAGGAAGAGTGATAAGGCCAATAAGCTTTCCCAAGGATGAATGCCTGATCCTTCTAATCACCTACTCTGGTGGGTAATGAGCCTCCTTGGGCATAAAAAGCAGGTTGATTCTTCTCCTATGAACAGGATGAAGAAGTTTCATTTAGGCCTTTCATTTATGTATGCAGAGTATTTTTCAGCCTATTATTAGTCCTTCGGGTCAACTGCGGGTCATCGGTCACAGAAAACCTGAAATGTTCATATAAAATGATGTGTCAGATTAAAAATCTCCGTGTCCCTGTTTAATAAAGAAAAGGTGATTATTCAGTGTCTGACAACCTTGATCAGGCAGGAGATAGGCACACAGGACAAACTCAGTCAGCCATTCTCCAGAGGGACACCGGGGTGTCCAAGGTACTGGTTCAGATTAAAGAAATTCATCTCCAGGGCTTGTGCATAAACAGGGAAAACCAGAACAAGAATAATTGAAATCCAGTCGTTCCCAGCAGGAACACAACTTCTGGTCGTGTGTGCCTCAGTTTCCCTGCGTGTTGGCTGCCTTTCTAAGAGGAATGTCCGCAAACCCTAGGAGAACGCGGCCCCCACTTTTCCATCCCGGCCCTCCCCAGCATTCGGAGGCGCCCCCTAAACACTTGTGGAGCGACCAGAGGAATGAATGGGCCGAGCGGGGGGTCGCCAGGGGTCACCAGTCCCGATACTCCACCCGGCGAGCCCGGGGCTCGGCGAAGTGCCCTCCATCTGACCGCGCCGCGCCCCCTCGGCCTCGGGCCACCCCAGGCCCCGGCCCGGCCCCGCGGCGGGGTGCGCGCAGCACCTGGCGACCGCCTCATCAACAAGCGTGGCTCGGGTTCCCCGCCGCCTTCAATAATTCACAGCCCCCGAGCTGCGGGCTGAATAATTGACGGCGGGCCCCGCGCGAGCCCGGCCCGCGCCGCCCCGAGCCCGGCCAGCACCTTCTCGCCCTCATCCGGGTTCTTGTCTGGGTGGTACTTGAGCGCCAGCTTCCGATAGGCCTTCTTGATCTCCTCCGGGGAGGCGCTGGGCTTCACCCCCAGGATGTCATAGTACTGGGTCTCCTTCACCATCTTGTCTCTGCGGGGTGGGGCGGGCAGGACGGTCAGCGCGCCCCGGACGCCCCAGCCGGGCCCCTGGCCGGCGCCCCCGCCGCCCGCCCGCGCGTCACGGTCACGGCCGCAGCCGCCGGCGCCCCCGCCCTCCCGCCCGCCCGCGCCGGGCCGACCTCCGCGCCCGGCACCGCCGCACTCGAGCCGCCGGCTCCTCCGCGGCGGGTTTTATTCGGCGCCGGCGGAAGGTTCCGCAAGGAGACAGTGACGCCACAAAGGCCCAGAACCTTCGCGGAGGTTCCGGCGGCGCCTGGACCTGGTGGGCTGGGGCGCGGCGGCAGGTTCTCAGCGGACACTCCCGACGCCCCGTCCCGGCGCGACACCTCCGGCTCACCCGGTATCCTCTGTCGTCTGCTCGTCCGGCCGCCCTTCTGACTCCCCGGAGGTCCAGTTCTGACTGCCGCCCCGGGCCATGTTGGGGTGTTTGGAAGACGGCTTCGGCGTGGAGGGTGCCTTCCGACGGCCGTCCCGCCGACCCGAGGCCGTCCCCTTTCCCTTCCGCGGGTCCGTGGGTCTGGCCGGCTCGAGGATCGGGTGGCCTGGAGGGCAGCGTCGGCGGGAACCCTGCCCCAAGGGGTTGGACTGGGAGGGCTGCGCCCCGCGTTCCCCACCCGGCCTCTCCCTGGGGGTGTGGCCGTCCTCTGTTTGGTCATGGCTGGGATGCGCCCTGAGGCCTGTCTCTTATTGTTGCATTTTTGAGGGGGTTGGAGTGGGTACAGGCCCTCTCCGGTGCTGGGGCCGCATTTCCCGAGGCCCTGCAGCTGCTGGCATCCCCCGGGGCATCTTCAAGGCTGAGCTGAGCCTAAGCCCTTCCAGATGCGTACAGTGGTGCTTTGCTGGCATCAGCTGTGGACGGTGGTCTCAACTACCCACAACTGAGAACCCCTGAAGTCTTCCAAGAGTAAGCAGTGACGTCCCACCAGATGATGCCCGTTAGACAGGAGCAGTGACGTCCCCCATGTCTCCCAAAGGTGGGCAGAGACCCCTCCCCTCCGAACCACCGAGGTTGGTCCAGGCTGGTGGGCACAATGGGCATGGGGAGTCGGGTAGGAGAGTGGTTCTGGAGACTGCAGCAGGACCCTCCCTGCCTGGTGCGGTAAGAAGACCCTGACTTCCTTCCGCTGTGCCCAGCTTCCAGTGGGTGCCTGGGAGCCAGGACCGCTACTTACTGCAGTGACGTGGGCGTGGCAGGCAGCACTATCAGAGAATTGCAGGCCTTCTGCTCCAGCCCAGCCTTGGCTTCTGCGGGTGGAACACTGTCAGGGAGGGGAGGCCGCTGCTCACCTGCCTGGAGTCCCTTGGCCTCGTTTTGGGTCCTGTGGCTGAGGCGAGCACCATCCCCTTCTCCAGGTAGTCCGTGGGGGTGAGAAACGGCTTTTAACTTCCAAGAGAAATTAAGCTGCTCATTTCTGTTCTTGGAAACCTTGCTTTTCCCCTCTCAGTTAGACCACTGGAGAGCAGAGAACTCAGAGCAGGAAGTCAACAAGCTTGATTCCATATCCAGATGTTATTAACTAGATGAGCCTTAGCCTCTCTGAACTTGTTTCTTCATGAGCAGGACATGGTCATTGCCACTTGCCTGCCACCCCCACGGGGCTCTTGCAGGAATCAGATGGGATGATGACTGAGGGCTTCTAAGACTGTGGATCTCAAACCTGGCTGTTCATGGGCATCATTTGGGAGCATCTAAAAATCCCTGTGTCCAGGCTGCACCCCAGACTAATCGCATCCAAACTTCTCTTGGTGGAACCCAAGTGTCAGTCCTTTTCAGGTTCCTCAGGTGATTCCAGTGTGCAGCCAGAGCTGAGAACCATTGCCCTGCACCACACATTTACCCAGATTCAATAGTCTGAACCAGTGACAGTGGCAGGAAGGGTCTATGTGAGTGGTCAGAGCCTAGATGCATGGAATGGGACTGTGAACTCTGGAACCAGTGAGAACTAAGTTCCAGTTGCTACATCAGGCTGCCTGCCCTTGGGCAGGTGATTTAACTGCGCCTTAGATTCCTCAGCCTTTTAATAGGGATGATATTAACAGTAACTGCCCCACGACCTCCTGAAGCACCTGGCACGCAGTCTCATCACACCATGATGCATTTTGTTCTTTTTCCTTTTATCTAAGCCGAAAAATGTTAGTCACTCAGTCGTGTCTGACCCTGTGACCCCATGGACTGTAGCCCACCAGGCTTCTCTGTCTATGGAATTCTCCAAGCAAGAATACTGGAGTGGGTTGCCATTTCCTTCTCCAGGGGATCTTCCTGATCCAGGGGTTGAACCTGAATCTCCCACATTGAAGGCAGACTCTTTACCGACTGAGCCACCAGGGAAGACCTATCTAAGCTGAAGAGGATGACAAAGATTCTTTCCTTTATGAAACTCTAGCCAGGCTCCTCAGAGCCCTTTTCTCAACTTTGGCCTCAACCTTGACCTGTAAAGGCTTGAATAAGTACTAACATAGTTTCTAACTGCTCAAGACTGCCTCCCTAAGATGACACAAACACTGCCCCAGACTGCTTGCCTGAGAAAACTCAAGGCTGCCAAAGATTTTTATTGTTTCTTCCAGCCAGCGCCTGAGGACAGGGCCTCTGTCTTCCAATCTCCATGGGACAATTGAATTCTAACTTCGGTAATGTCAGTTAGCAAAGGCTATTGGCCTAGTTGAATTTACACTTGACCTTTGGTAATTTTTCACTTCTCTGACTCTCCTGAGCACCGCCCCCCTTGCCTCCCTCCCGTCTCCTTCATTTTCACTTTAAAATACCCAGCTATTTCTGTGCAGATTAAAGCAGAGTTCAGTTCATGCTGATATCTTTTCCCTACTGCAATAGTTACTACTCATTAAAATCTCTCTTTACCACTTCAGCTAGCGTCCAGGTTTGTTTCCCTTTGACAAAGGCTTTGAAGATCTAGGACATTTGTTTCCTCAAATTATGCACGGGAGGATTTGAGGCTGTGCATAGACATTTCTTACTCTATCAGTTCTGTTTGTTTTCAGGGTTCACTTTTTCTTCATTGCAACCTTTATGGAAAGTGACATTGGTTTTTGAGTCACAGAAAGCAATGTAAAGTTTCCTTTTTATTTTTTTTTTTTGTTTAGGTTAAAAATGTAGATAAATATGTAAGGTAAGTAGTACTTGTTAAGTAAGTATATGATAGTGCAGGTGGCACAAGGAGAAAGCAAGAGTTGTGGTACTTGGAAACTAGGGAAATGCCGGTCCAATTCCACCCCCGTCACTTTGCAGCTGAGGAGACTTCTCGATGAAGAGGCAAAACTAAAAGGCATAGATTGGGCATTTTCCCTGACTTCCAGTATCAGAGTCCCCTTGTGACCCAGGGTGGGAGGAGAGTCAAAGCAGGCACAGAAGTAGCTTTCGCCAAAGCTGCCTGGAACAGGTTCTCCCTGGAGTCAGCTGAAGTGGGAGAGCCACCCATGAGTGGGGAAAGGGTCTGGAAGGACTTCTGGGGGAGGGTCTGAGCCTTAGACCAGGGAGTGAGCGCTGCCTGGCATAAAGGTGGGAGGGAGGGGGTCCTGCTGAAGGGACAGCAGAATAAAGGCAGAGAGCCCAGTGCTGGCCTGGATGAAGGCCTCTGATTTGGGGGAGAGAAGTGGAGATGGGTGCCGTTGAACCCTGAGTGCCTCGTGGGGCAGTTTGTGAGTTTGTTCCTCTTCTGACAGCTCCTTGGAGCCACTGAAGGTTTCAGAGCAGGAGCAGCCTTCTGGGAGGAATCAGCAGTAGCTGTCACCAGGGGCTGGACATGCAGATTTGAGAGCCCCCTCCACGGGGTTGACAAAGGCTGGCCTAGAGAGAGCGTGTGTAGAGGGAGGGAGATAGTGTGAAGGAGAAGCCTGGGGAACACTTGCCTTTAGGAAGTAGGAGGAAGACCAGCCATCAGGAGATCAGCAAAAGGAGAAACCGGAGCATGGAGTGGAGCTGAAGCCATGAGTGCCAGAGTGATGAGAGGAGCAGAGGGCCAGTGCCCAGGTGGCACCCAGGCCAGGAACTGTGAAGCTGGTGCTTGGCGTGGGGGTGGGGGGCAGGGGGTCACAGGGTTTCTCCAATGGGAGGATGTTAATTTGTTGGCCCCTAAACTAGCAGGTGTCACTCCAGGCCATTGTTTGACTGTCCCTAGGGACTTCTGCTTGGAGAGGACCTGCCTCTCACTGGGTGTGTGCCTTTGGGCAGATTACCTCTCTCTCAACCTCAATTCCCACCTCTGTAAAATGAGGGTAAGAACACGGACTTCATGGGTTTATTATAAAGAGTCGTAGGGACAAGTATGTATAAAGTACTTCATGTGTTCCTGGCAAAGAGCCAGTGCTCTCAAGATGGAATTCCTTGGTTGCACCAAAACAGATGGTCAATGTGCACGCACTGTGTGCCTAGGTCTGTGCTGGGCACCAGCAGTACAGTGCTGGACGCAGGCCGGGTCTGCCCTGGAGGAGCTCACAGACTGGCCAGGCCTGAGCACCTGAACCTAAGCACTCTGGGGAACCCCCAGCATGGGCCCATTTTGCCAGCACTCCTAGAGCTTTTCCTAGAACTCATATTGAGATAGGTATCCTCTGCCATCGTGCCTTAACAGACAAAAGCCAAGCTCCTGTCATGTTTGTGTTTGAGGGCATGGTCTCCCAAGAGCCCACTTCCTCCTGGAACTCAGCCTGCACACAGACAGACTGCCCCCAGAGGTCAGGGGTGCCTCCCATCGAGGGGGAGAAAGAACTAAGAAAGTGAGGGAGTGGTCAACCTGCTCTGTATTTATACTTTACAGTGTTCCCACGAGGGCACCCCACCCCCCTTCGTGTGGTCACAGAGCCCAGAGAGGACATGCATCCATGCTTTCACGTGTCAGGACAGTACCTTCTGCCTCCCAGCACTGGGGGAGGAGTGCAAGAAAATCCAAGAAGAGACTCAGAGCCCACACGGACCAGTGGGGAGGTAAACCTCTACGTCCAAGTTGTGACGAGAGCCACGAAGGAGTAGTCTCTTGAGATCTGAGTGATCATGGAGGTCGTGTGTGCGTGTGTGTGTGTGTGTGTGTGTGTGTGTGTGTGTGTGCCACGAAGGAGTAGTCTCTTGAGATCTGAGTGATCATGGAGGTCGTGTGTGTGTGTGTGTGTGTGTGTGTGTGTGGTGTGATGTTCATGTTGAGACCTAGAGGTTGAGAAGCAGACTTCCCTGCGGCGCCAGTGGTGAAGAGTTCCAGGCATAGACAACGGCACAGGTGAAGGCTTCAAGGTGTGTAACAATTTGACCTTTTCAAATAATCAGTGTTTCTGGAACAGAGATGGAGTGGGGTGTGGACCAGTGGACAGGGTTGGATTTTCAAAGTTAAAGCCCCCAAAGGGCTTTAAGTGGTACACTTTAAGAAACTGTTGTATATTTATTCCATCATATTTATTGTTTTTCTTTACTTCAACAAAATTGCTATATTGTAATAAACAGCCTCACTGCATACTTTGTGTTCTATTTTCAGTAATGCCAGATGACAAAACATTTCTTGAGTCATTGTGGCTCCAAGTTTTAATTTGGGGACACTTTGCTCTTCTGAGCAAAATAGCGCTTAGATTCAGAAGTGAATCACAGATTTTCTGCATCATACTCAGACATTGCAGTGGGGTCACATAAGAGTTTCTGAAGAAATTACAAATATTTTAATTTCATCATATAGTTAACAGTTTTTAAAAGCAGCTTTATTGAGGTGTAATTGACATACAATGACAGGCATGTAGTAAAGTGTATCATAAGGTTTGATATATGTATATATCTATGAAACTATCACCTTAAGGTCTTGAACATTCATCACTGTCCACCGTCATGAGAGCATACACTTAAAAGATGACCTGCCCCACCTTGCACTAGTCAGCTGCTGAGCTGGGTCCAGAAGCCTATTCTGCTGTGTCCTAATTTTCTTTTCAGGAAATAAACCCATTAGCACCCTTGGGTGTGTTGCTCGCTCTGCCATTCTCTAGCTGTGTGACCTTGGACAAGTTACTTAACTTGACTGCCTCAGTTTCTCATCTGTGAAAGATGGTCTGTGAGGCATAGATAAGATTATATATATGATGATACATACACATATATAAATTATCCAAATGAAAAGCCCTTAAGACAGTACTTGGCACAGAATGCAATAAATATTGGCCCTTGCTATTTGATGCAGAGAGCTGTGTAAATGCATTTGCCTAGAAGTATTACACTGGGGAATACAAAAAGCATAGTAGGATGGGAAACTGAAATCACTCTTCTCCAAGGGAATTGAACTGAGACACTCACCAAATGATGATGCTATTGTCGGATGCCCTGTGTGTCTAGTTAATGCCACTCTTACTTAATAGTTTCTTCAGATCTGTGCATGTCCTGGGCTGGTCCCATCTCATGTTAAGTATGGTTCTTAGCAAATTACAGACTCTCCCAGACCAGGAGGAAGGAGCTGGCGTCTCCCTTAGGCACTCAGGCTGTTAGCAATTCCTCTCTCTCTCCCCCCTTCCCTATTACCAGAGGCTGTGGCTGCTGCTCAGAAAAGTCTCCCAGATCTGTCCTCTGGCTTAAGGCAAGCCCTGTCCTCCTTGCCTCGCCCCCTCTAAGCATTCTCCTTCCTTGCCAGCTACTTCTGCAGCAGCCAAATGGTGAAATTCCAGAAGCTCAGTTCTGTTCCAGTCACAGCCCAGCTCTAAAGCGTCTGATGGATCCCTGAACAGGATAATCAAACCCAAATCCTTTCCCTTGGCATTGAAGTTTCTCCATGGTCTTAACCTGGCTCACCCTTCTTGGCTCCAGGTCCCACTCAGAACCCTTATTTGTACTGTCAGAATAGCGCAGTGCTGTTCCCCAGCTCAGGACTTGGGAGAACAAGCCTGGAATTTGTTCAGAAGCAGAGAGACACTGCAGTTCTATTATGACGACGGGGACATAACATTTAAAGAAACATGGACATCTCAGTACCTGGCTTTGAGCTGTTCTCAGAATGGAAACCATCTTTGGAAAAAATAGGAAACGCATTAGAGAGGAGTTTGGGATTTTCTAGGCAGGGCCTTAAAAGACGATGGCAATCACTTGGCATGACACACAGGAAGACTATTTACATCCTGAGGAAGGAGTGTGGAGAAGAGTAAAGGTCAGAGAGAGTTGGTGAGATGAAGAGTGGCTTGAATGATGGGGGCTGTCAGCACCTCTGTCTCCTCACCTCCTCCTCACCCCACCCATCTTTAGTCTGCTAAACTCACAGACATTTGAGGGGTGGGGTGTGAGTGAGTATACATGCATGCATGTGTGCAAGGGTGTGTGTGTGTGTGTGCAGGGTAGATCTGGAAGAAGGGGTTGAGCATATTATACAGGGACCCTTACTTAGGCTCTGGGAAACATAAAATTTTGGGGGAGAGCTCTAGAATGCTACACGCTGTCCAGTTTGGGGGATTTGAGCCTATTTTACCTGCTTCAGTGATCATTTAGTTTCATTTATAATTGTTATTTTTGTCATTACCAAAAAAAAAAAAAACTCTCTAAAAACCTCCTGGGAGAAACACAGAAGAAAAAACAGAATTTTGCTGCAAAAAGAGATCCTTTAGAAATGCTTGCTTGTCAGAAATATATTTTTCTTTTCTGGTTAGCTAACAAGTGGTTTGTGGAAGAGGGCCCTAGAAAACATCAGGCTCTGAACAAAGAAATGAAAATGGCCAGTAACCATCCTTCAGAAGTTCAGCCTCACCACTCATCAAAGAAATGGAACTTTAAACAGCAGTGAGGCATATGTTTGCCAGCAAGGGCCAGGAGAGGCTGAATCTTTGCAGAAACCTCTGGTCGCTGTGCAGTGGAGAGAGAGTGCCATGTCCCTCTGCTCCAGCCCTCCCAGTGGCCAGGTGACAGGTGTCCCGAACTTGGGTCCGCGTCCCACTCCCAGCATTCACAAGAAGCACATCCCCCTACACACCCAGAGCCAGAGGGCAGAGCTCAGAAAATCCCCGCATTAACCTGAGAGGGACCATCGTAACCCCCCAAAAGGCCAAACTTTTATCATATTAAGAGTTTTGTGTACTTTATTAAAATATACATTATACATAGTAAAATTCACAGTCCACTGATCAGTGACTTTACACATGTGTATACCATGTGACCACCACCGAGATGGAGAGAGAAAACTTTCGTCACCCTAGAAGTTTTCCTCATTACAGTAGTCACGCCTTACCATGGTTTCACTTTCCTCCATTTCAGTTAACCTATGGTCAATGTTTTAATGTCCAAAAAAAAATCCAAAAATAACTCAAAAATTTTAAATTGCATGCCATTTTGAGTAGCATAATGAATTCTCACACCATCCTGTGTATCCCACCTTCTAGTCACTTAGTAACCATGTCTGTTATCAGATCAATTGCCATAGTATCGCAGTGCTTATGTACAGGTAACCCCTATTTTACTTAATGGCCCCAAAGCCCAAGAGTTCAGTTCAGTCGCTCAGTCGTGTCCGACTCTTTGCGACCCCATGAACCGCAGCACGCCAGGCCTCCCTGTCCATCACCAACTCCCGGAATTTACCCAAACTCATGTCCATTGAGTCGGTGATACCATCCAACCATCTCATCCTCTGTCGTCCCCTTCTCCTCCTGCCCCTAATCCCTCCCAGCATCAGGGTCTTTTCCAATGAGTCAGCTCTTCGGAACAGGTGGCCAAAGTATAGTGATACTGACATTAGAGAGAACACCAAAGAGAAGCTGTAAAGTGCCTCCTGAAGGGAAAAGGTAAAGGTCTCAATCAGAAAGAAAAAGTGTATGCTGAGGTTGCTAAGATCTAAGGTAAGAATGAATCTTCTATTAGTGAAATTGTGAAGAAGGAAAAAGAAGTTTGATCTAGATTTGCTGTCACCCCTCAAACTGCAAGAGTTATGGCTGAGATTTCCCTGGTGGTCCAGTGGTTAAGGCCTTGAGCTCCCACTGCAGGGGGCACAGCTTTGATGCCTCTTCTGGGACTAAGATCCCACATGCATTGGAGCATGGTCAATAAAATAATAAATGTATATATCCTTTTAAAAGAATTATAAAAAAAGAAAAAAAAAGATTTAATGGCCACAGTACATGACAAGTCTTAGTGCAGGTGGGAAAGGTGTGAAATTTGTACAATAAGGAATTTTGAGAGAGAGAGAGAGGACATTCACAAAAGTTTTACTATAGTGTATTGTAGCCATTTCCTTCTCCAGGGGATCTTCCTGACCCAGGGATCACACCCGGGTTTCCTGCACTGCAGGTGGATTCTTTACCGTCTGAACCACTGGGGAAGCCTTAAACATGTTTCCATCCAGTTTCAAACTGGGGACTTTTTGCTTGTGAGACAAATGTGATAACCACTACACTGTGGAAATGCTCACAATAATTGTATTTTATTATTATTGTTATCAATCTCTTAATGTGCCTAGTTTATAAATTAAACTATCACAGTTATATATGCATGGGGAAAAACCTAGTGTATGTGTGGCTCAGCATTGTCTGTGGTCTCAGGCATCCACTGGGGATCTTAGAACGAGCGTACCTACAGATAAGAGGCAGCCACTGGATCCTGAGCTGTCTCCGCAGATTGAGTCAGCTTACTGTTGAACTCCACATCCATGGGGCCATATAGTAAGCATATTTTTTAGTCTGGTTACTTTTGCTCATTGTATATTTCTTTGAGATTTATCCGTGACTATATATGTATCAGTAGTTCATCTGCACTGATGAGAAGTACTCTGTTGTTTGGATAGAACACAATTTGTTTATCCATTATCCTGATGATGGACTTTGGTAGTTTGTCATGAATAAAGCTGCTGTACAAATCTTTGTTTAAACGTATGTTTTAATTTCAGGGCTTCCCAGGTGGCGCTAGTGGTGAAAAACCCGACTGTCAATGCAGGAGACATAGACACAGGTTCAATCCCTGGGTCGCGAAGATTCCCTGGAGGAGGGAATGGCTACAATACACTGTAGTAAAATTTATGTGAATGTCCTCTCTCTCTTAAAATTCCTTATTGTACAAATTTCATGCCTTTTCCACCTTCTCTAAGCACTCCAGTATTCTTGCCTGGAGAATCCCCATGGACAGAGGAGCTTGGCAGGCTACAGTCCATAGGGTCGCAAAGAGTCAGACATGACTGAAGTGACTTAGCGTGCACACACACACGCACGTGCCTTCATTTCTTATCAGTAAATACCCAGGAGTGGGCTCACTTGGTCATAGCATAGGTGTATATTTAATTGCTAAACAGTTTTTCCTAGTTACTCCTTTGTGGGGCTTCCCTGTCGTCTCAGCAGTAAAGAATTATGCCTGTGCAGGAGACAAGGGTTCGGTTCCTGGGTTGGGAAGATTCCCTTGGAGAAGGAAACGACAATCCACTCCAGTATTCTCGCCTGGGAAATCCCAAGGACAAAGGAGCCTGGCGTGCTGTACAGTCCATGGGGTTGCAAAGAGTTGGACACGACCGAGTGAGTAAACAACAAGCCCCATTATACATGCCCCCCAGCGAAGTGTATGAGTTCCAGTTGCCTGTATCTTTGTCCGCACTAGGTTTTGTCAATGTTTTTAACTTTAATCCTTTTTAGTAAATGTGTAGTCATACATCATGGTTTTAATCCTCATTTCCCTGAGAACCAAAAATGCTGAGCAACTTTTTCATGTACTTATTGTTTCAAAATTTACTGGGGCGGATCAAAGACCCAGAAAATAATGGAGTGAGATCCCCTGAGGACAAAACACCTCCAAATTGAGGAGTTGATTTTCTTTTCTATCCCTTTTGCTTCTATGCACTGATGCCAGGAGCCAAGGAAGAATTGAAGGCAATTCTTGGCAGCCATGGTAGGGGTGGCTCTGAGTGGCTGTTGACACTAGCCTGCCTGGCTATGAAGTAGTCAGCATATTTATTTCTCCCTGCTTCTTTGCTCCCTGGAGCATCTTGAAAAACCTCGTTCTCAAGGCTGGGCCCCCCCTCATCCTTCCTATAGCCTTCCTGTTAAGTGGGACAACATTACTGATTCCTGGCTAATGGAAAGTGAAGGGAAGGTACAGACACAACTTTAGGCCCACAGAATCCTCCTGCGTAATCCTCCACTCTCTCTCTCTCTGTCTGCAGGCTGCTTATTGACTGCTGACCTCAGAAGCCACATGTGGAATGGTGGAACCACCTTAGGCCTGGGCATCTATACAGCTGTGTGAAGCAGAGTGCCCCCCCACACACACACATACCCATACCCCTCAGTAACAGCCATTTGGGGCTTTATATGTGCAATAAATAAATCTATGCTATGTAAGACTGTTGCAATTTGGGGATTTTCCTAATACAGCAGCTAACTATATCCTGATAGAGACCACCAGAGCCAATTTCTGTCGCCTGCCATCAAAAACTCTGACTGATAAAACATATCTGGCCAGGAACTTCAGAGAGCCCATTGGATTAGCAAAAGTCATGACCTTAGGCTCTAGAGTCACAACCCTAGGCTCTAGAGTCTTCCCTGAGCTACACTGCCCCCATCCCAGCAGTTCCTTCGGCTGTCCCTCATGTGTTGAGATCCTTCCCTGGCTCCCCAGGACCCTTCCTCAGAGTCCTGTTTGTCAACAGCCACTCAGAGCAGGGCCCAGAGCTGAACACATCAGGCTGGACCTCCTGGCACGTGTGGTTAGCTCATCTCTGAGGCACTGGGAAGTCCACAAACGCAGGCCCCAGGAGACTGGCCTGTGCCCCTCCCTCTGCTCGGATCCCTGTCCAAGCCCCAGCCTCCCAGGCCCTCATGGGCAGGCCCCTGGGTGGAAGGACCCCAGGACACTGTCTCTGCACCACCCGTAAAGGAGGGCTCTGCTCTCCAATGGCTCCCTGTCCATTTTACCTATGCTTTGTTTAGTTTGGGTCAGCAAAGTGTCTGAGTGGTCAGATAGACATCTTCTTTGGCCTGGTCCCAGCAGGACACCTAGCTAACCCAGGGACTTATGGGGTACAGGGAAACCAGATACGCCCAGGGGCTGGGTACTGTGTTTTTTTTGGCTGTACCATAGGGCATGTGGAATTTCAGTTCCCCAACCAGGGATCGAACTCATGTCCCATGCAGTGGAAGCATGTTCCTAACCACTGGACCACCAGGGACGTCCCTGGGCACTTTTTACTTAACCTTCATACCTGCCCAGAAGAGAGGGTGCGCTCACTTTATTTCACCAGTGAGGAAACTGAGACTCAGAGAGGTTCCGTAGCTTGTCCAAGCTCACACACAACTAAGATAGGAGCATTGCCAGAACTCTGCTGCTGCTGCTGCTGCTAAGTTGCTTCAGTCGTGTCCGACTCTGTGAGACCCCATAGACGACAGCCCACCAGGCTCCCCCATCCCTGGGATTCTCCAGGCAAGAACACTGGAGTGGGTTGCCATTTCCTTCTCCAATGCGTGAAAGTGAAAAGTGAAAGTGAAGTCGCTCAGTCATGTCTGACTCTTCACGACCCCATGGACTTCAGCCTACCAGGCTCCTCCATCCATGGGATTTTCCAGGCAAGAGTACTGGAGTGGGGTGCCATTGCCCGGACTAAATGATCCCAAAGCCCACCATGTTCTTTCCAGGCCACCTCATACCTGCTTCTGTGGCCAAAGTCAGATATCTGGGCCCTAAGTAACAGAGCCAGATCTTCACATGACCACTGTAACAAGGGAACAGAAAAACAGCTCCAGCTCCAACCAAATCTTAGATTCTTTTCTTTCTTTTTTTTTAATGAAGAGTCAGGTTAACCATAGTTCAAGCATTTTGCTGAGTTTCTGAAAAGATTGTATAATTCACATACATTCCTAATTTTGGAATAAGGAACCAAGACCTGAAAAGAGGCCATAGCTTGCAGGGACACACACCATCTTCGTTCAGGAAGGAAAAGTCTAGGACATGAGCCTTGTAATTCCCTGCCACCAAAATACCCTAATTACTACAGTATGCTCATTAATAATTCAAAAAACAAACTTCTCATTGCGATATAACACATCCATCCTGCTGTTGCTATTTAGTTGCTCAGTCATGTCCAACTCTGCAAACCCACGGACTGCAGCCCACCAGGCTCCTCTGTCCATGGGATTTCCCAGGCAAGAATACTGGAGTGGGTTGCCATTTCCTCCTCCAGAGGATCTTCCCAACCCAGGGATTGAACTTCCATCTCCTGCTTGGCAAGCAGGTTCTTTACCACTGTGAGGACCTGGGACACCCCATAATATACCGATAGAAAATACAAAAGTCACAAGTGTGCAATCCAGTGAATTATCACAAAGTGAGCACTTGTGTCTTACCCCTGTCTAGAATTGGAACATTGCCAGCTCTCCAGAAGCACGCTGTGGTGCCTCTCATTCGCTATGCCCTCCCACTCCCCCCACTCCCAGGGGAAAGAACCACTACTCAGACTTCTAAAACAGATCCCTTTTCCCTCTTTGTAAACCCTGTATCAACAGAGTCAGGTAATAGGTATTCTTCTGTGCCTTGCTTCTTTTGCTCAATATTGAGTTGGTGAGAATTACCAGTGTTGCTGGGTTTAACAGTAGTTTATTCATTCTCACTGGCATCCAGTGTGTGGTCCATTCTACTATAGTAGCCATCTGCTCTACTGTTGATGGACATTTAGGGGGCGCCAGAGGTCGTTGCAGTGCTGCCATGAGCATTCTGGTGTATGCTTTGGTGCATGTATGTTCATACTTGTGTTAGGTACACCCCTAGGAGTGAAATTGCTAGTGAGCTGGGGGTGGCTTGCTCCTCTTGCCTCCCCACTGCACACACACCACACCCCCCACACACACCATAGAGACTCCTACTTGTTGCTTTGAGAAACCCCCTGTGGGCCCTACCCACACACATCCCCTGTTGCTCTTGAGACCCTCGGGCTGCACTGTGGAGACTGGGGCACAAATTTGCTGCAATGCAGCCATAACTCTTCTACCTCTCACACCTCTGTTCCTAGAATTCTCACACCCCCACCCCCTGGCTGGCTCTGGCACATCTGCTGAGAAGTGCTCTCCTCAGAGCTCTTCAGATAACTCCTTTTAAACAAAGGCCCTGCAATTGCCAGTCGGGAACCAGTCCTGTTCAGCCTGCCAGTTAGTGATAACTGCAGCTCATCTTACACCAGCCTCTACCCCGATATGGCGGCTGGAGCAGGTCCCAGGGCAGGGACTGCAGAGTTCCTCTTGCCATTATCTCCCTGCGGCTCATCATGGTACGCGGGAGGTGCTCATAAACTTCTGTGGGATTGGATCCAGCTTTCTAAATGGCAGTGGGATGCTGCTGCTGGAAGTCCTGGTAACCTGTGCTGTGCTCAGCCTCCAGCCCCGTGTCTGGGTCCTACAACTGCTATAACAAACTGCCACAGGTTGAGTGGCTTCAAACAACACGTATTTATTCTCTTCCAGTTCTGGAGGTCAGAAACCTCCAGTTTTGCTGAAGTAAATCAAGATATTGGCAGGACAGCATCCTCCTAGAGGCTCTAGGGGAAGGATCCATTTCTTTGCCTTTTCCAGTTTCTAGAAACCGCCTGCATTGGCTCATGACCCACTCCTGCATCTTCAAAGGCAGCAGCACAGCGTCTTCAAATCTCTCTCCTTCTTCTTCCATCATCACATCCCCTCCTCTCACTCTGGCCTTCCTGCCTCCCTCTCATAAGGACCCTTGTGATTAGAGTGGGCTTTCCTGCATAATCCTGTCTCAAAACCCTTCACTTACTCACATCTGCAAAGTGCCTTTTGACATGTAACATATTTGCACGTTTGGGATATTAGGACATGGACATCTTCAACAGCCATGATACTGCCAGCCATAAGCCCCAAACCCTTAGCCTGCCCATCAGGGCCGCAAACCTATGAACTTGCATTTCCTTCTGGTCAGTCCACACCCATACCCTCCTCTCCTGGCCCACATGCTCCTCCTCGGTCACTCTACATACCTGGCACTTCTCTACCTCCCACACTTTTGTTCCTAGAATTCTTACACCCCAAAACTCAGTGCCAATCATCCAGTCTCTCCTTCAAGGCCCTACTGAAAATTTAGCTTCCCAGGAAGCCATTCCTGATTCCCCAGATGAGAGTGTACCTCCTCTCCTGGGTCACACATAGGCAATGGCTCTGACAGGTGGCATTGCTCAGGTTCAAAGCCTGGCTCTGTCATTTGCTGCCTATGTGACCTCAGGCAAGTTAACGTCTGTGTGTCTTAGTGTCTCTTCATTTATAACATCTATAATTTAGAAAAAAATTTAATGAATAATAATGGTGCTTTTATAAGATTGTATAAGGGTTAAATGAGGCAATGTACATAAGATGCTTCAGCACAGAGCCTGATATGCAATAAAACTTGATTTAAAAAATGTACTGGGGACTTCCCTGGCCGTCCAGTGGTTAAGACTTTGCACTTGCACTGCAGGGGGTGTGGGTTCATTCCCTGGTTGGGGAAGGAAGATCCCACATACTGTGCAGTGCAGCCAAAATATAATGAAAATTAATTTTTTAAAAAACTCGCATTAGTTAAAAGGAAAAAAGAAGTCCTATTTCCATTGTTACTGGTGTGCAATGCTGTAACTCATAAGTAGACCAGTGTTACTCATCCCTGTGCCCCCAAGGGGTCCCCCTGGCACAGTCACAGATGCTGGTTGATCTGCATGAGAGGGATGGAGGGATGGATGCGTGGCTGCATTTATTTGCCATTATCTAGCTGAATGTGTGATCAGACCCTTGGAGCCAGCAGGAAAAGTAGGCTCCTATGGCCCCAGGCTGAGCAGAAGTGGCAGTTTAGCTGTCAGTGGCAGACGGGTGTCTCCATGGAACATATCAAAGAAAGCTGGAGAATGTAGGGGTATCTGGAAAGCTTCCCAGAGAAGGTGAGTGTGGGAAGCTTGGAGTGAGGCGAGGCAAGGGGCCAGCTGGCCTCTCTCCCTGGGCCCTCCCCGTCTGTCTGCCATTTTACATCACCTTCTCCAGCCTCCCAGGCCCTGCAGTGCGAATGTTATTTCAAACGGTGGCAAAGCCCAAGAGAAGTCAGTTTATAGGTGCTGAGAGGGTCCCTGGGGTTGAGATGGCTTTTCTGTGACTAAGGATCCACAAAAGGCTGATCAAGGCTGATCCCACTCAGCCAGGGTAGGGGGCTGTTTCCTCCAGGCCTTCTTGGTGGCAGAGGGGGAGAGTCAAGGCCTGTCAGGGCTCTGCCTCAGAAAGACCCCCATAAAGAAAAGAGCTCCTAAAATTCTACCAGGGCAAGAGTGGTCTATTGGGGTGACCAGATTCCTATTTGGGAAAAGAAAAAAAAAATCATTTTCTAGACACTTGGGCAACATTACAGAAAAGAGGCCCAGTTCACTCACCTGAAACTGTGCCCTGCACTATGAGTGCCTCTGGGCTTCCAGAGAACAAGCAGGGAAGACCCTGTTCCTGGGTCACCGCACCTGCTCACCATGCAGTGGCTGCAGAGACCTCCTCTGGGCTCCCACCACAGCCCGGCCAACCCTCAACACTGGAGACCAAGGCCTGGATTGAAGGTCACATTGCCTGGGCTCTGGTCCCACGTCCATGAGAGCTAGCTGTGGGGCTTCAGCAAGTCCCACCCCTCAGAGTGTCCCTCCCTGTAGGGTGGGTAATAATGCCTCCTGGCAGGGCTGTCAAGAGGCATGCATGGACCTTGGATGAGGATGCTTGGCATGGCTCTGGGCACACACAGCACCAGGGTAACCTGCCTTCTGCCCTTTTTTCAGAAGGCTGGGGCTCCCAGCACCATCAGAAAGCCATCACTCGTACCTGACTGTGAACTTCTCTGGGCACAGCTTGGGCCCTCAGGACATCAAGGAGCAGGTCCTGGGAGAGAAAAGGGTCACCCTAACCTGAGAGGAGAGAGCCCCAGCCTGGCTCAGTCAAAGACTCTTCATCCCCCACAAAGGGCTCTTGCCCGCCCCCGCAGCCTGGCCTTGGAGATTTGTCATTAAGCAGGACACTGGGTCTGAGCCGGGAGCAGATCCTCCATGCTCGGGTGTTCAGCCCTCCTGGGGAGCAGTGCCGACCTGTCCCGGCCTGCCTGGGCCTGACTCCTGGCTGCCCAGGCCACTCGCCAGGATGCTGAGGCCTTGGCTGATTGTCTGTGGTCTGCACTCCTGGCCATCCCCTGGGGAGGTCACAGACACAGCCAGCCCAGGCAGACGCTGGCGAGGCCCCAGGCTCAGAGGAGACCCCACTGCCCGCTCCCTGATGTTGGGGTGTGTCCCAGCAGAGGGTCTTCCCAGGCCAGCACTTAGGCTCAGAGAGGAGGCCCTGTGTGCCCCTCCCTCCAGGGTACCTCTCTGTCCCTGTCCAGCACCACAGCCCCTCTCCCTTGTCAGCCAGGTTACTTCCCCTCTCTGGACCTCAATTTCCTCATCTGCAAAATGGAGGCAGAAGGCTGGAAGACGTCGACTCTAGGCCTTTCAGGTCTGAAGTTACAGACCTCACCCAGAGCTCACTGGGTTTCTGAGAAGGTGAACTTTTGGAGCACCCTTGGCTCCTGCCCAGGCGGGGGGAGCCTCAGAAACAGTTGTGTATACTTTATGGTCAGTGTCAGGTGAGGAAATGGAGGTTCTGAAATGTGACGGCCATGTCCAGGGTCACACAGGCTGAAACCAAGTCATGCTGGTTCTCAGCCCCTTGCCCATCGCGGTCCACTCTCCCACCCTCAGGGTTACCAGCCCCGGGGGTGCAGCCCAGGCAGCAACGAGCACCCTCAGCTGTGAGGTTGCAACTGATGAGAGACCCTGAAGACGGTTGTCCAAACCTCTGTTTTTCTCATGATAGCCTGCCTCTGTCCCAATTTACAGAGTTTTCCCAGGCTTTAGGGTAACAAAAATAATAAACATTCGCTCTTACTGAAAGCTTCCACTCTGTTCTAGGTGCTTTCTGTGTATTAACTTAGTATGACCCTAAGAGTTAGGATCTATTTCTGCTTTATTGACTATGCCAAAGCCTTTGGCTGTGTGGATCACAGTTAACTGTGGAAAATTCTAAAAGAGATGGGAATACCAGACCACCTGATCTGCCTCTTGAGAAACCTGTATGCAGATCAGGAAGCAACAGTTAGAACTGGACATGGAACAACAGGCTGGTTCCAAAAGGAAAAGGAGTATGTCAAGGCTGTATATTGTCACCCTGCTTATTTAACTTATATGCAGAGTACATCATGAGGAACGCTGGGCTGGAAGAAGCACAAGTTGGAATCAAGATTGATGGGAGAAATAGCAATAACCACAGATATGTAGATGGCACCACCCTTATGGCAGAAAGTGAAGAGGAACTAAAAGCCTCTTGATGAAGGTGAAAGAGGAGAGTGAAAAAACTGGCTTAAAACTCAACATTCAGCAAACTAAGCTCATGGCATCCTGTCCCATCGCTTCATGGCAAATAGATGGGGAAACAGTGGAAACAGTGTCAGACTTTATTTTGGGGGGCTCCAAAATCACTGCAGTTGGTGATTGCAGCCATGAAATTAAAAGATGCTTCCTCCTTGGAAGGACAGTTATGACCAAACTAGACAGCATATTAAAAAGCAGAGACATTACTTTGCCAACAAAGGTCCATCTAGTCAAGGCTATGGTTTTTCCAGTGGTCATGTATGAATGTGAGAGTTGGACTGTGAAGAAAGCTGAGCGCCGAAAAATTGATGCTTTTGAACTGTGGTGTTGGAGAAGACTCTTGAGAGTCCCTTGGACTACAAGGCGATCCAACGAGTCCATCCTAAAGGAGATAAGTCCTGGGTGTTTATTGGAAGGACTGATGCTGAAGCTGAAACTCCAATACTTTGGTCACCTCATGTGAAGAGTTGACTCATTGGAAAAGTCCCTGATGCTGGGAGGGATTGGGGGCAGGAGGAGAAAGGGATGACAGAGGATGAGATGGCTGGATGGCATCACCAACTCGATGGACATGAGTTTGAGTAAGCTCCGGGAGTTGGTGATGGACAGGGAGGCCTGGCGTGCTGCGATTCATGGGGTTGCAAAGAGTCAGACTCGACTGAGCGACTGAACTGAACTGAACTGAACTGAAGAGTAAGGAATTATTGTGACTCCATTTTACAGATAAGAACACTGAAACACGGGCTTCCCAGGTGGCACTAGTGGTAAAGAATCCGCCTGCCAATGCTAGGAAATGTAAAATACCCAGATTCGTTCCCTGGATAGGGAAGGTCCCCTGGAGGAGGGCATGGCAACCCACTCCAGTATTCTTGCCTGAAGAAGTCCACGGACAGAGAAGCCTGGAGGGTTATGCAGGCTTGGAGGGTCACAAAGAGGCAGACACAACGGAAGCGACTTAGCATGCATTCACATTGAAGCACAGGGAGGTTAAGTAATGTGCCTAAGTCACACAGCTTGTAAGCAGCTGTCTCATCCCCACGTTCCCTAGAGAACAGAGCCTAAGGCAAAGCTTATGCTCTAAGGCTTTGCTGGGAGTGCATCGTAGGGCACAGAAGTAAGGGTGGGGGGGGGGCGGGGAGAAGGAAGGAAAAAAGGGGAGGAAAGCAAATACAAGATAGTAAGAGCATTTCTGAGCTGGACACCATCCCACAGGAAAACACAGCTCTTTGCTACATCATGGAGGACATCTGGACAGGCCCTGTGCTCTGCTCCTGGGAACATTTCGTTGAGGGGAGGAAGGGAAGGGACTCACTGCAGACTTTCTCCTGTGTGTCCACAAGGAGGCGCCCATGCAGAGTGAGGAGTGCGGTGAGCAGGAAGGAGAAAGGACAGGAGAGGGGAGAGCCAGCCCTCCACGTGGCAGACCGGATCTGGGTCCCAGCCGGCCCCCTGTGTCCTCCAGTGTTTAGTTGTTAAACTTGTCTTGGATTGTTTGGGCCATTTTGCTGTCCTTTTTGCTTAAGCTGGTTTCATTTAGGGTTTCTGGCCCCTGGCAACCGAGAGTCCCCATCTTACAGATGAGACCCTGAGTGGCGAGGTGACTCGGCCTGGGTCACACAGCTAATCCAGGAGCCAGTGTGCTCAAGCTCGGCCTGTCCCAACCAGACCCTGAGCGTGAGGGTCACGTGGCCCGCCATCCAGGCTTCTCCAGGTGAGGGGAGATCAGGGTAAGGGGAGAAGGTGTGTCCTCTGCAGACGGGGGACAGGTGTCTGGATCTGCTCCCTTCCTTCCTCTCTGCCCTAACTTCTCCCACCAAAGGATTTGGCCCTCTTTGGCCCCATCACCCCTTCCAGTCTTCCCCCACTTGTTGTCTATAGAGTCTTCTGTGTCCTGTGTTCCTCGGCCCCTGCTCTCAGGAAAGTTCTACCCGGGTGGCCTGAGTCTTTGAGAAGCTGAGTCCCTGGAGAGGAGATTGAGACTCAGATTGAGACTGTCTTCTATCTGCAGCTGGAGAAAACTCAGCTCTGATCCCAGGACTGAACTCTGCACTACCCTACCACAGACAGGGACCCACCCGAGAGGACACGGCTGCAGCCCAGGGCCACGGGACCCGCCGGTGTACAGAGGTCTCACAGCTGAGGCCTTGAGACCCGATGTCCAGGGCACACTGCGGTGGCTGACACGGGTATCCCGTGGGGGTTGGAGGGAGACAATTTCTGTGGTGATGGCAAGATCCATGGGTCTTGAGAAAAGAGAAGGTGGGAGGCACTGTGGCCAGCAGGGGTCAGGAGAGGCCCAAAGTTCTCCTGCCCTTCCAAGCCCTGGGCCCATGAAGTCTCAAGCCAGAGCCCTGGGATGCAGCATTTAAAAAATAATAATAAAAATAATTACATATGTAGCACATATACATGGTAACAAAAAAGTAGGCCAGAGGAACTGATACAGAAAATATACAGCGATGCTCCCATGCCCAAGCCCAGAGGCACCTGGTGGGGTGGGGGTGGGGGGGGTGTTTGTTTTGTATTGTATTTACTCATTTATTTTTATTAAAGTATATTGATTTACCACATAGTGATACTGTATGATATCTCTAATATGTGGAACCTAAAAAACAACACAAATGACTGTATACACAAAACGGTAACAGACTCACAAACAAATTTATGGTTGCTAAAGGAGATTGGGAGTGAGGAGAGACAAATAAGAGGCATGGGATTAGTGGATACAAACCATTTGGTTTTTTTTTTTTTTTAACTGTTTTCATTATTTTCTTTTTTTAGATTTTTTTTTAACTTTTTTTAAGCTTTTTAAAAAGTTAAATTATAGTTGATTTACAATGTTATGTTAGTTCTTTGAGGTATACAGCATAATGATTCAGTTATATATATAATTCTTTTTCAGATTCTTTGCCATTATATGTTATTACAAGTTATTATATATAGATATAAATACAAAATATAAATACCCCTGTACTATACAGTAAATCCTTGTTGCTTATCTATAAAGACTTCTAGGTTTAGGGCTTCCTGGTAACTCAGATGGTAAAGAATCAGCCCGCAATGCAGAAGACCTGAGTTCGATACCTAGGTTGGAAAGATCCCCTGGAGAAGGGAATGGCAACTCACTCCAATATTCTTGCCTGGAGAATTGCATGGACAGAGGAACCTGGCAGACTACAATCCATAATGTCACAAAAAGTCGGACACAACAGTGATACTCACTCACTCGTTTCTGTGTTTACCTATAACCTACTCTTGAGAGGGCTCTACTGATTTCAAGCATGTGCTTATCTCTCTCGAGTTTGATTTGTTACTGCAAAGGACACCTGTGAACAATGATTGTGCGCATATACTTAGCTCCCCTCCGCACTTCCTTCCAGTGCTTGATCACTTACTCCTATTTTTGGTTCTTCTATTCATTTCTGTAGCTCTAAACAGCATCTTATCTCTCTATCTCTTGTTCCATCCACTTGCCACAGTATCTCATAACCCTTAGTGTAAGATGAAAGTCTGAGGGAACCCTACTCCCATCTATCCTGTGACTTCTGTCAGCTGGCCCTTAACTCTGATTTTGTTCAGATGAATATTTACTTTCTTTAGTGAAAACAAAATTGTAATTTCCCAACTTTTTCTATAGCAGTTTCTGAAAGTATCCTATGATCAAATATTATAGGTGGTACATGGACAAATACTTTACAAAATGGTTTTGTATTTATTTTAATATGATTATGTATGCATGTATATAATGAGTCCTTCAGTATATGTTTTCAGAAATCTAATTGCTTAGGATGAAGCTAGAGTCAATTCCTAAATGTTAAAACTGAAGTGCTGCTGCTGCTGCTGCTAAGTCGCTTCAGTCGTGTCCAACTCTGTGTGACCCCATAGATGGCAGCCCAGCAGGCTCCCCTGTCCCTGGGATTTTCCAGGCAAGAATACTGGAGTGGGTTGCCATTTCCTTCTCCAAAACTGAGCTAAGGTGAAGAAAAATATTAAATGGTGGTAAATACCCAAGGCATGCAGATATAGGAAAAATCATGAAGGGGGCTAAGAGATCGATTGGAAAACTGGTTTTGATTCTCAAATTAAAAAACTATTAATAGCAAGCACAGCAATTGCTTTGCTATGACAGTACTTCTCCACTGCTGAGCCCAGCAGCAAACTGTAATGATGTTTCCTTCCGTAATTGGGTATCCCAGAGCCTAGGCTGCTCAAGAAGCAACTTGCCAGCACTGAGAACATTGTATGGTCAGGTCATTCAAGATGGCTGTTCTCTTGCTCTCTGTACATCCCCTGCTAGACTCGTCCCTGCTTCATTCACGTGACTATCCAATCCTCTTAATTATAGGCCTTACTTAGTCCCTGGTAACTAATGAGCCCAGCTGCTGTCTGTTCCCCCTATAAATGGTAGCCTCTTCTCCCCAGTGTAACAAAGATGGCTGCCACTTCCTGCTTGCTAGGTGCCGCCCACAGAGTGAAGCTGTCCCAGGACACTCTTTGAGACATATAAGATCCCTTGCCTAATAGATCATTGATGTCTCTGCCACACTTTTCAGGCTCTTTCTTCAGTCTCAAGGCTGGGCAACTACCAGATTTGCAGACCTGCAGGATGCAACCCAACCCACGTTTCAACTCTGTCTTCTTCCACTTAATTGTTTCCAAGTGTTCCACTCTCATTGTTGCACCACCATTTAGTTCTGCAAGTTGTTTCCCATGGTGTCCCTAATCACCCTCCTTTTTTTTTGGTCTCAATCAAACAGCACATCTTCAGGTTTAATCATTCTCTCAGTCATCCCACTGGTTACATGGAGGGCCCCTTTTTGCCTGGAGACACCCAAGAACTGTTGATTATGTTGCAGTGGTTAGAGTCCACATCTACACTCACAGGTCCGAAGTCGTTCACTTGATCTGCCACCCCCTCAAGCCTCCTCCAGCTTGTGGAAGCCTGTGCCCCAGCTGGCCTGTGTGGGCACGTGTGCTTCAGGATGCTAGTGAAAGGAACACTTGCAGAAGTGGGGCAGACACAGTGGGTCCGGGGACCTACCTCAAGGTCTTGGAGGGCCTCCTAGGGAGGCAGGGGTTAGATACAGCACTCCATGGGGATAAGGACACCAATAGTGGAGGCATCAGGGAACTTTTAATTTTCTTATATATACAAAATCTTACTTTTTATTTTCTTTTGTTTTCTTTTTTTCTAGTTGTTCTTGTTTTGCTTCATTGTTTCATTTTTTCTAATATATTTTTATTTTTCTAATTTTATTTTATCTTTTATTCTGTTATTCTGCTCTTTTCTGTTTGTTGTCTGTTTTTGTCTTTTGTTGCTATCTGTTCATTTGAATTTTTTTTGTTGTTTAATCTTGCTTTTATTGATTTTATTTTTTATTTTTGTTTTTGTCATTTTTATGTGCTTGTCTTTTGTCCTCTTACCTTTTCTTTCAGCTTTTTAAATTTTGTTTTCTGTTTAGGTTAGTTAACTGGTTTTGATTTGGGGGCTCTTATTTCTTTGGGTTACTTGTTTTTGCTTTCCTTTTTTTTGCTTGCTGGTTTGTTTTTTGGTTGCTTGGATTTGTTTTTGCTATTTGTCTAGAATTGTATTTGTGTGTTTGCTCTTTTGTTTGAGTGTTTGTTTTTATTTTTTGTTCTGTTTTATTTTTATCATTTGTTTTGGGCTTTGCTTGTCTTGGGAGATTTTGTTTTTGTTGTTTCTTTTTTGCCACACTGCAAAAACCCATGACTCGGAGGGTCTTGGTTCCCAGGCCAGGGATCAGGCCTGAGCCCCCATGATAGTGCCAAGTCCAAGCCACTGGACCACGAGAGAACTTCAGACCCCAGGGAATAGTAATCAGTGTGAGCTCTCCTGAAGGTCCTCATCTCAGTGGCAAGACCAGGTTCCACCCAGCTGCCTACAGGATCCAGTGCTGGATGCCTCAGACCTAGGAATCAGCAAGACAGGAACACAGCCCCATCCATCAACAAAAGATGAAACAACAGAAAAATATGTCACAGATGAAGAAGTAAAGTAAAAACTTACTAGGCCAAGTAAATGAAGAGGAAATAAGCAACCTACCTGAAAAAGAATTCAGAGTAATAATAGTACAGATGACCCAAAATCTTGGAAATAGAATGAAGGGTATGGGCTGAGAAAATACAAGAAACGTTTAACAGGGATGTAGAAGAAGGAAAGAACAGACAAATCGTGATGGACAGCACCATAACTAAAATTTAAAAATATACTAGAAGGCATTAACAGCAGAAAAACTGAGAAAGAATGGGTAAATGAACTGGAAGAGTGAACGGTAGAAATAGCTGCTGCAGAGCAGCATAAAGGAAAAAGAATGAAAAAAAAAAAAATGAAGACAGTCTCAGAAACCTCTGAGACAGCATTAAATGTACCAACACTTAAATTATAGGGGTCCTAGAAGAAGATGAGAAAGAGAAAGAATCTGAGAAAATATTTGAAGAGATTATAGTTGAAAACTTCCCAAACATGGGAAAGGAAATAGCCACCCAAGTCGACGAAGTGCAGAGTCTCATATAGAATAAACCCAAGAAGAGACATACCAGGCGCATATTAAGGAAATTAATAAAAATTAAATACAAAGAAAAATTATTAAAAGCAGCAAGGGAAAGCAACAAATAACATACAAGGGAATCCCCATAAGGTTATGAGCTGACTTTTCAGCAGAAACTCTACAGTCCAGAAGGGAGTGGCAGGATATATTTAAAGTGATAAAAGGGAAAATCCTAAAACCAAGATTACTCTACCCAGCAAGAATCTCATTCAGATTCAATGGAAAAATTAAAACTTTTATAGACAAGCAAAATTTAACAGAATTCAGCACCACCAATCCAGCTTTACAATAAATGCTAAAGGAATTTCTCTAGGCAGGAAAAACAAGAGAAGAAAAAGACCTACAAAAACAAACCCAAAACAAGGAAAATGGTAACAGGGACATCAGTTCACTTCAGTTCAGTTGCTCAGTCGTGTCTGACTCTTTGCGACCCCATGGACTGTAGCACGCCAGGCCTCCCTGTCCATCACCAAATACCAGAGTATACCCAAACTCACATCCCTTGAGTTGATGATGCCATCCAACCATCTCATCTCTGTCATCCCCTTCTCCTCCCTCCTTCAATCTTTCCCAACATCAGGGTCTTTTCCAATGAATCAGTTCTTTGCATCAGGTGACCAAAATATTGGAGTTTCAGCTTCGACATCAGTCCTTCCAATGAACACTCAGGACTGATCTCCCTTAGGAAGGACTGGTTGGATCTACTTGCAGTCCAAGAGACTCTCAAGAGTCTTCTCCATCACCACAGTTCAAAAACATCAATTCTTCAGCACTCAGCCTTGTTTATAGCCCAACTCTCACATCCATACATGACCACTGGAAAAACATAGCCTTGACTAGATGGACCTTTGTTGGCAAAGTAATGTCTCTGCTTTTTAATATGCTGTCTAGTTTGGTCATAACTGTCCTTCCAAGGAGGAAGCGTCTTTTAATTTCATGGCTGCAGTCACTGTCTGCAGTGATTTCGGATCCCCCCAAAATAAAGTCTGCCACTGTTTCCACTGTTTCCCCATCTATTTACCATGAAGCGATGGGACCAGATGCCATGATCTTCGTTTTCTGAATGTTGAGCTTTAAGCCAACTTTTTCACTCTCCTCTTTCACTTTCATCAAGAGGCTCTTTAGTTCTTCAATTTCTGCCATAATGGTGGTGTCTTCTGCATATCTGAGGTTAATGATATTTCTCCCAGCAATCTTGATTCCAGTTTGTGCTTCATCAGACCAGCATTTCTCATGATGTACTCTGCATATAAGTTAAATAAGCAGGGTGACAATATACAGCCTTGACATACTCCTTTTGTATTTGGAACCAGCCTGTTGTTCCATGTCCAGTTCTAACTGTTGCTTCCTGACCTGCATACAGATTTCTCAAGAGGCAGGTCAGGTGGTCTGGCAATCCCTTCTTTTTCAGAATTTTCCACAGTTAACTGTGATCCACACAGCCAAAGGCTTTGGCATAGTCAATAAAGCAGAAATAGATGTTTTTCTGGAATTCTCTTGCTTTTTCAATGATCTAGCAGATGTTGGCAATTTGATCTCTGGTTCCTCTGACTTTTCTAAAACCAGATTGAACATCCAGTAGTTCACAGTTCACATATTGTTGAAGCCTGGCTTGGAGAATTTGGAGAATTTCGAGCATTATTTTACTAGCGTGTGAGATGAGTGCAATTGTGCAGCAGCTTGAGCATTCTTTGGCATTGCCTTTCTTAGGGATTGGAATGAAAACTGATCTTTTCCAGTTTTGTGGCCATTGCTGAGGTTTTCCAAATTTGCTGGTATATTGAGTGCAGCACTTTCACAGCTTCATCTTTCAGGATTTGAAATAGCTCAACTGGAATTCCATCACCTTCACTAGCTTTGCTCATAGTGATGCTTCCTAAAGCCCACTTGACTTCACATTCTAGGAGTCTTCACATCCTGTATGGCACTGGAGTGGAGAGCGGCAGCTGTGCGGCGCTGAAGTGGCCAAGAGGAGATACTCCACGTCCGAGGTCAGAGAAACCCCAGTAAGACAGTAGGCACTGGAGCAGCTGTGAGGAGATACCCCACATCCAAAGGCAAAGGAGAAGCCCCAGCAAGACGGTAGGAGGGGTGAATTTGTGTTTAGAATCAAACCCCATTCCTGCCAGAGACGCTAAGCGGGCTCAAACAAACCTTGTGTGCACCAGGATGCAGGGACCCAAGAGACTGAGACAGAACAGTGTTTGAGCGTCTCCTGTGGAGGTACCGGTCAGCAGGGGCCTGCCACAGGGACAGGGGCTCTGGGTGCAGCAGACTTGGGTATGGCATAAGCCCTCTTGGAGGAGGTTGCCATCAACCCCATCATAGAGCTGCCAGAACTTACACAGGACTGGGAAATAGACTCTTGGAGGGCACAAACAGAACCTTGTGCACCAGGGCCCAGGAGAAAGGAGCAGTGACCCCACAAAACACTGACCCAGACTTGCCTGTGAGTCTCCAGCAGAGGTGTGGGTCAGTGGTGGCCTGCTGTAGGGTTGGGGGCACTGAGTGTAGCAGTACATGCATGGGATGTTTTGAAGGAGGTCAGCATTATCTTGATTACCTCCACCATAGTTTGGCCCCAGGTAAATAGCAGGGAGGGAACACAGCCCCACCCATCAACAGAAAATTGGATTAAAGATTTACTGAGCATGGCCCTGCCCATCAGAACAAGACCCAGTTTCCCCCTCAGTCAGTCTATTCCATCAGGAAGCTTCCATAAGCCTCTTATCCTTCTCCATCAGATGGCAGAGAGACTGAAAACCACAATCACAGAAAACTAACCAATCTAATCACATGGACCACAGCCTTGTCTAACTCAATGAAACTAAGAGCCATACCATGTAGGGCCACCCAAGACGGACAGGTCATGGTGGAGCGTTCTGACAAAACATGGTCCACTGGAAAAGGGAATGGCAAACCACTTCAGTATTCTTGCCTTGAGAACCCCATGAACAGTATGAAAAGGCAAAAAGTTAGGACACTGAAGGATGAACCCCCCAGGTCGGTAGGTGCCCAATATGCTACTGGAGATCAGTGGAGAAATAACTCCAGAAAGAATGAAGAGGCAGAGCCAAAGCAAAAACAACACCCAGTTGTGGATGTGACTGGTGATAGAAGCAAGGTCTGATGCTGTAAAGAGCAATATTGCATAGGAACCTGGAATGTTAGGTCCATGAATCAAGGCAAATTGGAAGTGGTCAAACAGGAGATGGCAAGAGTGAACATCAACATTTTAGGAATCAGCGAGCTAAAATGGACTGGAATGGGTGAATTTAACTCAGATGACCATTATATCTACTACTGTGGGCAAGAATCCCTTTGGCGTAGCCATCATAGTCAACAAAAGGGTCCAAAATGCAGTACTTGAATGCAATCTCAAAAACGACAGGATGATCTCTGTTCGTTTCCAAGGCAAACCATTCAGTATCATGGTAATCTAAGTCTATGCCCTGACCAGTAACACTGAAGAAGCAGAAGTTGAATGGTTCTATGAAGACCTACAAGTCCTTTTAGAACTAATACCCAAAAAAGATTTCTTTTTCATTATAGGGGACTGGAATGCAAAAGTCAGAAGTCAAGAAACACCTGGAGTAACAGGCAAATTTGGCCTTGGGGTACAGAATGAAGCAGGGCAAAGGCTAACAGAGTTTTTCCAAGAGAATGCACTGGTCATAGCAAACACTCCCTTCCAACAACACAAGAGAAGACTCTACAAATGGACATCACCAGATGGTCAACACCAAAATCAGATAGATTATATTCTTTGGAGCCAAAGATGGAGCAGCTCTATACAGTCAGCAAAAACAAGACCAGGAGCTGACTGTGACTCAGATCATGAACTCCTTATTGCCAAATTCAGACTTAAGTTGAAGAAAGTTGGGAAAACCACTAGACCATTCAGGTATGAGCTAAATCAAATCCTTGATGATTATACAGTGGAAGTGAGAAATAGATTTAAGGGACTAAATCTGATGGACAGAGTACCTGATGAACTATGGACAGAGGTTCATGTCATTGTACAGGAGGCAGTGATCAAGACCATCCCCAAGAAAAAGAAATGCAAAAAAGCAAAATGGCTGTCTGAGGAGGCCTTACAAATAGCTGTGAATAGAAGAGAAGTGAAAAGCAAAGGAGAAAAGGAAAGATACACCCATTTGAATGCAGAGTTCCAAAGAATAGCAAGGAGAGATAAGAAAGCCTTCCTCAGTGACCAATGCAAAGAAATAGAGGAAAACAATAGAATGGGAAAGAGTAGAGATCTCTTCAAGAAAATTAGAGATACCAAGGGAACATTTCATGCGAAGATGGGCTCAATAAAGGACAGAAATGGTATGGACCTAACAGAAGCAGAAGATATTAAGAAGAGGTAGCAAGAATTCATAGAAGAACTGTATAAGAAAGATCTTCAGGACCCAGATAATTACAATGGTGTGATCACTCACATAGAGCCAACAGGGACATACATATCAATTATTACCTTGAATGTATGGATTAAATGCTCCAACCAAAAGATACAGATTGGCTGAAAGGATATGAAAATAAGACCATATATATGTTGTCTATAAGAGATCCACTTCAGACCTAGGGACACATACAGACTGAAAATGAGGGGATGGAAAAAGATATTCCATGCAAATGGAGATCAAAAGGAAGCTGGAGTAGCAATGCTCATATCAGACAGCATAGACTTTAAAGATTGTTAGAAGAGACAAGGAAAGATACTACATAATGATCAAGGAATCATTCCAAGAAGAAGATATAACAATTGTAAATATTTATTCACCCAACATAGGAGCATCTCAACCCATAAGGCAAATGCTGACAACCATTAAAGGGGAAATTGACAGTAACACAATAATAGTGGGGAAGTTTAACACTCATACCAATAGGCAGATCATCCAGTCAGAAAAGTAATAAGGAAACACAAGCTTTAAATGACACATTAGACCAGATAGACTTAATGGATATTTATAGGAAATTCCATCTGAAAGCAGAAGAACACACTTTCTTCTCAAGTTCACATGGAATATTCTCCAGGATAGATCACATCTTGGGTCACAAATCTAGCCTCAGTAAATTTAAGAAAACCAAAATTGTATCAAGCATCTTTTTTGACCACAATGCTGTGGGGTTAGAAATCAATTATAGGAAGAAAATTACAAAAAAAACAAAAACAAAAACACAAACACATAGAGGCTAAACAATATGCTACTAAATAATCAAGAGATAACTAAAGAAATTGAAGAGGAAATAATACATTAAAACAAATGATAATGAAAGCACAATGGCTCCAAACCTATGGGGTGCAGTGAAAGCAGTTCTAAGAAGTTTATATCAATACAGTTAGTTCTACCTCAAAAAACAGGAAAAATCTCAAATAAACAACCTAATCTTACACCTAAATAAGAACAAACAAAACTCAAAGTTAGTAGAAGGAAAGAAATCACAAAAATCAGCAGAAGTAAATGAAAGAGGAACAAAGAAAAAACCAGCAAAGATTAATAAAACTAAAAGCTGGTTCTTTGAGAAGATAAACAAAATCAACAAAATTTTAGCTAGACTAATCAAGGAAAAAAGGAGAGGGTGCAAATCAATAAAATTAGAAACAAAAAAAAAAGGAGAAATTACAACTGACACTGCAGAAATACAAAGGATCTTAAGAGATTACTACAAGCAGCTATATGCCAATAAAATAGGCAACCTGGAATAAATGGACAAATTCTTAGAAAAGTACAACCTTCCAAGACTGAACGAGGGAGAAATAGATAATATGAACAGACCAAACATAAGTAATGTAGTTGAAACTGTGATTAAAAAGTCTTCCAACAAACAGAAGTCCAGGACCAGATGGCTTCACAGATGAATTCTATCAAACATTTAGAGAAGAACTAACATCCATCCTTCTCAAACTCTTGCAAAAATTGTAAAGGAAAGAACATTCCCAAGCTCATTCTATAAGGCCACCATCACCCTAATATCAAAATCAGACAAAGATATCACAAAAAGAGAAAATTATAGACCAATATTACTGATG
Organism: Cervus canadensis; assembly: GCF_019320065.1. Lineage (NCBI taxonomy): Eukaryota > Metazoa > Chordata > Mammalia > Artiodactyla > Cervidae > Cervus > Cervus canadensis. The sequence continues at coordinate 37,638,838 of NC_057402.1, forward strand.
AACATAGACACAAAATACTAACAAACAGAATCGAACAACATATGAAAATGATCATACACCATGATCAAGTGGGGTTATATTCCAGTGATACAAGGATTCTTTAATATGTGCAAATCAATCAATGTGGTACACCATATTAACAAATTGGAGAATAAAAACTATCTCAATAGATGTAGAAAAAGCTTTTGACAAAATTCTACACTGATTTATGATAAAAAAAAAAATCTCTCTAGAAAGTGGGCATAGAGAGACCCCACCTCAGCATAATAAAAGTCATATATGATAAATCCATAGCAAGCATCATTCTCAATGGTAAAAAAAAATTGAAAGCATTTCTTCTAAGGTCAGTAGCAAAAGAAGAAAGTCCACTCTCACTACTATTATTCAACATAGTTTTGGCATTCCTGGCCATGGCAATCAGAGAAGAAAAGGGAATAAAAGGAGTCCAAATTGGAAAGGAAGTAAAACTGTCACTGTTTGCAGATGACATGATACTGTATATAGAAAATCCTAAAAATGCCACCGGAAAGCTACCAATACTAATCAATGAATTTGGTAAAGTCACAGAATATAAAATTAATACAAATAAATCTCTTGCATTCTTATACACCACCAACAAAAGACCAAAAGGAGAAATTAAGGAGACAATCCCATTTATCATTGCAACAAAAAGAATAAATACCCAGGAATAAATTTACCTAAGAAGGCAAAAGACCTGTACTCAGAAAACCATAAGATGCAGATGGAAGAAATCAAAGACAACACAGATGGAGAGATATACCATGTTCTTGGATTAGAAGAATCAATATTGTGAAAATAACTATACTTCCCAAAGCAATCCACAGATTTAATGTAATACCTATCAAATCACCAACGGCATTCTTCATAAAATTAGAATAAAGAATTTTACAGTATGTGTGGAAACCCAAAAGACCCCAGACAGTCAAAGTAATTTTGAGAAAGAAAAACAGAACTGGGGGAATTCGGCTCCCAAACTTCAAACTATACTATAAAGCTACAGTAATCAAGACAATATGTTACTGGCACAAAAACAGACATATAGATCAACAGAACAGGATAGAAAGCCCCAAGTAAACCCATGCACCTACCATCACCTAATCTATGATAAAGAGGCAGGAATATACAATGGAGAAAAGACAATCTTCAGAAAATGGTCCTGGGAAAACTGGAGAATTACAGGTAAAAGAATAAAATTAGAGGAACTTCCTTGGTGGTCCAGTGGTTAAAACTCTGAACTCCCAAAGCAGGGGGCCTGGGTTAGATTCCCTGGTCAGCAAACTAGATCCTGCATGCTGCAACTAAGACCCAGCCGAGCAAAAAAAAAAAAAAAAGAATGAAATCGGAACACTCCCTAACACCAACACCATACACAAAATAAACTCAAAATGGATTAAAGAACTAAATTTAGGCTGGACACTATAAAACTCTTGAAAAGTGAAAGTGAAAGTCACTTAGAAAAAAAAAAAAAAAGTCACTTAGTCGTGTCTGACTATTTGTGACCCCATGGACTATACATTCCATGGAATTTTCCAGGCCAGAATACTGGAGTGGGTAGCCATTCCCTTCTCCAGGGGATCTTTCCAACCCAGGTATCAAACCCAGGTCTCCTGCATTGCAGGCAGATTCTTTGCCAGCTGAGCCACCAGGGAAGCACTTAAAGGAAAATATAGGCAGAATGCTCTTTGACATAAATTGCAACAAGATCATCTTTGGCCCACTGATAGAGTAGTGAAAATAAAAACAAAAATAAATAAATGGGGCCTAATTAAACTTACAACATTTTGCATAACAAAGGAAACCATAAGCAAGACAAAAAGACAACCTTCAGAATGGGAGAAAATATTTGCAAATGAGGCAACTGACAGGGATTAATCTCCAAAATATAAGAACAGTCCATGCAGCTCAATATCAAAAAAGCAAACAACCCAATTTAAAAAAATGGGCAGAAGACCTAAAAAGATAAATATCTTTTTAATATCTTTAAATTTCTATCTATTAAATTTTTAAATTTAATATCTTTAAATATCCAAAGAAGACAAACAGATGGCCAAGTATCACATGAAAAGATACACAACAATGTCACTCATTATTAGGGAAATGCAAATCAAAACTACAATGAGTTATCACTTCACACCGGTCAAGATGACCATCACCAACAAAATCTACAAAGAATAAATGCTGAAGACGGTGTGGGAATGTAAACTGATATTGGAGGTTCCTTAAAAAACTAAAAACAGGACTACCGTATGACCCAGAAACCCACTCCTGGGAATTTACCCAGAGAAAACCATAATTCTAAAAGATACATGCACCCCAATGTTTATTAACAGCACTATTTACAATAACCAGGAAGCAAACTAAATGTCCATCAACAGAGGAATGGATAAAGAAGATACAGTACATACGTATATACAGTGGATTATTGCTCAGCCATAAGGAATGAAATTGAGCCATTTGCAGGGACATGGATAGACCTAGAGACTGTCACACAGAAAGAAGTCAGAAAAAAAAAACACATACTGTTTACTAATGCATATAAGTGGAATCTAGAAAATGGTACAGATGAACCTATTTGCAAAGTAGAAATAGAGATACAGACATAGAGAACAAATGTATGGACACTACGCAGGGAAAGGCGGGGTGGAATGTATTGGGAGATTGGGATAAACATATATGGGCTTCCCTGTAGCCCAGCTGGTAAAGAATCCTCTTGCAATGCGGGAGATCCCAGTTCTACTCCAGGGTCGGGAAGTTCCCCTGGAGAAGGGATAGGCTACCCACTCCAGTATTCTTGGGGCTTCCCTCATGGCTCAGACAGTAAAGAACACTCCTGCACTGCGGGAGAACTGGGTTCAATCCTTGGGTTGGGAAGATCCCCTGGAGGAGGGCATGGCAACCCACTCCAGTATGCCTGGAGAATCCCCATGGACAGAGGAGCCTGGTGGGCTGCAGTCCACGGGGTCGCAAAGAGCAGACATGACTGAGTGACCAAGCACAGCCTCAGCACAGCACATATAAGACAGATAACTAATGAGAACACAAGGACCCCCCTGTAGTTAAAACAGTGAAGAATCAGCCTGCGATGCAGGAGACCAGGGTTCGATCTCTGGTTCGGGAAGATCCCCTGGAGCAGGGAATGGCAATCCACTCCAGCATTCTTGCCTGGAGAATTCCACGGACAGAGAAGCCTGGTGGGCTACACTTCGTGGGGTCGCAAAGAGTCAGACAGGACTGAGTGACTAACACACAATGAGAACGTACCGCATAACTCAGGGAACTGCACTCAGTGCTCTGTGGTGACCTCAGTGGGAAGGAAATCCAAAAAAGAGGATATATACACACACACACACACACATGAGGCTTCACTGGTGGCTCAGACAGTAAAGAATTCGCTTGCAATGCAGGAGACCTGGGTTCGATCCCTGGGTTGGGAGGATGCCCTGGAGAAGCAAATGGCTACCCACTCCAGTATTCTTGGCCTGGAGAATTCCACGGACAGAGGACCCTGGCGGGCTACAGTCCATGGGGCCACAAAGAGTCAGACACGACCGAGCAACTAACACTTTTCACTTTCATATACACATACAGTTGACTCACTTTGCTGTACGGCAGAAATACAACATTGCAAAGCAACTACATGCCACACTTTTTTCGAAAAGTCATTCATTTGACCACCATTTATTTAGCAGTTACCCTCTACCAGGCACTGCTTTGTTTTCTTTTGTTGAAGTGGAAAGGTTACATTTTGTTTTCCAAAATGACCTCACAAGCCTTCTTTTTAGGAACCCAGTTTTAAGCAGTTGTATAATTATGTTTTTCAGTTAATTTTTACTGGAGTATAGCTAATTTACAATGTCCTGTTATCTTCTGTGCATAGCAAAATGGATCAGTGTACATTTATCCACTCGTTTTTTAGATTCTATTCCTGTATAGGCGATTACAGAGTATTGAGTTCCCCATGCTATGCAGGAGGTTCTTATTAGTTGTCCATTTTATAGATAGTAATACTAGGCGTTGTTTTTGAGAAAGGAACCAAAGAGACAGAATTGCTGCCTTGTAGGAGCCTGCATCCTAGTGGACAGATAGGTGTTGATGCACAGAGTATCCTGAAATGAGGTGATGGTGAAGGCATGGAGAAAAAATAAACAGAAAGAGAGTGGGGTGCTGGGTGGGGGTATGGGTTTAGCTGCGGTGGTTGGGGAAGGCCTCACTGAGAAGGTGGTTATCTGAGGGAATGCTGAAGGGATGAAGAGGGAGTTAGACGATACGTCGGGACAGTGTGTCCCAGGCTGAGGGAACAACCTGTCTAAAGTCTGTGCGCAGGAGGTAGAACATGGAGGCCAGTGAGCGGGGAGGGGAGCGAGGCAGGCGGGAGGTGTTGTAGGAGGTGAGCTCAGAGAAGGGGTCAGGGCCAGGTCAGGGAGCCCCGTGGCCCAGCGTGAGGACTTTGGCTTCTGTTCTGATAAGACAAGCCTTAGACTGTTCTGGCAGAGTGCAGTATGCTTTCAGACTTCACTCAGAACAAGGCCTTTGAGGCCTCAGCCCTGGCTGGGGCAGGGGAGGTGTGTAATCTGAGACCCACTGCTCAGGGAGGCTCACGGGGGCCCAGGACACACAGGCTGGTCATCCACATCTGATGCGGTTGGGGCTCCCCCATCAGCACACCCTGTCCTGAATCCCTCTAGTTCCTGCCTTCCCGTGTACCCCCTCAACTCTCACTCCACCTCCTCTCTTTTCTTATCTAATCTCAGGGGGAGGAACAACTGGTTCTGTGCACTCCTTTGCATCAACATGATCTAGGTCAGATGTTTCTGGGAACCTCTGTTTCTGCCTTAGTGTGGACCAGCGGAGGGAACGTGGTGCCCACCAGGCCCTTGGGGGAAGGAAGGAGGCAGAGAAGTAGGTACCAGATTATCATCAGAAATATAGCAGTGCCTCAAGAAAGCCCTGACTCACCTCGTCTCCCCAGCCTTCTAGTCCTTACCCACAACTCTAAGAAGCATTGATTACTGACCCCCATCACTATGACAAAGCTCAGACTCAGAGAGGTCTGACCCTTGTTTGGGAAGATCCCCTGGAGAAAGGCATGGCAATCCACTCTAGTATTCTTGCCTGGAGAATCCCTTGGTTAGAGGAGCCTGGCAGGCTGCAGTCCATAGGGTTGCACAGAGTTGGACACGACTGAAGTGACTTAGCACTCACGCACGCAGGCTCAGAGAGGTGGGGCCCTAGCCCAAGGTCATGCAGGTCATGAGCAGAAGATGCAGAATTTGAACCCGGATCTGTTTAAATGTGAAGTTTAGGGTTTCCCACTTCCTGTGGTTCCTCACTGTCAGATAAAAATTCTGAGGGTCTACAAAAAGCTAGGAGCCATTTCCAAAAAAAAGGCAAACACACACACACACACACACACACACACACACACACACACACAACATTGCCTGGTGACTCACGGGGATTCCCAGAGTCTAGTTAAGAACACCCATACCATCCTGGGCCCTCCTTGCAATGCAATGCCCTTGGCCCCCAGAGCATCCTAGAGATCTCTAGAGTTCCCAGCCAGCAACCACTTCCCCTGCCCCCCATGCAGCCAGAGCAAGAGGAGAGCCCTCCAGCTGATGCAGAAAACATTTTAGCCTCACACACACACACACACACACACACACACACACACACACACACACACACACACAGAGGGAACAGATATTCCCAGTCAACAAACTCATGTAGGCAAAATCAAAACTTTATTTTTCTGTAACTCCATGAATTTTTTAAATCTCTTCCCCATTCCTCCTATGACAGAATAATTAATGTGTCCATTTCACAAAAAAACCTATCATTTTCCAGTTTAAGTCAAGTCCCAGCGGTTCCACTTCTAGGGATTTATCTTAGAGCTAGACCAACTCAATATGGTGCAGAAATAAGGCTGTTTGTTTCATCAAAAGACTGAAAACAACCTCAGTGTTCATTGCACAGGACAGATTAAATGCATCCCGACCAGATCATCCATGGAATGCTGTACATCCCAACAAAAGAACTGGAAAGCCCTCAATACAATAGGAAAGATTCACCAGAGAACATTGTCAAGTATGAGAAACAAGATACAAAACTGTATGCTGTGTTATCATTTGTATATGTCTAGAATACTTCTGCATGCCTGTGTGCTCAGTTGCTTCAGTCATGACTCTGTGACCCCATGGACTGCAGCCTGCCAGGCTCCTCTGTCTGTGGGATTCTCCAGGCCAGAATACTGGAGTGGCTTGCCATGCCCTCCTCCAAGGAATCTTCCCAACCTAGAGATCAAACCCATGTCTCCTGCATTTCAGACAGATTCTTTACCTCTAAGTCACAGATGAAGCCCCTAGAATACTTCTAGAATGATGCAAGAGCAAGTTTTAACAGTGGTGACTCTGGGAGAAGAAATGGGTGAGCAAAGGAGGGAGAAGGATGGAAGGAAACTTCACACTTTTCACTGTGAAGTTCTCTGTGCCTCTTTTAAGAAAAAAAATTTATTGAGAAAAAAATCACATAAAGTGATTTAAAGGTGCACAATTCTGTGTCATATTGTGCATTCACCATTTTGTGTAGCCAGCACCTCTATCTACTTCTAAAACATTCCATCCCTCAAAAAGGAAACTTTGTTCCTGTTAAACAATCAACTCCCTTTGTACATTTTGTGTTCCTGCTTTATCAGTGAGGGTCCTCATAAAGAAAGAGATGGCCCATTCAGAGGGGCAGTTAGAGAGGGGAGGGCCGAGTTAAGGGGGCCACAAAGGATGGGAAAGCCACAGCAGGGAGTTGGACCATTCCTGAGGTCCCAAGCTGTCTGGGCAGGAGGTCAGACAGGACCTTCAGCTGCCAGGACCAGGATGAAGCTACTGCCAAAACTGCAGCCAGCAGGGAGAGAGCAAGAGGAATCAAATTCCCAACCTCTTTCTATCGGCCCTCCGTTCCGCTGCTGTCTGTATTGGCCTAACTCGACCAGAGGCCAGGGACCTCGGAGATGCCCATACAGGTCAGCTCCCAGGGGACCGAGCCCATGGAGAGGGAATCCGTGGCAAGGCAGGCTAACCAGCACTTGGTTATAGACACTTTTTCAAATGAAGTTAGGTAACTGTTTTTAAAGCTCAGCGAAATCAGACTTTGCTGCTCCCTGTCCCACCCCTTCTGTATGAGATCTGTGGTCCTGGGGCCTCAGGTGGGGTCAGCCCTTCCCGCCGGGCCCACTGAGTGCCCATTCTCCCATCAGCCTCTGTGGCCAGCACACCGACCCTGCCCTCTGCTCATGTGGACCCTGCCCTTGCTCCACTGCTGCCTTGAGGGGGGCCGCCCAGGCCCTCTTGGTTCCGGTGCCCAGGGACCATCTCCTCCTCTGTGGCCTGTGCCTCATGCTCTAGGGCCTTGTCACTTTCTTGGGAAGCCTCAGGCCCTACTGACTCCTTCTCTTCTTACTGCTCAGGAAATATACCCTAGGGATGCTCTCTGAGCCCCACTCAGGGTCTGGCTTCCTTTTTGAAGTCTCTTCCCTTCTCAGCTCTCAAGATCCCTAAGAATCTGAGGGACGGGGTTGGGGGAGGGAGAATTTGTTCTGCCACATAGTACATCTTTCCAAACCTTTTCAGGCTTTCATCTTAAGCAAAGCTTTTGAGCTTAAGAATTAGATGTCTTTTTTCTCTGATTCAGTATCCCCTTGGGTGGGGACTCGCCACTTAGCACTCACAATGATGTCCCTCTCGGCATAACCAGTCAGCCCATGAGCATGACTTGGCCCATCACCTTCTCATGTCCAGTTGGAGCTGGCAGCCACCTTGGCCACCCTCCAAGTCATCACCCTTGTGATCCGAATAGTCAATTCGAGGCCCAGAGAGGGACAGAGGGCCTGCCCAAGGTCACAGGGAGAAGAGGTGAGTGGAAGATTCAGGCCTCAAAGCCAGACTTCAGGCCTCCTGTCTAATGTGCCTTCGATATATTGGGATACAGCACCCTGGGGTCCATGCCCCGAATTTTCATGAATGCTGACAAACTCTTTCTCAACCACCTGCATCCACCAGTTAAGAGAGCATTACCCGTGATCCAGATGAACCTACTAACCACTTTTGGGGACATCTTGCAGGAATCTCCACCAATGCCTCCTGTAGACAGTTTATATTCGCAGAATTATGTTCCCCCTGAAGTCATGCCCACCCAGAGCCTTGGAATGTGACCTTATTTGAAAATAAGGTCTTTAGAGATATAATTTTTTAAGATGATGTCATATTGGATGAAGATGGGTCCTAGTCTAATGACTATCGTCCTTAAGGGGTTATAGGGGCAAAGACACAGAGAGGGAAGACAGTCACGTGAAGACAGAGGCAGAGATTGGACAGATGCAGCTATGAGCCAAGGAGCCTCAAGGATTGCTGGGAGCCAGAAGCCGGAAGAGAAAAAGAAAGACTCTTTCCTGGAGCCTTTAGAGCAAGGCCTTGCCGACACCTTGATTTCAGACTTCTGGCCTCCAGAACTGTAAGAGAATACATTTCTCTTTTAAGCCACCCAGTTCACGGTACTTTGTTCTGGCAAGGACTGCCCAAGGGAGGAGATTCCTGGTATTCCGAGAAAGCCCTCAGTTCGCCCTGCCCTACGTGAATTTCCCACATCTGTTTACAGATGCCTGCAAACCCACCATCAACACCTTCTTTCCTTTAGCTGAAGGAGCAGATCCACACTTCTACTAGGTGGCCCTGGTGGTCACGCCCCTGGGTCCTTTATTACATCTGCTTCTGTGCAAATGCTTCTGTCAACTATACCGTAGTCCTCAGGGTTGGCAATGTCTCTCTCCTTCCCCCAGACTGGGGTTCCTTGAGGGCAGGAGCCATGGGTCCTGATCAGAGCCCCAGCCTTCAGTGCAGAGCCTTGGGGAGGTGGGCTGAGACACAACACCTTCCTGGGTGCTGTGTTGACAGTGAGGCAGGTTTGCGGGGTGAGGTTAGCAGCTACTGCAGGATCTGAATCCAGACTGGTGCTGAGAACCCCTTGTGCTCTGACATGGCCTCTTAAAGCCAGTGAGGAGGTTTTCTGGGGACCCAGAAGCCCTGAGCCCATTGGCCAGACTTCCTGGGATAACCAGAGCAGATTTGCATGAAAAAGAACACTGGCTTCATTGAAATTCTTCTCGTCTTGAGTGAAAACAAAGCCACAAAGAAAAGGAAAGTTTTAATCTTGAGCAATTTCACCGTTGAGGAGTGTTTTGAGTGTCTAAAAATGGAGAGGAAATGGGTCTCTTTGGGCCACTGCAGTCGCCGCCTCCCCCGGCCCCAGGCCCGCCCCCCTGCCCCATCAAGGCCAACCTCCCAGGCAGAGGGAGACTGCTCTCTCTGGCAGATGCCTGAGGTTGGTGCCACACAGTTCTGGAGCTGGACGCAGCTGTCCCCTCTAGAACCCCAGCATGCCGGACAGCAGAGCAGCCCCACAGGAGAGCCTGCTGGATGCGAGCCTGGGGACCACCCAAGAAAACTTGGGAACCAGGTAAGTCGGAGGTCGGGTCTCTGTCCACTGAGCCCGTGGCCGAGTTTTGGACTTGACTCTGCTGTGTGACCCTGGGCAGGCTGCTTCACTCTCTGAGCCTCAGTCTCTTCATCTAGGAAACGAAAGAAAGGGTCTGGATGATCACTACATGGGATAAGCCCTGGAGTGGGACATGTATACTTCCCTGCGTGGCTCAGAGGGGCTCAACCGAAGAATGAGGGCATGAGTAGGCGGCTGCAGCTGGATGGAGGAAGAAGAAGTTAGCAGACAATAAGAATGTTTCCCTGTATCCTCAAGGGGGAACTTTGGCAGGTGGGGTCAAGGTCAGACAAGGACAGGGGAAAGCCAGAGAGTCTGGCCCCAGCTTGCTGTGTGAGCTTGGTGGGTCCCTGCCCCTCTCTGGGCTGCAACTTCCCTGTCTAGACATGAATGCAGGGGTTGAAGTTTCCCCAAAGCCCTTCTGCTGTATGTATTCTACTAATCTGGGTTTCTGTGGTGGCTCGGTCAGTAAAGAATCCACCTGCAACGTGGGAGACCTGGGTTCAATCCCTGGGTTGGGAAGATCCCCTGGAGGAGGGCATAGCAACCCACTCCAGTATTCTTGCCTGGAGAATCCCCATGGACAGAGGAGCCTGGCGGGCGCACCCCAATGGGTTCACAAAGTTGGAAACGACTGAGCACAACCTGTGATCCAGAGGAAGCAGATTCAATTTGTCAGTCATCACCAGTGCCCACTCTGGCCTAGGTCCTCCCCCTTCACGGATGGGGGATCCTGAGAAGTTGGAACCCAGTCCTGGCCCCACGATTCCCCAACAAGAGTACAGGGAGAAGGCAGACACACAGACCTCCAGATGCCTGTGATCTGTGCCCAGAAGGGGTACAGGCCCAGAGGAGGAGAGAGGGGCTTCTAACAGTGGACTGTTTTGTTTGTTTTGGGGAGGGTTGCTGCACTGGGTCTTAGTTGTGGCATGCAGGGTCTGTAGTTGCAGCGTGCGAACTCTTAGTTGCAGCATGTGGGATCTAGTTCCCTGACCAGGGGTTGAACTCAGGCCCCCTGCTTTGAGAACGTGGAGTCTTAGCCACTGGACCATCAGGAAAGTCCCGAACATCAGACAGGCCTTGGATGGCCAGGAGGGCACTGACATTCAGAGAGGAAGAGCCATGCGGGCAGAGGGAACAGCATTGGGATGGTGAGAAGATGCGAAGAAAGATGGGGAGCTCAGGGAGGGGTGAGGTTGGCTGGCTGCAGTGCGCAGGGCAGAAGCGGAGAAGGACAAGGGAGAAATGCCAGGGTCTGCGCCCTCTGGGGAGAATTTGACGGTGTTTGAACTATAGAGTGAATGGCCATTGTTCTCATGGGAGTTATGAGGAAGGAAAGATGGAGCAAATGAAAGAAATGTCAATGTGACTGACAGACAGAGGGACCACCCCCCCAAACCCCAAGGCTGAGGGTCTGGGCCCAGCCCTGGGTCTCCAGAGAGCCCAGAGTGGGCTCCTTTCCTCCCAGAAGCAGAGGCACCTTACCTGCAAGTCCTCCAAGAACTTAAGGTCCAGCCCCCTCCCTGGACGTGGGCCACACGCAGAGGGTCAATAGGACTCAAGTGGGCTGGCTGGAGCTCCCTTACCCTGGGGAATGGGCTCACAGAGGCGGGGGCCTCTTTTGCAGACTCTATGAAAGGGACGCAGAGCCAGGAATGGTAGATATGAGAGGGGGCCTATGAGGGAAGAGAGGGCAGAAAACTCAGAAGGTCATTCCCCCTCTGCTTTCTTGCTTAGCAACCTTGGGTAAGTTGTTTAGCTTCTCTGATTATCGTTATCACTCTCTGTTCAAAGGAAGACAAAAGCCTGACCTCTGTTGACCTTGCAGAAAATCTGTGCAGAGCCTTATCAGCTGGTGTGTATGAAATGCTTCCAAACGCACAAGGGCCACCCCTCACAGGCACAGTAAACCTCCTAGACCTTGCAGAATAGCCGGAGGAAGGAGCTTTGAACCCTTGTTTAACATGTCCTAAAGTCAGAAGCCATTACCATGGCTGTGATGCTCCTCATCCCTCCAGGCCGGCCCCAGGAGCACAGGGCTCCATCTCAGGCTGGCCCATCTCTCCTGGCCTTGTGGCCCCTGGCAGGCTGCTGCTCCTGGGAGAGGGTGGGTCTTTACTCCTCCAGTAGTCTGGGAGAGGCCTTATCTTTCCCCCTCTCCCCTTCCCAGGGTTTCAGAAGGAAGGCCAGATATTGGGGAGCAGAAGACTGAGAGCAGAGGAGGGTTTGCATGCCAGGCTCACCCAAATGAGTTTCCTTTTGTATCACACCACTTGCAGGGCTGGAGGGAAGGAGCCTCTGTGGGGCTGGAGCTAGGGCGGGTCTGATGCTGACCTGGCAGCTTGTGCTCTGTGTCCTTTGAGGCCACAGTTGTAGACTGTGCCATCCATCAGGAGTACCCATCAGATATGTCCAGAGTCCTGTTAAACTCTTGGTCCAGTAGAGACACCAGCCTCCCTGAGCTGGAAGAAGCCCAAGTTGGAGGAAGGGCTTTAAAAGAACCAGAGAAGGGGACAGTTCATCCTGGGTTTGAAGGGCCATGAATGCCCTGGTGGCAGGCAGGAATGTTCTGTGGATAGAAGGTGTGGTTGTGGAAGGGTTAAGGTGGCCTTTAGACCAGTTAGATTGGGCCAGACTAACCGCCTGAACTGCTAGGTCTGGATAGGCTGGTGTGGCCAGACCAGGGGCCACCAGAGTCAAAAGAAGAGGCAAAGAGGAGACTTGGGAGGCATGGATGCAGCAGAAGCAGAAGAAGAGCCTAGTTTGTGGAGGTGGCTCTGGCAGCGGTGAATACAGGCTGGAGTTGGGTGGGCTGGAGGTAGATGCCAGAAGAAGGGAACCTGCAGAGTTGAGTGTGGCCCAGCGAAGGACAGTGAACTCTGAACTAACCATATTCCTGGACTCACAGCTGCCTTTCCCAGCTCTGCCTGCTCAAAGACTAGGTGCAGAGAAGAGACCCCTTGGAGTCAGGGGTGTGGGGTAGGCACAGGAGGCTACTGCAAGCCTGGTGAAGAAGGCCGCTCTCACTACTAAAGCTTCCTGTAGGTGATAGGGAGTGAGCTCCCCATCTCTGGGATATGCAAGTCTGGGAGGAACAAACAATCACAATGCAAATACTATGAAAATTATACAGGCATCCTTAAGAATATGGAATATCCAGGGCCTTCCAGTTTTCCCAACTTCCTTCCCTTCACTTCCCCATGATACAAAAAATGGTTATTGTAGTAGAATTTCTTTCTTTCTCATATTTTGGATTCTTTGCTATTTATCAGTTTCCATAAGTATACATTCATCTATTCAAGATTATTTCTTGTTGGAACTTCCCTGGTGGTCCAGTGGTTAAGACTCTGTGCTTCCAATGCATAGTGTGCAGGTTCGATCACTGGTTGAGGAACTAAGATGCCACTTGCTTCCTGGTACGGCCAAAATTTAAAAAAAAATAAATAAATAACAGCAGTGTAGTCTTCAAACTCAAAAATATGTAATATTTATTGCTGCATAAATATTGTCCCAGAGGACATGGGAGTATATTATAAGTACCACTGGAAGGCAAGGTCAAGAGTCCTAGGATAAAGGGCAGAGCAAATCCCAGAAATCGGAGTCCCTAGGGTAAAATAACCCTGTCCCAGACATCTGAATACAGATCTGGATGCCTTCAGGATGCAGGTCAACCCAGGCCAGTGCAGAGTTTTTGCAGGGGCTACAGAGTTGTTAACTGGGAACAGCAGAACCCAAGCTGGCCTGGAGTCAGAACACTGAACTGGAAGCTGACTCACTCTGTCCCCAGGCAAGTTCCCTATTGGCAGCCTCTCAGGCCAGTGAGGTTTTTCTTTAGGTCATTGAGTCTAACCCAACATTTACATATTATCAACCTACCCTGACTTGAATACCTCCAGGGACGAGGAGCTCACTCCTTAACTCTTTGTCCCTGCAAAAGACAGGGGAGTGGTGGGAGAAAGTCCTGTATCCCATTTGGTTCTATGTGTGCCCCCTGGGTCCTGGCTCTATCGCCCTCCTCCACAGGCAGCCCTGGTTCCTTGCAAAGGAGCCTGTGAGGAACATTTGAAGTCAGGGCTAGAAAGGTACTTTGGAAACTGCAAAGGGTATGACCATGTCAAGGACATCTAGGACCTAGCATGGATTCTAGCCCCAAGAAGCTGTAACATAAGAATTTACATCTGCAAAATGTAATGGGTTGTGTTTTTTTATTAATGGAAGCAAATTTTTCACTAGGTGACTTTTGACAAAAAGTATTTACCCATGTAATCAACAACTCGATTGAAATATAAAATATTTTCATCACTCCAGAATGTTCTCTGTGCTTCCTTCTAGTCGATTTTCACCCCCACTCATCCTTAAATAACTAAATTTGAAAAGACACTGTTCTGTCTGATCTTGAACATCATACGAATGGAATCCACTGTATGTGCTTTTCTATGCCTGGTTCCTTTCACTAATCACAGTGTCTACAAGATTCCTCCATGTTGTGAAGTGTTTCAGTAGTAGTGGTGCTTTTCTACTGTTGGGTAGAATGCTGTCATGTGGCTATACCACAATTTGTTTATCCGTTCTCTTGTTGAGGGTGTTTGGGTTGTTTCTGGTTTGGAGATTTTATGAATAAAGCTACTGCAAACACTCTTGTATAAGGTTTTTTGTGGACATATATACTCATTTCATTGGAGAAGTCTCTAGGTTGTTGTATCAAAAGATCAGTTCAGTTCTGTCAATCAGTCATGTCCAACTCTTTGCAACCCCATAGACTGCAGCATGCCAGGTTTCCCTGTCCATCACCAACTCCCAAAGCTTGCTTAAACTCATGTTCATCGCATCGGTGATGCCATTCAACCATCTCATCCTCTGTCATCCCCTTCTCCTCCTACCTATAATCTTTCCCACCATCAGGGTCTTTTCAAATGAGTTGGTTCTTCACAGTAGGTGGCCAAAATTTCAGCTTCAGCATCAGTCCTCCCAGTGAATATTCAGGACTGATTTCCTTTAAGATTGACAGGTTAGATCTCCTTGCTGTCTAAGGGACTCTCAGGAGTCTTCTTCAACACCACAGTTTAAAGTATCAGTTCTTTGGTGCTCAGCTGTCTTTATAGTCCAGCTTTCACATCCATACATGACTACTGGAAAAACCATAGCTTTGACTAGATGGACCTTTGTTGGCAAAGTAACATCTCTGCTTTTTAATATACTGTCTAGGTTGGTCATAGCTTTTCTTCCAAGGGGCAAGCATCTTTTAATTTCATGGCTGCAGTCACCACCTGCAGTGATTTTGGAGCCCCCCAAAATGTCTGTCACTGTTTCCATTGTTTCCCGTGATGGGACCGGATGCCATGAACTTAGTTTACTGAATGTTGAGTTTTAAGCCAACTTTTTCACTCTCCTCTTTCACTTTCATCAAGAGGCTCTTTAGTTCTTCTTCACTTTCTGCCATAAGGGTGGTGTCATCTGTATATCTGAGGTTATTGATATTTCTCCCAGCAATCTTGATTCCAGCTTGTGCTTCATCCAGCCTGGCATTTCTCATGATATACTCTGCATAATTTAAATAAGCAGGGTGACAATACACAACCTTGACACGCTTCTTTACCTATTTGGAACCAAGCTGTTGTTCCATGTCCAGTCAAAAGATAGGTATACATATAGGGGGATTAAACCAGTCAATCCTAAAGGAACTCAATCCTGAATATTCATTATAAGAACTGATGATGAAGCTGAAGCTCCACTACCTTGGTCTTCTGATGTGAAGAGTCAAGTCATTGGACAAGACCCTGATGCTGGGAAAAATTGAAGGCAGGAGAAGGGGGTAGCAGAGGATGAGATGGTTAGATAGCATCATCGACTCAGTGGACATGAATTTGAGCAAATTCCAGGAGATAGGGAAGGACAGGGAAGCCTGGCATGCTGCAGTCCTTGGGGTCGCAAAGAGTTGGACATAACTTAGCAACTGAACAACAAATACATGTATAAGGAAGCCACCAAAGGTTTTCCAAAGTGGTCCTAGCATCCCCACAAGAAGTTTCTGTTGCTCCATATCTTTGTCATCATTAACTATTGCTACTCTTTTTTAATTATAGCTTTTCTGGTGAGTGAATGGTGGTATCTCATTATAATTTTAATTTCCCTGATAATGATGTTGAACATATTTTCATGTGCCTGTTGGTCATCTCTGCATCTTCTTTTGTGAAGTATCTATCCAAAACTTTAGCCCATTTTGTAATTGGGCTTTTATTATTAAACCTTTTATTTATTTTTTAATTAAACCTTTTATTATTGATTTGTAGAGATTTCTCCTGATATCAGTCCCTCTATGAACACATAGAACTCTTCCTCTATATGTTCTACAAGAAGCTTTATGGTTTTAGTTTTTATATTTAGGCCCATGATCCATCTCAATTTAATATTTTCTTTTTTCCCCACATATTTATCCAGTTCTTCAAATGCCCTTTGTTGAAAATGATTTTTTTTTCTGTATTAAATTGTTATGGCCCCTTTGTTTAAAAATAAATGTCAGCTGGCTACATGTATGAGTCTATTTCTGGATTTACTTCCACTAAACTATTTTTCTATCTTTATGTCAGTACCACACTGTATTCATTGGTATAGCTTTATACTAGGTCTTGCATCAAGTAGTGTTTGTCTTTCAACTTTGTTCTTTTTTTTTTTTTAAACAAGATTGTTTTGGCTATCCTGGGTGTGGTAGACAGCCTCTAAGATGTTCCTCAGTGACTCTTGCCTTTTGGATTCTTGTGTGATTCCATATCCTTGAATGGGGACCAACCTACTAACTTATTTCTAAGAAGCAGAATGTGGCAAAAGTGATGGGATTTCACTTCAGAGATATGGTTATAAAAAGACCAGGATTTCATTTTTACTGCTCTCTCTCATTTTCTTACTTACTTTCTCTGAGGGAGAGGCCCAGGTGGCAAAGACCTGAGGGAGACCCCTGGCCATCAGCCAGTGAGGAATTGAGATCCTCAGCCCAACAACCTGCAAGGAACTGAGTTCTGCCCACAACCCCATGAGTTAAACCTTCAGCTGAGACTGACAGTTTGATGACAACGTCATGAGAGTTTTTGAGCCAGAGGCACTCAGCTAAACCTAGATTCTTAACCCATGGAAAATGTAAGATAATAAATGCCTATTTTTAAAAAGTCACTACACTTGGGGATGCTTGTTATAGTATAATGGGTTAATAACACAATAGCTCCTTTGGTTTTTATGTTTGCTTGTTTAATATTTATTTTTATCTATTTATTTGGCTGCACCAGATCTTAGTTGTGGCAGGCAGGATCTTTAGTAGTGTCATTCGAACTAAGAGCTCGAATTAGTTTGAACTCTTAGTTCAAAACTAAGAGTTTTGAAACAGATCAGGACTGTATGGTCCTTGCCCCCCACCCCCCCCATAATGTTCTTTGCCTTGCTTTTGCCTGTGGAAAACTTTAGTCAAAGAATAAGTTTAATCAGAGAAGTGAGAAATACTGAAACAAAGGAAAACAGTCTAAGGAGAATAAATGATAATAATGTAGTCATTAAGCATAGTCAAGGACCTTTAGTTCTTTCTCAAGGGCTGTAGATAATATTCTGAGCCATATCCCGTGAGCTGTCTTATAGATACCAAAACCCCAGGTGGAGAAGTTAACTACATGATGACCAGACTGTAACCAGGACTTGAGCTGCCATAATTCTGAGAATTAACTGCAAAGAAATGGGAACGCGTGTACCCCAGAACTGAAGATTAACTGTACCTAAACCTGTACCTAAGATGATGCTAATCAGACCACTGATGACCAACTGAAGATGACTGTTAGAGATGACTATGTTGTTTCTGCGTGTAACAGCATCCCCTACTCTCTCTGTAAATGCTCTCACCCTGTGCTTGTCAGGGGAAGGAGTCAACCTTTGGACAGATATCCACCACCCTCCCCCCACAGTTGCCAGCACCTGAAATAAAGCAAACTTTCCCTTTCACCAACCTGGCCTGCTTATTGGCTTTTGAGGGGCAAGCATCTGGACCCGCCCCTTCCCTGCCCCCACTCATTTCCATAATAGTTTCAGCATGTGGGGTCTAGTTCCCTGATCAGGGATCAAATCTGGGACCCCTTCGTTGCAGAGTCAGCCACTGGGGCACCAGGGAAGTCCACACAATAGCTCCTTTGTATTCTCATGCAAAATTTAGAATTATCTAGTGATGGAACTTTCCTGGTGGCTCAGAGGTAATGAATCCGCCTGCCAATGCAGGAGACTCAGCTTCCATCCTTTGTTCAGGAAGATCCCCTGGAGAAGGAAAAGGCAACCTACTCCAGTATTCTTGCCTGGGAAATCCCGTGTACAGAGGAGCCTAGCCAGCTATATAGTCCATAGGGTCACAAGAAGTCAGACAAGAATTAGCAACTAAACAAGTCAGTGTCAACAAAAAAGACTGTTGGAATTTTGACTGAGAACAAACTGAACCTACGTTTCAAACTGGGGAGAATTTCCTGATCAATGAACTTGGTATGTATTTCCATTTATTTAGATCTTTGATTTCTCTCAGCTATGAATTGTAGTTTTCAGTGTAGATGTCTTACATACTTTTTTCCTAAACTTGTTCCTTAGAATTGTATGGGTTTTGATACTATGTAAATTGTATTTTGTAATTAATTTTCTAATCATTTGTTGCTTGTATAGAAATACAATTGATTTAAAAGAAAATATTGATCTTGAATCCTGTGATCTTAATTACATTTGCTAGTTCTAGTGCTTTTTTGGGGGGTAGATTCCTTTGGGTTTTTTATGCATACAAATGTGTTATCTATTTTAAAAGATAGCTTTATTTCTTCTACTTGCTTCCAATCATTTCACTTTTTAATCTGTCTTGCCTTGTGGCACTGACTAGGACCTCCGATATAACACTGAATAGAGACAGTAAGAGCAGACATCCTTGCCTTGTTTCTAATGTATTTAGCATTCCCAGTGATCTTTACTCCCTCTTGTAGATCTGTTGCAGGAAGCGGGACCCCTTCCAGGGCCCAAAACTGGGCTCTTATCTAACACTCAGAAATGAATTGTCCAAGGAGACACATGCTGACAAATCAAAAGATTTTATTGGGAAAGGGCACCCGGGCAGAGACCAGCAGGGTAAGGGAACCCAGGAGAACAGCTCTGTCACATGGCTTACAGTCTCGGGTTTTATGGTGATGGGATCAGTTTCCAGGTTATCTTTAGCCAATCATTCTGACTCAGAGTCCTTCCTGGTGGTGCACGCCCTGTTCAGCCAAGATGGATGTCAGAGAGAAGGATTCTGGGGGGTGGTCAGACATGTGTTGTCTCCTTTTGACCTTTCCCGAACTCTTCTGGTTGGTGGAGGCTTATTAGTTCCATGTTCCTTACTAGGACCTCCTGTCATAAAACAACTCATGCATATGGTTACTATGGTGCCTGGCCAGGGAGGGCGGTTTCAATCAGTGTGCTTCCCCTAACAACTTCCCCCTGAGAGACTTCATACTCAAGATATTTCTTGGAAATTGGGGTAGAGGTCTCTTTCATCTGTAACTTCTTCCTGCTGTGCATGGCCATAGGCCTACCTAGCAGAGCAGAAGTCTCTTTCTACCTTATCTAAGTCAAGGTATTTTTTTGTCTTGACTGAAACCAGCATTCACCCTTGTAATAACCGCACTTCAGTTTGAAACTGTTGGCTCCTCTTAGAGATGAAATAGACAGGGGCCAAACAGGAGACTATAGGATGGTCATCACTGGTCCCCAGAAACAGGAGGCAACATTTGGGGTGAGGGCTGCAGGGTTTGTGATTTTTTTTTTTTTTTGATTGGTTGGTGGTGAGGCAACAGAGCTGTGCTCCAAGAATCTTGTGTTTAGTCTGAAGTTACCATCCTACACCTAGATGGGGGCTCCAGTTCTGTAGAAGAACTTAAAGACATTGTTATGCATATTTCTTTGAGTAGGAACCAGAACCCTGTCTCAAGGCTATGCCACCATTTGACTGTTTCTCCTCTGTTTCTGTAACCCCTCTCTTCCCTGATTAGCAATTGTTTGAATCCACCCATTGGAACTCAGAGAAGGTCAAGGAGGCTGAATGAAGCCTATATTCTACAGACAAGAAATGGAAAATACAGAACGGATCTGTACCCAAGAGCCCCACAGAGTCCTGCTCAGTTTTAATTTAGGGACCTGGGCAACTATGTCTGCGATAACTTCCTGTCAAAATGGGGCATAGGACTGCCTCAGCTTGGAGAATAGACACTGAATTGGAAGTATTCCTGAGTTCCAAGTCCTAGATCTGAGCCTTGTATGATTAAAATCTCAATCCCTTGGTCTGCCATTTTGTTGTAACAGACCCAATTAGAAGTAGCTGGAGGAGGGATAACTGGAATTTTAATAGACAAAATAAATCTCATTTCTTATTAGAACAATAGGCCTGAAACCCAGTCTGGACCTGGCACTTCGGGGAGACTTGTAGCCAGGTAGCCAGTTGCCTAGTTTTATAAAAAGTAACGTTGCAGTTACTAGTTTCCAGCAGACCTTGTTTCGAGAATGGTGGCATCTAAGCCTGACACAACTCAGAAATCAGAAAGTCACTTAGAAAGTGTTTAACAGTACAACGTCTAATCTGAAATTATACCCATAGTATCATCTAGTTATTTCCCAGGATGTCTGAACCATAGCTACTCTATTTTGACTTTTAATGTAAATTTTCCTTAATAGCCAAAGCAGATGTCACCATTAATGATGTCAGTGTTTCTCTAGATATGAGAAGATGCAAGAATTGTGACTCATAAAATCTTCTGAAAAGATCTAATTATCCGAAGGCCTGTTCTGTCAGTTTTTCCCAGAGCGCAGAGTGCCTCATTCCTGATTTTCACCCTGAATTCCTTTCAGGGGAGTCGATAGTCAGCAGTTGCAGTGGCCATGATTTAATCTTTGTAGACATAGATGGCAAGTGTCAGTTTTCAGTTGGCAGAGTCCCTTTTGGTTCATAAATTTGCCCATGATTTTGAGGGGGGCATTTCATGACCATTTTATCTCATGGTGCTGAGAATGTCCATTCTCAGGTTTGGCAAAGATTTTGTTGACAGGCCACTCAATGTGCTGTTACTGGACTAGGCCATCCAGGAAAACATTCCTTCTTGTTGCTTCTTCCCATATCTAGAGTTACACTGTTACCATCATCGGTCTCACACAGAACTGTATATTATTTTATCAGAGGCCTCAGTCACACATTTGTCAGTGTAAGAAACAGAAATTTTGTAAAACAGGTGAAATACAAATAACATAGCTAGCAATATTAGTAAAGTCACAAGTAAGACTTAAGTTAAGAGCTTCCATTAGATGTAGCCCAGTATATCCCAGGTCATCTGACTTAGTATACTCTGTACGAAATTTTATCTTCCAGGGAAATTATATATTGGCACTGTCTATAAGGCACATAGCTCAGTTTTTTAGTGTTACTAGACTGATTATCTTCAGTTCAATTCAGTTCAGTCACTCAGTCGTGTCCGACTCTTTGTGACCCCATGAATCGCAGCACGCTAGGCCTCCCTGTCCATCACTAACTTCCGGAGTATACTCAAACTCCTGCCCATCGAGTCGGTAATGCCATCCAGCCATCTCATCCTCTGTCGTCCCCTTCTCCTCCTGTCCCCAATCCCTCCCAGCATCAGGGTCTTTTCCAACGAGTCAACTCTTCGCATGAGGTGGCCAAAGTATTGGAGTTTCAGCTTCAGCATCAGTCCTTCCAATGAATACCCAGGACTGATCTCCTTTAGGATGGACTGGTTGGATCTCCTTGCAGTCCAAGGGACTCTCAAGAGTCTTCTCCAACACTACAGTTCAAAAGCATCAATTTTTGGTGCTCAGCTTTCTTCACAGTCCAACTCTCACATCCATACATGACTACTGGAAAAACCATAGCCTTGACCAGATGGACCTTTGTTGGCAAAGTAATGTCTCTGCTTTTTAATATGCTATCTAGGTTGGTCATAACTTTCCTTCCAAGGAGGAAGCGTCTTTTAATTTCATGGCTGCAGTCACCATCTGCAGTGATTTTGGAGCCCCCCAAAATAAAGTCTGACACTGTTTCCACTGTCTCCCCATCTATTTCTCATGAGGTGATGGGACCAGATGTCATGATCTTAGTTTTCTGAATGTTGAACTTTAAGCCAACTTTTCACTCTCCTCTTTCACTTTCATCAAGAGGCTTTTTAGTTCCTCTTCACTTTCTGCCATAAGGGTGGTGTCATCTGCATATCTGAGGTTATTGATATTTCTCCTGGCAATCTTGATTCCAGCTTGTACTTCTTCCAGCCCAGTGTTTCTCATGATGTACTCTGCATATAAGTTAAACAAGCAGGGTGACAATATACAGCCTTGACGTACTCCTTTTCCTATTTGAAACCAGTCTGTTGTTCCATGTCCAGTTCTAACTGTTGCTTCCTGATCTGCATACAGGTTTCTCAAGAGGCAGGTCAGGTGGTCTGGTATTCCCATCTCTTTCAGAATTTTCCACAGTTTGTTGTGATCCACACAGTCGAAGGCTTTGGCATAGTCAATAAAGCAGAAATAGATGTTTTTCTGGAACTCTCTTCCTTTTTTGATGATTCAGCGGATGTTAGCAATTTGATCTCTGGTCCTCTGCCTTTTCTAAAACCGACTTGAACATCTGGAAGTTCTCAGTTCACGTATTGCTGAAGCCTGGCTTGGAGAATTTTGAGCATTACTTTACTAGCGTGTGAGATGAGTGCAATTGTGCGGTAGTTGGAGCATTCTTTGGGATTGCCTTTCTTAGGGACTGGAATGATAACTGACCTTTTCCAGTCCTGTGGCCACTGCTGAGTTTTCCAAATTTGCTGGCATATTGAGTGCAGCACTTTCACAGCACCATCTTTTAGGATTTGAAATAGCTCAACTAGAATTCCGTCACATCCACTAGTGTGATGTTCGTAGTGATGTTTTCTAAGGCCTACTTGACTTCACATTCCAGGACGTCTGGCTCTAGGTGAGTGATCACACCATTGTGATTATCTGGGTCACAAAGATTTTTTTTGTACAGTTCTTTTGTGTATTCTTGCCACCTCTTCTTAATATCTTCTGCTTCTGTTAGGTCCATATCTTTTCTGTCCTTTATTGAGCCCATTTTTGCATGAAATGTTCCCTTGGTATCTCTAATTTTCTTGAAGAGATCTCTAATCTTTCCAATTCTGTTGTTTTCCTCTATTTCTTAGTATGATTTAATTGTTTCCAACATAAAGGAGACTTAAAACCTAAATTACCATAGCCTGGTGTTATCTATACAAATCCATCCCATGATTGTGGGAGATTTTTTCCTCCTTTGCTGAAACTTTGCTTGTTGTTCTGATTGAGCTTGAGTAATAGAAGAAAGCTTAAATTTATGGCCACAGTCAGGGCAGGCATTATTAATTGGCCTGGTGAGGGGGTCCCATCTAGTAATATCAATAGTGACCTGAATATGACTATAATTTTTTTTAAATAAATTTTCTCAGGGCCAACCAGTTAAAGCCTTGTAGTAGAGAAATTTACCAAGGTAACCCAGAACTAGATACAGGTAATTGGTCACAAACCCAACAACTGGATTGATTTCTAAAACTAGCATAGGATCAGGCCTATGATAGAAAAGTATTTGATTTATATACAAAGGTCTAAGAAGTCAAGAAAACATTATAAATGATCATATGAATCAGGTCCAGCATCTTGGGCAAGCAGTCTACCTCTGATGTTGTCATCTTCTCATCCTGGTGTAGTGTAGTTTCTCCTCTGTTTGAGCATCATTTTAAGGTGAGATCAGGTCAGCTGTCTTCTCTATAGACCAGTCCAGTGTAGGGGCCTTTGGAAGTGGGAATTAATAATTTCCCTTCAGTTTCATTGTGCATGAGCTAGTTAAGAGTACCTTATAAAAATGTCCTTCCATCCAGGTTGGAGACCGTCCCTTAAATTATGTCTTGTTCTAGTCCCGGTTGCAGGTCATGAGGCATCTGATCTTCATCCAAAGATAGGTTACTGAGATAAGCTTCAGAAACAAACTTAGGGTGTTCTTTAAGAATTCAATTAAACTTTACATTAATATCATGTTAACAGAAAAGAACTATCCAAGAAATGAGTCTTACTAGATGCAGATCTCCATTAACAAACTGGGATTTAACATTTATTGAAAAATCTTTTTCTCCCTAAAATTACCCTCATTTTTATCAAATATAACCAAATTAAGGCTAGTTTGTTTGCAAAATAGGTCTGCTGTCACTAATTTTGGCCTGATAATTTATATAACCATAATTGATCATAGACTTTTTATTTTGCTGAAATGTTTATAGAGTCTCAGACAGAACTTTTAAAATAAAACAAGGCTGGGAAACTCACACCAAAGGCTTATCACAGATTTCACCTAACAAATTTAGGTGAATTCTTCCTTTTTAAGGTCTCAAAAATTCCTTGAGGTTTTTGTACCTGTTAGTGAGACAACCTTCCTAACTCATTTGATAAACTTACTGGAAACCTAAGAGTTTCCAATTTCTGGAGGAGTCAGGTAGAGAGAAAATAAAATTGTTTTGTTTATAACATAGAATTTTACCAAATTATTGTCATAATTAGTTTGAGAGGAAGGTTTTCCCTATTCCTGGAAAACACAAGATTCAAACATGTAGTTTTTCAGATAGAAACCATAAAAGTTATAAGCATATTCACTGGTTCATTCAGTCCTTTGTTAACTTTTGTGAAGTCATCAGGTTTTTCATTAGAATATTAGGACATATCAGAATGTTAAGAGCTCCATATAATTTCTAGGATATCTATATCAGTAATATTTACCATACATTATAACATGAGAGGATTTATTACTCATTTGATAATATTTTTCATGTAATTTAGCCAACCAAATAAACATAGTTTAGTTTCTCTCTTTGGGATGTTTCAGTGGCCCTCTGAAGCACCCCAAAGTTAGCTAGAGGTCAAAGGAACTTCAAAAGAATTTAGTTTAGGAAGTTTTGTCAAAAAAATCAATTAAAAGGGTTTAGAACATTTGGTCAGATTTAGTCAATGTTGATGGGTGTATCATTTGGCTTGTTGATATGTCATGATAGGGATGAGTGTATATACCAAGGCTCAAGGTCTAGTGAAAGTTGACTCTGCCATCTTGGACCTAACCAGTTTTGGCTCTAACCAGTTTTCCTATGGCTGTGTCATTCCTAAAAAAATCCATTTATATAACTAATTTTAATCCAATTTTTTAAAAATCCTGATCATGCGTAACTTTTTTTAGTATTTTTCATCTTTTTTTTTTTACTGAAAACACACTTCCTACTTTCCTTTAGCAACCAAGAACTAACTTTTATATTAGCATTTTATAGATTGGTGAGCATAAATACCAGTAAAAATTTCTAAAACCCTTGCTTTCTTAAAACATTTTAGGATGGCACCAAACATTATTCATTTATAGTCCCAAATCTCTTTAGTTTTTCTGTAGAAGAGTTTAGTAGTAAATGTTTCAAAGTCTATTTTATTTGGCAATGACCTAACTATTCAATATTCTTCCAACACTTAATTTAGCACAACCCTTAGAAATTCAAGTTACCCCAATCTGGAGAGACTATTTTAGACAGATATTCCTAAAGCATAATTATTCATAATAGAGCTTATCTAAAAGCTCATATCTCATTTACATTTTTTTTTAGAAGTTTCTTCACTCGAGGTAATTTCCTTGTTGACAAACTTGTAACAGATATGATAATACTTAACTTATATTAAACCTAGGTACAATGAAAATATTCTACTTAATGTTAATTACTCTAAGATATGTCTATATTAGATAGATCAACAAACAAACATTAATATCAGGTATTTAATACTGAATATTTACCATTTCACATGAACCTGGAATTTATTGTTTAATTTAGAATTATTTGATTTGTAAATGTTTACCTTTCTTTAAGCCAATTAAATAGATCTCTTTTGCAAATTAACCTAAAAAATATTACCCAGAGCCAAATCATACCAAGACATATTTAGACAGACACAAAACAAGATCTAGGTTCATTTTCTAAGTTAAGTCATGAATTAGGTATTACAATATAAAATTTACTAGTTTATAAAAAAACAGTTGGAATAAATAAAAATTTTAAAGGTGTTTTCCCATTTTTCCTCAGTCTCAGGAGTTAGAGATGGTCTAGATAATTGTTCCTGAGAGCCCTGGTCTCAAGGCACAGGGAAAATCAAGTTCTAACAAAATGGTGGTAAGTCTAAACCAAATGGTGGCCAGACAAAGCAAATGGCCATCAAAAATCACAATGCAGAGCACAGAGTTAAAACACATATAAACCTAGTAAGTCTTCATCAGCCACTCCCTTAAATACAAGCATACAGTCTCTCAGAAAACCTCCTAGAGAGACATAGAACTTCAGATCCAAGTACTAACAGAGTAAAGGAAAATATCTCAGGTCTTCAAAGATTTCAAAGGGAGGAAAGGAAACCAGGTTGAAAGAAGAAGGGGGAGGAGGTAGGAGAGGGGGCAAAAAGGGTAGCCTTACAGACGTCTCCTGCCATCTGCAGATACCCAGGTGTTTCGGGACTTTACCCTGGGCCTCCAGAGAAGGGAGGACTGGAACTTGGCCCTACCATAAACCAGACCAGAACAGAACCAGAATTCGAGTTCTCTGCCAAGAGGAGGTGATCAGTCTCCAATGCTCAGCCCAGGCTGAGGCCTTTCGACCAGATTTCTGCGTCCAGGACCCGGGGACTAGAAAAAAGGGGAAGCATTGGAAGGGTTAAGGAGAGGAAAGAGAGAGGGAAGGGAAGAGAGGTCAATGAAGTCTCTTGTTCCCCACCAGTCGGGGCACTCTGGCCAGTTGTCTGCATCAGGAGGAGACCAGGGACAAAAGGGTCCCAGTTGCGGCCGCTGGGTCTGGTCCATTGGCAGGCAAGCTGGCCCCTGAGTACCCCAAGTGGTCAGGATGTCAGTCGCAGCAAAGAAGAGTCCCCGCCAGAGTCGCCATTTGTTGCAGGAAGGGGGGCCCCTTCTAGGGCCCGAAACTGGGCTCTTGTCTAACACTCAGAAATGAATTGTCTGAGGAGACACATATGCTGACAAAGCAGGAGATTTTACTGGGAAAGGGCACCCGGGCGGAGACCAGCAGGTTAAGGGAACCCAGGAGAACAGCTCTGTCACATGGTTTATAGTCTCGGGTTTTATAGTGATGGGATTAGTTTCCAGGTTATCTTTAGCCAATCATTCTGACTCAGAGTCCTTCCTGGTGGTGCACGCCTTGTTCAGCCAAGATGGATGCCAGAGAAAAGGGATGCTGGGAAGTGGTCAAACATGTGGTGTCTCCTTTTGACCTTTCCCGAACTCTTCTGGTTGGTGGAGGTTTATTAGTTCCATGTTCCTTACCAGGACCTCCTGTCATAAAACAACTCATGCATATGGTTACTATGGTGCCTGGCCAGGGTGGGCGATTTCAATCAGTGTGCTTTTCCTAACAAATCCATGTTTTCATCTGGTGTAATTCCCATTAACCTGAATAAACTCTTATAGCATTTCTTGTAGTGAATATGTTGTGGTTATTTCTTGCTGCTTAACAACTCAAAACTGCAGTGCCTCAAGCCAACAACAATCCCTTATTATTTCTCATGGTTTCTATGGGTCAGTAATTCAGGAGCAACTTAGCTAAGTGGTTCTAGCTTAGGGTCTATCATGAGGTTACACTCAAGATATTAACCAGGGTAACACTCATCTGGATGGAAGACCCTCTTTCAAGCTCATTTATATAAGGTTGTTGGCAGACCTATGTTCTTCATTTGCTGTATTAGTTTCCTATTGCCACTGTAACAAATCACCATAAACTTAGTGGTTTAAAACAGCATAAATTTATTCTTTCACAATTCTAGAGGGCAGAAGTCTGAAATCAGTTTCATGGGGCTAAAATCAAGGTGTCAGCAGGGTTGTGCTCCTTTCAGAGGCTGTAGGGGAGAATCCCCTCTTCTTTGCCTCTTTCCTTTTTCCTCTTCTTTCCTCTACCAACATCTACCCTTGGCTTGTGGTTATACCACTCCAGTCTCTGCTCTGTGCTCACACTGCCTTCTTCTCTTTTGTGCCTGTCAAATCTCCCTCTATCTCCCTCTTGTGATACCTGGGACTGCAATTCAGTTTAGTTCAGTTCAGTCGTTCAGTTGTGTCTGACTCTTTGCAACCCCATGGACTGCAGCAAGCCAGGCTTCCCTGTCCATCACCAACTCCTGGAGCCTACTCAAACTCATGTCCATTGAGTTGGTGATGCCATCCAACCATCTCATCCTCTGTCATCCCCTTCTCCTCCTGACTACAATCTTTCCCAGAATCAGGGTCTTTTCCGATGAGTTGGTTCTTCGCAGCAGGTGGCCAAAGTATTGGAGTTTCAGTTTCAACATCAGTCCTTCCAATGTATATTCAGGACTGATTTCCTTTAGATTGATTGGTTGGATCTCCTTGCAGTCAAAGGGACTTTCAGGAGTCTTCTCTAACACCACAGTTCAAAGCATCAATTCTTTGGCACTCAGCTTTCTTTATAGTCCAACTCACATCCATACATGAAGACTGGAAAAACCATTGCTTTGACTAGATGGACCTTTGTTGGTAAAGTAATGTCTCTGCTTTTTAATATACTGTCTAGGTTGGTCATATCTTTTCTTCCAAGGGGCAACCATCTTTTTATTTCATGGCTGCAGTCACCATCTGCAGTAATTTTGGAGCCCCTCAAAAATAAAGTCTGTCACTGTTTCCATTGTTTCCCCTTCTATTTGCTGTGAAATGATGGAACCAGATGCCATGAACTTAGTTTTCTGAATGTTGTTGTTTTTTTTTTTAATGTTAGGTATTTGTTTATTTATTTATTATTTTATTTATTTATTTATTTTTTTTTTAATTAGTTGGAGGCTAATTACTTCACATCATTTCAGTGGATTTTGTCATACATTGACATGAATCAGCCATGGAGTTACATGTATTCCCCATCCCGATCCCCCCCTCCCACCTCCCTCTCCACCCTCTGGGTCTTCCCAGTGTACCAAGCCCGAGTTTTAAGTCAGCTTTTTCACTCTCCTCTTTCACTTTCATCAAGAGGCTCTTTAGTTCTTCATTTTCTGCCATAGGGTGGTGTCATCTGCATATCTGAGGTTACTGATATTTCTCCCAGCAATCTTGATTCCAGCTTGTGCTTCATCCAGCCTGACATTTCACATGATGTACTCTGCATATAAGTTAAATAAGCAGGGTGATAATATACAGCCTTGACTTACTCCTTTTCCTATTTGGAACCAGTCTGTTGTTCCATGTCCAGTTCTAACTATTGTTTCTTGACCTGCATACATTTCTCAGGAGGCAGGTAAAGTGGTCTGATATTCCCATCTCTTTAAGAATTTTCCACAGTTTGTTGTGATCCACACAGTCAAAGGCTTTGGCATGGTCAATAAAGCAGAAGTAGATGATTTTTTGTAACTCTCTGGCTTTCTCGATGATCCAACAGATGCTGGCAATTTGATCTCAGCTTCCTTTGCCTTTTCTAAAACCAGCTTGCACACCTGGAAGTTCACAGTTCACGTATTGCTGAAACCTGGCTTGGAGAATTTTGAGCATTACTTAGCTAGCGTATGAGATGAGTGCAATTGTGTGGTAGTTTGAACATTCTTTGGCATTGCCTTTCTTTGGGATTGGAATGAAAACTGACCTTTTCAGTCCTGTGGCCTCTGCTGAGTTTTCCAAATTTTCTGGCATAGTGAGTGCATCACTTTCACAGCATCATCTTTCAGGATTTGAAATAGCTCAACTGAAATTCCATCACCTCCACTAGCTTTGTTCGTAGTGATGCTTCCTAAGGCCCACTTGACTTCACATTCCAGAATGTCTGACTCGAGATGAGTGATCACACCATCGTGATTATCTGGGTCATGAAGATCTTTTTTGTATAGTTCTTCTGCATATTCTTGCCACCTCTTCTTAATATCTTCTGCTTCTGTTAGGTCCATATCTTTTCTGTCCTTTATTGAGCCCATTTTTGCATGAAATGTTCCCTTGGTATCTCTAATTTTCTTGAAGAGATCTCTAGTCTTTCCCATTCTATTGTTTTTCTCTATTTCTTTGCATTGATCACTGAGGAAGGCTTTCTTATCTCTCCTTGCTATTTTTTGGAACTCTGCATTCAGATGCTTATATCTTTCCTTTTCTCCTTTGACTTTAGCTTCTCTTTTCTCAGCTATTTGTGAGGCCTCCTCAGACAACCATTTTGCCTTTTTGCATTTCTTTTTCTTGGGGATGGTCTTGATCACTGCCTCCTGTACAATGTCACAAACCTCCATCCATAGATCTTCAGGCACTCTGTCTATCAGATCTAAACCCTTGAATCTACTTGTCACTTCTACTGTATAATTGCAAGGGATATGATTTAGGTCATACCTGAATGGTGTAGTGGTTTTCCTTACTTTCTTCAGTTTAAGTCTGAATTTTGCCATAAGGAGTTCATGGGACTGCGTTTAGTGCCCACCAAGATAATCCAGGATCAACTCCTTGTCAAGATTTTCAGTTTAATCACATCTGCAACCCCCCCACCCCCTGCCTTTTATTGGATGGGGGCATATAAAGTAATATTCAGTTTTGAGAGATTAGAAGATGAATATTTAGGTGGGGGCATTTTCAACTTACCACACTTGCTGTTCACCAGAGACCTTAGTTTTGCCAGTGGACTTCTCTAGTATAGTCTGCTTGAGTGTTTTCTTGACATGACAACTGGTGGCTGGGCCTGGGGTTGTCTCAAGTGTTCTTTACTCATATGTCTGATGCCTGAGGTGGTGAGACTCAATAGGCTGCGGTTTGGATCAACCAGGAAGCCTCAGTATCTCCTCTATTTAATTTCACATGGTCTCCTTCATGGTGGCTTCAGGGTAGCCTGACTTCTGCCATAGTAGGTCAGGGATACAAAAAGTGTGTATTGTGAGAGAATCAGATGAAAATTGTATTACCTTTTATGAGCTAGCCTTGGAAATCACACAGTGTCACTTCTGCTACATTGTATTTGTTAGAAGCTGGTCATTAAGGCCATCTCATATTTAAGAAGAGGAGAATAAGACAATTGATTGATGGGAAGAGTGTAAAGAATTTGTAGACATGATTTCAAGTCATCACGTAAGTGTGCTGATGAAACAATCTCTCGTATTTCATTTAGATATCATTTCACCTTTAAAAAAATTATTGAAATATAGTTGGTTGACAATGTTGTGTGAGTTTCAGGTATACAGAAAAGTGATTCAGTTATAAATATATGTGTGTGTATACATATGAAAAAATATATATATATACACATTCTGTTTTCTACTATTTTACATTATAGGTTATTAAAAGGTATTGAATATAGTTCTCTGTACCAACAATAGGTCCTTGTTTGTATCTATCTCATATTTACTTCCATTTTGAAGATATTTGATGTTTTACAGGTAGATGAGGCTCCATTTATTTTTTTAATATAACAGCCTTATTGAGATATAAATCACATACCATAAATTTTACCCATTTAAAGTATAAAATCCAGTGATTTTTAGTATATTTCTAGATTTGTGCAAACATCACCACAGTCTATTTTAAAGTATTTTCTTTACCTGAAATGAACCCCTAACCCATTAGCATTTCCATTTTCCCTCAAGCCTCCAGCCCTAGGCAACCACTAATGTACTTTTTGTTTATATAGATTTGCTTAGCCTGGATGTTTCACTTAAATGATCTGATATGATATATTATCTATTGTGAATGGCTTCGTTTATTCAGCATGTTTTCATGATTCATATTCATGTTGTATCATGTATCAGTACTTCATTCTTTTTATGGCCAAATAAATTCCAATGTATTGACATACCACATTTAGTTTACCCATTTATCAGCTGATGAACATTTGAGTTTTTATTTTCGGATTATTATGAATAATGCTCCAATAAATATTTATGTATAAGTTTTTGTATGAACATATATTTTATTTCAGATATAAACCTAAAAGTGAAATTGTTCGATCATATAACTCCATGCATGATCTTTTGAGGAACTAGCAGACTGTTTTTCAAAGCAGCTGCATTACCTACCACCAGCAGTGTACAAGAGTTCCAATTTATCCACATACTCACTTGTGGGATCTTAGTTCTCTGACCAGGGACTGAACCCATGCCCTGGGAAGTGATGGCACAGAGCTCTCATCATTGTGCCACGAGGGAATCCCCAG
Organism: Cervus canadensis; assembly: GCF_019320065.1. NCBI lineage: Eukaryota > Metazoa > Chordata > Mammalia > Artiodactyla > Cervidae > Cervus > Cervus canadensis. The sequence continues at coordinate 37,670,640 of NC_057402.1, forward strand.
TATCCACCTTTTTTATACAGCCGTTCTAGTGGGTATGAAGTGTTATCTCATTCTGGTTTTGATTTGCATTTTTTGATAGCTGATAATGATGGACATCACGCATTTCTTCTCCATTTGTTTATCTTTGGAAAAATGTCTATTCAGATCCTTTGCCCAGTTTCATTTGGGTTATTTTTCTTTTTTGTTGAATTATTAGAGTTCTCATATCAAAGAAATGATTTGCTAATTCTCTTATCAGATAAATGATTTGCTAATATTTTCTTCCATTCTGTGGGTTATCTTTTCACTTTCTTGATGTCCTTTGAAGCACAAAGAGGTTTAATTTTGATGTAGCCCAATTTGTCTACTTTTCTTTTGTTTCTTGTGCTTTTGGTGTCTTAGCTAAGAAGGCTTTACCTAATTCAAGTCTATATAGATTTATTCTTATATTTTCTTCTAGCATTTTTACACTTTAAGCTCTTACATTTAGGTCTTTGATACATTTCAAATTAATTTTTTGTGTATGGTGTAAAGTTGGACACTTTATTCTTTTGCACATGGATATTAAGTTGCCACAGTACCACTTGTTGAAAAGAATACTTCCCACATTGAATTGTCATGGCACCCTTGTTAAGAATGAGTTCAGTTGCTCAGTTGTGTCTGACTCTTTGCAACCCCATGGACTGCAGCACACCAGGCCTCCCTGTCCATCACCAACTCCCGAAGTTTACTCAAACTCATGTCCATTGATTCGGTGATGCCATCCAACCATCTTATCCTCTGTTGTACCCTTCTCCTCCCGCCTTCAATCTTTCCCAGCATCAGGGTCTCTTCAAATGAGTCAGCTCTTCATATCAGGTGGCCAAAGTATTCAAGTTTCAGCTTCAACATCAGTCCTTCCAATGAATATTCAGGACTGATTTCCTTTAGGATGGACTGGTTGGATCTCCTTGCTGTCCAAGGGACTCTCAAGAGTCTTCTCCAACACCACAGTTCAAAAACATCAATTCTTCAGCACTCAGCTTTCTTTATAGTCCAACTCTCACATCCATACATTTGTCCTGGAAAAACTGTAGCCTTGACTAGACAGACCTTTGTTGGCAATGTAATGTCTCTGCTTTTTAATATGCTTTCTAGGTTGGTCATAACTTTCCTTCCAAGGAGTAAACGTCTTAATTTCATGGCTGCAATCACCATCTGCAGTGATTTTTGAGCCCCCAAAAATAAAGTCTGCCACTGTTTCCACTGTTTCCCCATCTATTTGCCATGAAGTAATGGGAATAGATACCATGATCTTAGTTTTCTGAATGTTGAGTTTTAAGCCAACTTTTTCACTCTTCTCAAGAGGCTCTTTAGTTTTTCTTCATTTTCTGCCATAAGGGTGGTATCATCTGCATATCTGAGGTTATTGATATTTCTCCCAGCAATCTTGATTCCAGCTTGTTGAGAATCAATTGACTATAAATATGAAGATTGGTTTCTGGATTCTATATTCTATTGCATCTATCTGTATGTCTGTTTTATGCTGGTACCACTTTATCCTGAGTACTGAAGGACACACTGTGCTTGTGTGCTCAGTCACTTCAGTCGTGTCTGACTCTTTATGAACCTATGGACTGTAGCCTGCCAGTCTCCTCTGTCCATAGGGTTTTCCTGGCAAGAATACCGGAGTGGGTTGCCATTTCCTCCTCCAGGGGATCTTCCCCGCTCAGGGACTGAAACTGCGTCTCCTGCATTGCAAGCAGATTCTTTACTGCTGAGCCACCATGGAAGCAGGAAACTGTAGGTTTATAATATGTTTTGAAATCAAGAAGTGTGGATCCTCCAACTTGTTCTTTTTCAAGATTGTTTTGTCTATCTGGGTCTTTTGAAATCTCATAGTAATTTTATACCAGTTTGTTAATTTCTGCAGAAAAAACAGCTAGGATTTTGATAAGGATTATGTTGACCTGTAGATCAATTTGGAATCTATAATATCAAGTCTTTTGATCTTGAGATGCCTTTGCATTTACTTAGTTTTTTGTCATCTTCTTTCAGTAATGTTTTGTTCTGTTCAATTAAAAAATCTTTTTCTCTCTGCTCTTCGGATTGAATAATTTCTATTATTCTGTCTTAAGGGGAATGAACTTTCAGGTATATGAACTTTTCAATCTGCTATCAAACTCATCTGGTAAAATTCTCATTTCAGAGACTGTATTTTTCTTATACTTTCTATTTTTATGTTGTGATTTTTCCATCTGTTCATCAGTTGTATCATTTTTTCTTTAAATTATTGAACTGTTAGTAACTGTTTTAAAATCTTTGTATGCTTATTTCAGGGCTTCCCGGGTGGCTCGGTGGTAAAGAATCTGCATGCCAATGCAAGAGACACAGGAGACTTGGCTTCAATCCCTGGGTAGGGAAGATCCCCTTGGGTAGGAAATGGCAACCCACTCCAGTATTCTTGCCCAAGAGATTCCATGGACAGGGAAGCCTGGTGGGCTACAGCCCATAGGGTCGCAAAGGGTCAGACAGGACTGAGCAACTGAGCATGCACGCATGCTTATTCCAACATTTCTGTCATGCCTGAGTATGTTTCTATTGGCTATTTTCTCCCCTTGATTTTGGCCCACATTTCCTGACTTTTCAAATGTCTGATTGTTTTTCATTATATGTTGGATATTGTAATGACATGTCAGGAGTATACTGATTTGAAGAATTTAAAATTGCACGTGCATTAAACCAGTGTCTCAACCAGTGCTCTGCCTTTCTCAGTCAGTTTCTCCTACCAAATCCCATGTTGCTGAAGTGTGTGGAGAGGAATAAGGAGGCTCGGAGAGCCTCACTCAATTTTATGCAGTGCACATTATTGTTCGTAACATAAAATCTGGAGCCAGATTGCCTAGATTTGAATTCCAACCATTCCAGTTACAAGCTCTGTAGACATTAGCAAGTTACTTCATTTCTCTGTGCTTCATTTGCCTCTTAAATGGGCATTATGATTTAGTACCTGCTTTATAAGATTGTTGAGATAAGTAAATGTGTTGACACATATGACATTATTGGAACAGGGCCTGTCACATACTAATTGTTCAGTAAGTGTTAGTTCTCACTGTGAATAAAGTGACATGATGTTCTCCTAGGAGATCAGTCTCCCGAGGCTGTGTCCACACTGCACAACACCCTTGCCTGCCATGCTCACAGATGTCTCTCGTGTGTGTAGGTCATATAAGTGCCTGTCTCCTTCATGCCCATCTTTAGACCGTGGGCTCCTCCAGGACAGGGACCAAGTCTGGGCGCCAACATCCATATGCTGCAGGGGCACAACACCCCTGTTGGTAGAAGTCTAAACCCCAGCCTTGCCCCCATCCTGACACCATGAAGTGTCTCTGGCTAAGAACTGGTCCAGAACCTGAAAAATGGCAGTGTTCTTCCTTCCTCTCATCTCCTTAATAGAAACATGGAAAACCATCTATCATCAGAGCTGGAATTTAGAGACCATCCCTTCCACCTCTTCATTTTACAGATGGACTAGCTGAGCCATAACAGGAGAAAAAGTGTAACCCAAAGTCAGACTTGCGGGTCTTCAAATAAAAACAGCGAGTGATGGGAGATGGCAAGCTTCTTTGCTATGTGTCAGAATTGTGTCCACTCCAAGTTTCATACTGCCCTCCCAATTATGATGCAAAGCACCAGTTGACAGTTCTCTCTGTCAGTTATCAATACAACAGAAGAAAATGGTTTGAGGATTTAAACCTTGCTTCTATCCCAAATTTTTCAAAATTTTGGAGAAAGGGTGTAATAAAAATGTCTAATGATGAATGCTCGGGAGTGGGAGTTCAGAGGGCCACGGGACACCCACCTTTCTACACCTCACTCGCTTTTGCCCCTGCCTCACCCACTCAAATCACCCCGCAGGCCTGAGACTATCAAGTACAGCCTGTTAACAGCATAAACACTGAACCTGCCCAAGTTTGCATTCTACTCTGCTAACCAAAAGACCTTTGGCAAGTTACAGAATCTCCTTGTACCTCAGTTTCCTCATCTGTAAAGTAAGGATAGTGATAGGATCTACCTCATTGAGCTGTTGAGAGGACTGAATATGTCCATATACGTATAAGGTGCACAGAACACTGCCTGGCACACAGCTAGTAGTGCAAGCGTGTTGATTATTAGCCATTACTATCATTATTCTTGCCTTGTTCCCACCAGCTTCTCAGGCTTTGGAGTCCAGAAACACCCAGTCCTGTAGCCTTGTCCTTGCCTGGCACAGCAGAATTCCAACCCAGACATCCAAATCACCAGTCATAGACAGAAAACTGGAAAGCCCTCTGCCTGCGACTTGCCTAGGGAAACTGAGTCCCAGAGAGGACCAGGGAGTTTCCCAAGGTTACCCAACTGAGGTGAAATCTGACCTAGAATCCAGGTGCCCCAGTGTCCAGGCACCTGTCTAGGGCATGGCCAGACTCCTCCTAGGCCATGCAGAGGACCTTGGCGTGACCCTGTAGGCTGTGTGATTGGCTTGAGAAGGTTAAGCATTTGGTGCTGCAGATTGGGTTAGAAGTCAGCTGGCTGGTGGGACAACCCCACCCACCATGGCAGGAGCCAAGATGAAGCTGAGACAAGCCTTTGGCCTCTCAGCAAGCACTCCTGTTAGGCAAAGATGGAGGAAAAACACTGAGCCTCCTTGTACTGGGGATCAGTCACAGTCAAGAACCCCAGGTGCCTGCCCCGAATATGTTCCTTCTGATGGACCTGGCAAGATATGTCTGCCCTCACCCTTTCTGAGAGACCATGTGTCCCCAGAAGATCTCTGCCTTGGACAAGCTCCCTCTGTGGGCTGGGGTCCCAGGCCTGGGGGCGGTCCACAGCCTGAGTCTATGACACTTGGACACTCTCCTGTCCGCACCAACTTCCTCTGCTGCACCACTGCCTGGGGCACTTGTCCTCTTTCTCTTGTTAAGTAAACCTTCACCCCTATCCAACTTTCTTCCTTCAATTTCCTTGTACCCTTACCCCAGCCTGGTCTGGTGACCCCACAGTGACCTTGAAAGCATCTTTGCTTATTAACTGTCAATTCCATCATCTCTAAGACTTCGAGGCAGAGACCAGGCTCTGCCTTTGAGACAAGGGCTTGCCTCTGCCCCACAGGCCCCTGGCAATGTCCGCAGAGGAGGTACTCAGTAATTATAGTAGGAAGGAGGAGCCTCCTGGAGCTAGCAGTCATGGGGCAGGCAGAGATCATTTCCAACTCTGAAAATATGGGCTTAAGATTTTTATTTCGTAGTAGACAATTCGGTTTTAAATAGTAACACCCAGCCTCTAAACGTTAAGCGCTCTGGGATGGACACAGCCAGCACGGCTCCAGCAAGAAGCCTGAGAGCTGGGGGTCCTTCCCAAAGGGCTTCCTGGAGGAGGAGGGGTCTGAAGAACAGTAGGAAAGGTCTGCCAGGGAAGGCAAGCTTGCAGTTTTTGAGAGGGGATAGAAAGGGAAGATGATGCATTTCCCAAGTCCTCCTGCCTAGAATAAGCCCGTTTGCCCAGCCTCCTCATCAGTTTGGAAACTCTACATTTAGAGGAGTTGTCAAGCTGCCTGGGAGGGGCTGAGGGATCTGGGCATGCATTCCTGCTAGCCCCCCAAAGTGAGGACATCTCTCCCGCCATCCCCCCCACAACATCGACCCCCAGTGCCAACTCCAACATCAATGCTCTATCCTCGCCAGGAAAGTGGGAGAAAGAGGAAAAAAGTGGGGCAACCCATACCCTCTTTAGGACAGAGGAAGGATCCCGCATTTCTTTCTGGGGTTCCCTGGGGTTGGAGTGTATGGATTTCCAAAGTACCCTGGGTGCCCTGAAACTGCAAGAGCATTTGGGCACATTGATAGGGGTGAGCGGAGGGCTTCGAGCAGATTCTCAAAGGGGCTCCCAACCCATGAGAGGCTCAGGGGTAGCACCCCAGACCTGAATTGTCAGGTGCCCTGAAGTGGTAGTGGGCAAGGATCACTGTTAAGAAATTGGAATTTGAAAGGGGAGAATTCTTTTGAAGTTGGTGTGCTGGTGGTGACACGCCAGCTTAGCGTGTGGCAATCTGGGAGTCATCTGCCATCTGAATGGGTGGAGAGCCTTGGAATAACCCCTGCCCCGTCTCACTGCTGTGCCCTGCATCTGAGCCTTCACTTTAGGGCTGGCTTAAATTTTCCCCTAACACCCAGTGGCCTCTGTTTTTTCACCCCTTCCAACACCTGCTCACCCCAGAGGCAGCTGGCAGGTGACAACTCAGGTGGGCAGGGGATTCGGGGTTGGAAGGTGAAATAGCACAGTGTTTGGGAGGGGCGTTTCCAGGGAGCAGGGCCCAGGTTTTAGAAGATGCAGATATAATGCCACACACCCAAGAGTCTCTGGAATGAGGTGGAAGTGGTGAGGGTATTAGAGGACAAAGGGCAACGTGCAGAGATACTGTTTCCATGGAAGAGGGGCTCTCTAGAGGCAACGTGAGATGGAGCTGTCAGCTGAGTTTGATGATGCAAATAATGGTCAAATCCAGCTTACATGGTGTCCTGGTTTCAAAGCCAGTTATGGAAAGCTGGATTTCAAATGACATCTCTGCCTCTTGCTGGGCGTGTGACATCGAACATGTCTAAAGCTCTCAAGTAGCATTGACATATATACACCATCATTTGTAAAATATATGGTTGGTGGGAAGTTGCTGTATAACAGAGGAGCCCAGCCTGGTGCTCTCTGATGACCTAGAGGGGTAGGATGGGAGGTAGGAGGGAGGTTTAAGAGGAAGGGGATATATGTAACCTTTCCCTTCTCCAAGGGATCTTCCTAACCCAGGGGTCGAACCCAGGTCTCCCACATTACAGGTGGATTCTTTACCAGCTGAGCCACAAGGGAAGCCCAAGTATATGTACAATTATGTGTGTGTGTGTGTGTGTATATATATATATATATATATATATATATATATATATAATTATGACTGATTCACATTGCTGTGCGGCAGAAACCAACACAATATTGGAAAGCAATTATCCTCCAATTTAAAAAAAAGTGGGGGATAAAAGAGGAAGGAGGAAAAAATAAAATAAAATTCTCTGGGCCTCTGTCACCTCACCTGGGAAATGGTACCATTAATCCACATTGGGCTGTTGGAAGATGTAAAGAGCCAACACACATAAAACACTTGGCATGATACATGTATTTAGTAAAGAAAAGTTTGAAAAGGCAAAGAAAAAAAAGGTCGGGTTGCCTGCCTAACCCCTGGGGGCCAGGGCCAGCTCCAGGCAGAAAGCCCTTCAGCAGGAACAGTGTCTTCCTGCGTCTCTGCCAAGGATGACAGACAACACACCCACTGCCATCGGCAGGCCCCTCCCTCGCCTCCCGCCCCTCTTTATGTAAGCCTCACAGGTGGGCAGCAAGGACCTGCGCCAGGTAGGCCAGAGGTATCTGGGGCCGCACCTCACTGGCAGCCCCAGGGCAGACTGGGGCGGGTCCCCACTCCCGCCCAGCCCCACTGCCTCATCACCTGGACCCAGGGACCCTGCAGCACTGGCTCCCACACCTACGATGCCTTAGCTGGAGGAGCACAGCGAGGGCTTTGCCCTGTGCCTACCAGCCTCGAGGAGGAAGGTGAGCACCCTGTGGCAGCCAGACCCTCCCTGGAGGTGCACAGTCCATCACTGTAAGTCCTCGGTGGGGGTCTTCCGGCTGGGAATCAGGGATCGCAAGAGGGATGCCAGGGGAGCCTTATCCTTGAGATGAGACAGGCAGGTCAGGCCAACTAAAGAGCAGTATGCAGTGTGGGGTCCACTGTGTGGGACAGCAGGGAAGCCAGTAGGAAGCGGGGCTGCAGACGAGGCCACCGCCATCGCGAGCTCCAGCTGTGCAGAGGGACCAGCCAGTGTGCCCAGGACTGTGGGATCAGAAGGAGGCACAGCTCCCATCCCTGCTCAGGGGGGTTTTAGGATTTGGGGAAGTATTTGGACAATGCCCTCCATTGAAAATACCCTGCAGCATGTAGGAGAGAGAGTCTCTTTTTGCCCCCAGGACAGAGAGAGGTGAGAACCAGAACAAGAAAGGGGTGGGAAAGAGTGGTGGTGGTACGGGGGTGTCGGGGGGTGTTTACTAATAGTGGACAGGAGTCAGGAGGCCCGGAATCTGATGTATTTGCTCATCCAGGTAACTGATTGACCCCGGGGCCCAAGGCAGCCACCTGCTGCGAGGCTGTGTTGTTCCCAATGTGATCAGAGCATGTGGGCTTAGGTGGTGGTGAATTACAGACAGGTACCGAGGCTGGGAACCAGTGAGTCATGCTCTGGAAGGAGGGCAGTCGCCCCAGACCTGGTCAGGCCACAGGGTGACTCACTCTGTGTCTCTGTTGCAGGGCAGTTTGGTGGTGCTGGGCCTCTCTGGGGCTGATGCGGCTCTCCCAGGGGACGCCTGAACAGGCTCTCTGAGGTTCTCGTTCTCTCCGGGGTGAGCTTGCAGGGTGTGGCCACCTCTTGGGGACCATGCCAGAGGCACTCCTGCTCAGGTCTGCCAGCTCCATCCTGAGGACCGTGTAAGGAACAAGGATCTTACCCTCCTCCCACCTCCTGGCCCCCACACTGCCTTCTAGGGAGGAGAGTTCTTGGGCTCGGCAGGGTCCCTGGACCCCCAGACTTGGATTGGGACTTTTCACCCTATTTAATAACCCTCCTAATCTCACCAAAGAATTTCCTCCTACTTATTCACCAAAAGATTTGTGAGAGCCTAAGCACTACATGTATCGTGTTATCCTCACAATAGCCATAGGATTTAGGCAGAAAACTTGAGGCTCAGAGAGGTTCATGACTTGCCCGAGGTTGTAGAGCAAGTAAAGTGACTTGAACCCAGGCAGGCCAACTCTGGTAAATCTGAGTGCTCTATTGTTTCAAGAAAGCATTTATGGAGTACTTACTGGTACAGAGCAGAGTGCTGAATGGGAAGAAAGGGCAACAGAAATAAATGGGAGCTGGATCCCCATCCACAAGGGGTCCACATGGAAAATGAAGGCTCCCTTGACTTAAATGTCACACACGTAGTGACAACTTGAGCAGAATTAGGTCCAACCAACATTTACTCCAACTGCCTGCCAGAGAGCACTTATAGGGCCAGAGGACAGGGTTGAATCGGGCATGACCCCTACTCTCAAGAAGTTTCTCAAGCTACCTGTGGGCTTCAAAGTCCAAACCTGCATGTTTGAGGGCTACAAGGGTGAGGGGGTGTTAGGGATCATCCAGGAGGACTTCCTGAAGGAGGAGCTGAAGGAAGCTATTGGCAGGCTCTGTCTTTAAATGATTCCCATCAGATCTTCTGGAAGACAGGAGGAGAAAGGAGAGCCAGTTCAGGGAAAGGAGAGTACAGGCCCTCCCAGATTCCTCTGCTTACCCCACACACCTCACAATATACCTGCTCATACGTGCCCTCCAAGTGTTTTCTTGCTCCCCGTGCTACTATTGGGCGGACACTGAAGGAGTTTTTGCTTCTGTGAAAGTGAGTAAGGCAAGATGCTCACAGTCCGTGTGTGTGAACTGGGGTTGAGAGCAGTTTGCATCCTTGTGCTAAGTCACTTCAGTCATGTCCGACTTTGCGACCACATGGACCATAGCCCACCAGGCTCCTCTGTCCATGGAATTCTCCAGGCAAGAATACTGGAGTGGATTGCTGTGCCCCTCCTCCAGGGGATCTTTCTGAATCAGGGATCGAATCCACATCTCTTGTGTTTCCTGCATTGGCAGGCGAGTTCTTTACCACCAAAGCCATCTTCGTGTCCTCCTCAGGGATCCTTTTTGGATTTTCCTCTTTCTCTTAGGAATGCAAAAGCAGAGGCAAGTCAGCCCCCTTGGGCTGTTCTCTCATCGTTACTGTCATTCTGCTACTTAGAAACTTTCTCCTGTGACACTGAGCCAAGTTCTGGAGCGCCACGTTCCAGGTGTAGTCGAGGATTCCAGAATCATGGGAATACTGTGTTCCTCCCCTTTAACAGGCTTCTTGGGTTGACTATATAATATTCACACTTCCCCTGTCACAATGATTTACCAGCCACTTGTGATTTCTGGAACAGCAGCAAGAATAAGAAGGGGCCCAAATTGCTCTTGAGGAGTCAAAACAGAAGGGATTTCTACCCAGAACTCTTTTCTTTCAGGAAAACATTATAAATTCCACTTTGGAAGCCATCTCCTCTGACTTAACAATTCTAACAAGCTTGGCTATTTTATTTACTAGCCTGCTACCGAAGAAAACCCCACAGAGTAGGAGGGAGGTGAGTCACTGGAGGCCAGCACAGGGACAGTGGCAAGAAGTGACCACTAGTGACGCAGGTGAGGATTAAAGACGAAAGACAACCATGGCCAGCAGCGACACACGAGGCAGCAGCCACCTCAGGAAAGGACAGATGGCCCTCCATGCCCTGCAGTTTGACTCACTTCCGTGTTACAAGCCAAACCGGTAGAGTCTGTTACTAGTATGACCCTGAGTGAGCAGGAAAAAGTCATAGGAAGGTCCAGCACATTCAGTTTCAGTCAATGGACAAGGGTACCCTCCCCTTAAGGGGACTAAATCTTGAAGGTTCGAGCCAAGGGGCAGAGTACTCTTTACTCATTTTGATAATTAGATTTTGACCTTGTCTTAAGCATCCAATATTCTTCAGGCCCATAGAGAGCTGAGTAAGACCCTCCGTGGGCCATCCTCAAGGGGTTCTTGTCCTGCCAAGTACAGGCAGGGGGACAGGATCCACCCTCTCCTTGAGGGAGGGAAAGGACAGGCGCCGGGAGAGGAGAGGACAGCAGAGGTGATTGAGTCACAAGAGGCTTGCTGCTGCAGTGGGGCAGGGTCGGGGGGCAGACACTTCAGGAAAGGCCCTCACAGGAAGTTGCTGCCTACTGTCTCTCCTCCCCATAGACTGAAGAAGGGTCTAATCTGATGGTTAGGCTTGGCCCTTGGCTTCCTGAGGTGTCCTTTCATTTAGTGTTTGTTTCGCTGTTTTAAGACCAGAACCGGTTTACGCAAATTTGATTAGGTGGCAGAAACGCTGCCCGTACCTTTTGATGGTGGGGATTTAAAAGCAAGCTTGTTTGTGAGGCAATAGTTAAGATGGTGGGAGATTATAGCCAACGATGGCCTTGGCTAATTTGGGGGTGGCTACCCAGCGGGTGATTTCAAAAGTTGATCAGTTTAAGCAGGCAGCCCTGTCTTTTGAGAACAGGGACCAAAATAGAGCATGGATGTTATACCATGTTCACAGGATACCATCCCCCCTCCTAGACTCAGTGTGGGACCCTCAGCCTAGTTGGGTGTGTGTCCCCCAGCTTGCCCTGTAATTGCCTGAGCCCAGAGCTCGGGGTCATTTGGTGACAGCTTTTACTCAACGACCCAAGAGAGTAGTGGCAGTGACCAATGATCCAAAGTCAGCAGGACACGTCTTACGGTTTTCAGAACCCTCTGTTTCCCTCTGCTGGCACAACAGGCCTCATCTGAAAAAAGCACGCTTTTCAGTCCTTCTGGCAGCCTCCTGGAGCAGGTTACCATAGCAACAGAAGGGCTGCTCCAGCCCTGTGGCCCAGCCTTGCTCACAAAGTTCCCGAGAAGGGGACCAGCCTGGCACCCCACTCCTTATCTCCCTGCTCCTCACCCTCCCCCTTTCAAAACCTCATGATGTCTTTTGCTTTAAAACCTATCTCAGGTTCTTAAACAGACTACCCCCAGGTGGGCCTGAGTGTGTTCGCAAACTCAGTTTGAACCTACGGTACCAGCAAGAAGTAAGACCGAATGTGAAAAGCAGGTAACTGAGCCAGGTGCCTGGGAACTGGGCAGGGATGGGACCAGCTCCACCCTGACACACAGGTGGGACTCTTTGAAGCCAGGGGCCTGCCTCAGGGCTGCCAAGACCAGCTGCGCAGGTTACACACTGCACAACTCCAGGTTCTATTTATATAGCCTATTACTGTGACACGTGTCCCCAGAGCTGAGTAACACCACAGCCTTGCTTGACCCTGAGGTGTATACTGAACCCCGTCTGCTCATCCAGAAGGTTGAGGTCTGGCCAGTTGAACCCTTAGGAGGAATCACGCAGAGGAGCAGTGAGGCTAAGTATATAGTAGAGGCCCAGTAACCCCATGAGCTGTGTTGACCAGAAGAGGATTTATTGTCCAGGGCCACCAAGCCTTGAAGGCAAGGGGATCTAGACCAGGAGTGAAAACAGATGACAAGAGCCCCAGGTTTCCCTGGTCCCCCTGCCTGTTCTCTCCATCAGGGAATGGACACAGGGCACCCTCACAGACACCCCTGAGAAGAGGGCCTCACTTGGGAGCCAGCTTAGGACCCACGAGAGCTGTAGGAGTGTCCTCAGCTCTGCTCTGAGTTTCTAAGAACGGCTGTTCTCGGGGACTGAGGGCTGGTGGGTGTGGGCGTGAGGGACTTGGCAGCCCCTCCCAATCCTCAAACCTTGCGTGCCCAGACTCCAAGCCTTTCTTGTCCAGATGGGGACACTGAGTCCAGAGAGAGTCATGTGCTTTCCCAGAGTCACACAGCAAATTAGAGTAGAGCAGGGCTCGATTTTTCTTTCTACTGAGCTCTTAGAAACTGAAGGGAGAGCATGGCATGGGGGTGAGGTTAACTCCTGCAAATAGTAAGGTCTTGACCCCCGAGCCCCCTAGGATGCAGCAATGCCAGTATCACCCCCGGGGGTGCTTGACACGTTCTGGGCTGGCATCGGGAGCCCAGGCCAGCCTGTCGTCTTCTAACAATTGTTTTCCCCTTACCCCTCCAGCTCCCTGACTGATGGGCAGACGCTCTCCAAAGAGCCCCCAAGCCATGCTCTCAAACTCTCGACCCCAGAGAAGGTGAAAGATGCCCAGTTGAATCCTCCAGGTGAGCTGGCCGGGAGTCTGCCAGGCAGGACTGGGTGGGCGGGACAGGGCTGGAGCTGTACTGGGAGTGCTGGAGGGGGTCAACAGGACACTACAAAGCAAGCCAGGTGACCCACAGGACAAAACTTGGGGGGAACAGGCCAGGTGGAAATACTGATCTCCATGTCCCCAGGGACCCCACTACGTCCCTTCTTCTTTCATGGCCATCAGGGTGAAGCTTGATGGAAGGCAGTGGGAGGAAGGTTTTTCTCCTTAGGAAACGTGGGAAGAAGAGAGGTCAGTGATGGCAAGACACCTGGGGCCTCATTTGGTGCACGTGTTGGGTACCTGGAATCTCGGCTTGGGGTTGGTGAAGGAGGAGCAGAGGCCCAGATAAACAAGACCTTGGAGTTTCCAAATGGGTTGAGGCAGTTTCTTGCTGGGCCAAGGGGCGCGCTGGCAGGCAGGCACTGGCAGAATTGTTTTTGAAGCCTTGGGAGGCCACATGCTCTTCTAATGATGTTCACTTCCAGATAATTGCACCTTGAGGGAGGCAAGAGTTGTCATTTACCCTGGCGAGTCATCAAAATGATAGTAATAACAAGGCTTTTGTTCACTTTTATTGGCTGTACAATGATATTGTAGCAACAGTGGAAGTTTAAAAAAAAGGAAGTGACTGGTGCCCAGGGAAGCAGGTCACTGCCTCCCCAGTTCTGAGATGTCCTTGGGATGGTCCATTGTTGCCATCGTGTCTCTGGTCTGTGTCACCTGCCCAGGGAGATGAGATCCCTTGGCGGTGCTGGTTTTCTCAGAGCTTTCCCAGCTTCCCCCAGAGAAGCCAGGGTGAGCGGCAGGTCCCTGAGGCCCCTCGGCTCCCTTGGGGGTTTGGGTGGGTGCTGGTCAGGGAGATAACAAGTTGACTTTTGGGTGGTAGAGTCTGGACTGGTTGAGTATTTTGTAGGATGTTCTCCAACGCGGGTACGCCTGGTGTCTTCAGATGGGGATTGTGGGTTTAGGGGTAGCAGCTGGTAGCATTTGAAGTGGAACTGGTTGGGGGGGCCAGTTCTAAGAGTCCCCGAATGGGGCAGTTAAGAGGCCAGAATCGGGGACAGGAGGAAGGGGAAGAGGACTGGAGCCTTTATTCCCAGGTCTCTTCCCTCAGCTTTTCTTCTGACCCAGGTTTCCTGGGGAGAGGACAGGCCTGGTGTGAGGGCAGGGACAGAATCAGGACCTATCTGTCATGGACTGGAGGCAGAAACTGGGCCCAGATCACCATGCTCCTTGTCGGAGAGGAAGCTGAGACCAAAGAGGTGGTGACGCCAGCCCAGGGCTCTGGATACCCCACTCCCCCGCTGCCTGGCATCCTGGAGACCAAATGCTACTCCCCTCACCCTGGTGGGGCTCACAGCTGCCCCTCTCCCAGGCTGGGTGTCTCGGGGTGGCCATGGCAGGGATCTGGCCTGTAATGTGTACTTTCCTGGACTCTGCCTCTCTGCTCTTCGTCAGAGAGGAAGAAAGACTTGGACCAAGGAAAGGATTGACTGATTTCTTTTTTCTTTTTTTTTTTTTTTGACTGCTCCGGGTCTTAGTGGTGGCATGTGGGATCTAATTCCCCAACCAGGGATTGAACCCGGGCCCCCTGCATTGGGAGTGCCGAGTCTTAGTTACTGGACCATCAGGGAGGCCCCAGATTGACCAACTTTTGAGGGGAAGCATTCGAAAGGCACCAAGAGAGCCCAGGAGAAGGGCCAGCTGGGCCCAGGCAACTCCAGCATCTTGTCCTGGGATCCACGGAAGCTCGCTGACTTGCTGTGTTGCTGTGTCTCACCTCTGGCAGGTCCCATCAGCTTGCTCAGGCTTGCTTTCCTAACTAGATAGTTCTGTCTCTGCAATGCTCACGGAGCAGCTGTCAGCGCCCGGGGAATGAGCACAGCAAAGCCCTGGAGCTCAGAAGTCTTGGCTGTGGGTAACGGCTTCGGTGTTTTGCAACTTGAAGGGCAGGAAGGGAGCTAAAGTGGTGCAAGCTCAGTGTCCCCAGAGCATTCAGGGTCCGGAATGTTTCCAAGGAGGAAGGAGTCATCGCCAACCCCTTTGGCCTTAATTGCTTAACCTGAATTAGTGCCTGGCAGCCCCACAGCAGCAGGGCACAGAGACGAAGCAGATTTCAAACAGGTGGGTAGGGAACCCCAGAGAGGGTCCTGTCAGCGAGGGCTGGCAGCCACGCCAGAGTGAGGTGGAGGCAAGTTACCAGCTTTAATGGAGGGGTGGGGAAGGAGTAGGCAACTGTAGGGGAGGCAGCAAGGCCATTCAGATTTACCAGGACTTCCAAAAGCTGTCGGGACAGCCAGGCTGGGGGTGCATCTGGACTCCCATCCTTTGTGCAGGGCTAGGCTGCTGGGGATACTGAGATGGACAGGTTTCTTTCCTGCCCTCCAAGAACTCCTAGTCTGAGGGCAGACAGGCTCTGGGTAAAGGACACACGGAGGCTGAAGAAGGAAGGCGTGCTATCTGGGAACTGGGTGATCACGGTGGACTTCCTGGATGAGGACGAGTTCTAGCTGGTCTCAGACTTTTAAACTCCCGTTAGGCTTAGGCCTGAGCTGAGTGGTCTGCCCTTAGGAGTTTAGCATCTAGGGCTGGGGATTAGGAGACAGGGACAACCTGGGAGGGACTGAGCCACAGCAAGTTGGGTGGCTTCTCAGGACTGAGGTCCCTTCTTGCCCACGGGACCCCAGGCACAGCGTCTGAGGATAGTGCCAAGCTGGCCTCATCAACTCCCACAAGCCTGGCCCATGGGTCATGCTCTGCCCAACTCCATCTCGTGCAGCCTCCAGGGTTTTGAAGGGTGGAGGGGGAAGCTCTGGAATGCAGCTGCACTAAGATCCAGGTTCACCGTGGCTTGAGTGCCCACTGGGTGCCAGCCTGGCCCTGGGTCTCAGTTTCACAATTCCCCAGAGGCTCCAAGAGCCCAGCCTCTGTGTGGAAGAGGATATTGGAGCAGCCACACATGGGGAGAGGCCTCAAAACTGCCATTTCCATAAAACTGAGAGAAAGAAACTATCTGCACCAAAGACTGTTAGGGAGAAGGTTTCAGGGGATTAGGAGATGGGTTAAATCCCCACACATCTGCCCCCTTAATAAGAGCAGCTTTTGCTAAGCTCTGTGCCAGGCTTCCTGGGTGGCGCTAGTGCTAAAGAACTCACCTATCAATGAAGGAGACATAGAGATGCAGGTTCAAGCCCTGGGTTGGGAAGTTCCCCTGGAGAATGGAATGGCAACCCACTCCAGTATTCTTGCCTGGGGAATCCCATGGACAGAGGAGCCTGACGGGCTACAGTCCATGGGGTCCCAAAGAGTCGGACACGACTGAAGCCCCTTAGCACAGGCTCCGTGCCAAGGGACTGACTTGCATGCTTTCATCGTCTCTTTGTGGCAGCAGTAGAGTAGGCACTTCTATCAGTCTCTTATGGTAGAGGAAACTGAGCTCAGAGAGGTTCAGTGATTTTTCTCAGAGCCACACAGATAGTAAGTTGTGGAAGTTGGAACTGTCACACTCCTCTTTGGGACTGTTTAGGTGGGGTCTCCTCCCCTCCTGCACACCCTGGCCAGCCCCTGTCTCCCAACAGCCGAGCTGCAGCCTCTCTGGGGAGCTCTTGGAACCTTGCCCGCAGGATTCAGTGTTCACCTGAGTCTCCTCAAGTTCCCAAGAAGCTGGCGGGTCCTTGAGCTGTGCTCCCCAGGATGGGCTCTGAGCAGCCCAGACGGCGGTTCTCCCAGGAACAGCCCCACTGTGTCAGGCTGCAGAGCTGCGGGGATCTGACCTCCATACAAAAGCAGCCTTGTGCTGGACCTAGACATCACTTTCTTTTCTAGCCCTTTCTAAGTTGAGCAGGAACCCTAGCTGGAGCAATGCAATGTCAAGACCACAGGGAGGGGAGGGTGTCCAGGGGGAGCAGCTGCTGGGGATGGGGCTGGTAGAAGTGCTGGTCATGCCTATTCCCCACACCCACTCTCCCTAGGCGACTCTCACACCCACAGGGGAGCTTTGAGCTGGAGGTCAGGAGGCTGGGAACTCAGCCCGGCTTGGTCTCTAGGCCTCCCTGAGTCCCACGCTCCTACCCTCCCACACGTTTCAAGGGCAGACATGGTGTTTCTGCTGGAAAGAGTTCAGGGAGCTCAGAGCCTGAGGTTGAGGGCAGGGAGGGGTCCTAGAGACAATGTGAGGTAGAAGATCTGCTATCATTTCAGCCTGATGCGAGTGTAGGGGACGGTGAGAAGGACTTCGCAGAGGTCAGAGGAAATGGGAACACGTGGTAATCTTAATCTTTACCTTACTAAAAAAGCGGAGCCTCTGGGGATACTTGTGGAAAGCTTACCTTAAAGAAAATGTCCAGTTCTGCCAATTATAGGTGTGCCTGGGGCTGGATACACTGCTGTGGCCCAGGCTGGCCTTGACTTAAAGTTCTTGTCAGGTCCTGAAGTCACCATGGCTTCTTTGCCTTATATATCCCCGGAGTGTCTGACAGGGCTAAATGGGTTCCAAAGACTCTTAGCAGAGGGTCCCTGTGTGAAGGGACATCCTCCTGGTGCTTGTCACCAGACGGGACTTTGCAACAGAGGCCGTGGGATCCGGTACCCTGAAGAGAGGTCTGTCCTGGCTGGGGAACAACGTGATTTGATTCCAGGATCAGAGTCTCCCTCCTTCTGCTTAATCCGCTTCATTCTAAGGCCTTTCCCACAGGTTGCAGAAAACACTCTGGGTTTCATCTCTCCACTCTTGCTCGCCTGTTTCAGCCTTTCCCAGTGAACTGAGAGTGACTTTCTCTGCTGTTTAGAAGCCTTTGTTCCAGAGCCCCAGAGAACACAGCTCCCTGCCTGCCCAGTCACCCGCAGCATAAAGGGCGATTGATAAGAAACAGGACGGGTCAGTCCAAGAGGAGTTGGAGCAACTTGAGAGGGAGAGAGGGAGGGGGAGAGAGGGGGAGGAGGAAGGCAGTACAAAGGGCAATCTGGGCCTTGGGAAAGCCCACCCCAAACACTCAGCGGACACTCTCTGGATGTGTGCTTGAGGCTGTTGGTCTAACTGTTGGCTGCCTTCTAGAATTAGGTCTGGTTTGGCTCTTGGGTGCCTAACTGGGTGACAGGGACCTTGACTGGGTCCTGGCCATGTTTTGGCTATGATGACAGCAGTGAGCTTGGCTGGGCACAGGGCAGACCTACGCCCCTGTTGAGTTTCAAGGCAAGGAGATGGGGTCAACTAGAAGGGCCTGGCAGCCCATTCTGATTCCTTACATCTCTGCTATCCTCCAAGGACTCACTCCCAGGAGGCAGGCTGAGAGGCACCACGGCAGTCCTGAGCCCCTTCATGACCCCTCCCTCCCGCTCACTTCTGAGCAGGTCACTTTGTGGCAGAGGATCGGGGGACCCAGCCACCACTCTTCTCTTCCCCAGGGGAACAGACCACGGACCCCCAGAGCCTAAAGCGCCTTCACTAACCAGCCCCGTAACTCCTGAACTGACGTCTTGTCCCAATTCTGCCCCTAACATGCTGTGACTTAGGCCATCCTTGCCCACTCTGAGACTCCGTTTCTTCTCCTGTGTCGCGTGTAGGAATGCCCTGCCTCCACTTCTCAAGTATGCCCTCCCCTTCTCCCAACACTGAGGTCTCAGTCGATATCCCTGATGGGCAGCGTATGTGTAGTTTTAATTCATTCCTTTGGCAAACATTTATCGCAAGTCCAACGCTTGCGTCAGAAGTTCAGAGTCTAGTCAGAAAGGCCAGAGAGCTATTTCTTGAGCAGCCAAGATGTGCTAAGTTTTTTAATAATATTACTCTGACACAAATCTTTTCAGTTTTATATATTATGTATTTTTATATGCACTTTTATTTGCTCCTTTTTTTTAACTTGAAATTATATTGTGAATATCTCCTGAATCATTAAATATTTTTTAAATACTTTGTTTTGATGACTGCCTGTGAATCCATGATATGGCTATACTCTATCGAATTTAGCCAGTCCCCTATTATATCAATTGACACTTTCACATAACACAGTGCTCTTGCCACATTACAAAGGCCAACTCTTGTCTATTTACTTACTACGAATCTTTGCTACTTCATGTTCTTTGATTTCAGGAGAAACCCAGGTACCTAGGAAGGTAGGTGAGTTCAAATGGCTTTAGTGGATGGAGGTTACCGTGAGGACAGGCAGGGAAGAAAGGAAGCTTAGAAAGTGGTTATGCGGGGGTGGGGGTTGGAAGAAATAGACTCCATGGTTCCCTACTCCAGGGGCAACCACCATTGCTCAAACCCAGCCTGTCTGTGCCTGGCTGATATCACCTGCTTCTCTCTGCTCCCTAAACCGTGCTAGGACTCCTACCACCCCATGATCTCTGCAGCTCTGTCATGATCTCTGCAGGAGGGACCCACAAGGAGCATTCCTACAGGACCCTGCATAGTGACCTCATGGCCCCTGTGCAGGCATGGGGTTCTGGTCTCATCGCTGTGGCCAGGTGAGCGGGGCAGATGTCCAAGAGTCAGTGCTTCATAGGCAAGGGGCCCTTCTGACTGCTCTGGCCACCTTGCTGATAGCTAAGACTGGATCTTCCAACATGCTATCCGGAGATTTCTCCTCTGACAGAGATGAGATTGGGAGAGGAAATGATGTGAGCCAAGGCCCAGAGATGGGGATGCATAGATATGAGAAACAGAACATGAGAAGGGAGGACGGATGAGACACCTCAGGCAGGTGGACTCATCTACCTTCCTTCCCATCAGTTCCTAAGCCCAAGGCCACAGAGTTATGGTGGACTCAGGAGGACACTGGCAAGGCTGGGTCTTGCCAGCCCTACCTAGGGGCTCTCAGGACAGAGGTTCAGCCTGGCATGGGCAGCTGGAGCAGGCACCTGCTCTGGGAGCCCACCTCTCTCTATACCTGGGCAGCAATGTGTCCTGCACCACCCTCAGGCCACCTGGGGAGAAGGGAGGCAGAGAGGGAGGGGAAGGCCTGGGTGCCCTGGACAAACAGTCATTCAGTCCAGCCCTCTGGGATCGGGATGGGACAGAGGCTGAGTCATGCTTCCCTGAAGGCCCCCTGACCTCTACTCAGAGCCAGCCTTCCGTGCTCAGGACCCAGGGAGGAGTCAGACCTGCCTTGGAGAGCCGCTAGCCTGGTGGGAGAGGCAGATCCGACCAGGACTCGGCCCGCAGTGAGGCTTGGGCACTGAAGTCCTCAGTGAGGGGGTTGCGCTTGGGGCCTGAAGGGCGGGAGAGGGGGGTGTGATGGAAGAAGGGTGTTCAAGGCAGAGTCACAGCCTGGGCAAAGGCACGGGGTGGGCAGGAATGCAGGGCACCGGGAGCAGCTCAGGCTGGCCATGTCTAGGTGGCAAAGGCTGGCGAGCCCCTCTGGGGAGGGACTTCCTTAGAGACCACGGTGAGGGCATCACCCTGTGGTCAAGAGGAGATGTGGAGGCTTTGAGCAGGTCAGATGTGGGTTAAGAAAGGTGGCTCTGGGAACCTCTGGAACGTAGGAAGAGGAAGTGGCCAGAGATCATGGCTGCCCAAGGTCGCCGAGCCTGAGCTTGAGCATAGGACTTGGGTAGGAGACGGGACGGTCCTTTCCCAGGGGAGGTGTGGGTGCTGGGGTCAGCCTGGAACCCTACTGCAACCCCAGCGTGGATTTGGGAGTCAGACTGTGGGTGGGGATCCCAGCTCTGCCAGCTATGGCTTAGCCTCTCTGAGAGTCATAGAGTCAGCTACGGCACAATATGGAAGGTTGTTCAGTGTGAGGTCACACACCAGATGGCACGCAGCCCACTCGGCGCAGGCGGGTGCTCAGTAAACGGGAGCTGTGACCCTTTTATCTCCTTCATGGGAAGGACGATGATGGGGCCTCTCTCTGGGAGGCCAGGGGCAGGGTAGACCCCTTCCCACCAGTCTCCTCTTCTGGTGGTCTGGGGGTTCCGACAGCTGAGCCTGTGCAGTGAACGTAGAAAAGGCCAGGCCGGAGCCAAGCTGCCGGGTCCCACTTCCTGAAGGGCGTGGTTCCCCCAGGGGCCAGGGCTTTCATCCCTGTCCCAAAGCAGCCAGGCTAAGAGGAGACTGAACTCGCAGACCCACTGCCTTTCCTTCCCTTGTCCGTTCCTTCTTTTCTTCTTCTAAGAAGGAGGTGAGACAACTTATCCCTGAATCATAGGCACCATGGATAAGAAGAGAGGTATGTGTGTGTTAGCTGCTCAGTCGTGTCTGACTCTTTGTGACCCCATGGACTGCAGCCCGCCAGGCTCCTCTGTTCATGGGATTCTCCAGGTAAGAATACTGGAGTGGGTTCCCATTTCCTCCTCCAGGGCATCTTCCCAAGCCAGGGATCCAACCAAGGTCTCCTGCATTGCAGGCAGATTCTTTACCATCTGAGCTAAAAAAAAAAAAAAAAACCCAATGCAGCAAAAAGACAGAACCATGTAATCTGCAGGCGAGAAAAAAACCAGATAAAGGAACTCTATCCAAAATAGCCATCAAAATTTAAGTGCTTTTTTTTTCAGATGCAGTAAACCCACTTCTAGAAATCCATCCTTAGGAAAGCCTAGAACCGGGCTGAAGGCTGGAAATCATTTGAGTATCTTTCAGTGGGGAGGCGGTTATGATATGTACATTATGTTATGAAATTGATATGGCCAAAGAAGTAATATGCAGCCACACACACACAATGAGGGAGAGAAAGAGAGATTTTTTTTTTAAGTTAAAATCTTTTGTTTTACTAGATTTTTAAAAGTTAATATTATTTGGCTGCACCAGGTCTTAGTTGCAGCCCTTGGGATATTTCACTGTGACAGACAGACTCTCTAGCTGCGGCTTGCCAGGTTAGTTGCTCTGCAGTACATGGGATCTTAGTTCCCTGACCAAGGATTGACCCCATATCCGCTGCATTGCAAGGCAGATTCTTAACCACTGGACCACTAGGGAAGTCCTGAGAGATAGACATTAATGTCGCAAAAGCTAAAGATGGATGATTTGGATAATGATGATGTTTGATTGGGTCCATATAACATTTTTTTAAAGTGTGAGCAACATTAAAAAATCAAGTGATTCTACTTAAACACCCAGATTTCAGGTAGCTCTTGCTTTCCATTCTTCCTGGGCACCAAATCCTAGAGCCAAGGAGCAGCTGCCCCCCTTAGATGAGGCTTGTATCCCCCTGCCAGTCTCCGCCACTCCCTGTTGCCTCCCTGACCCTGAGTCTGGGGTCAGGGCAATGGTCACTGTCCTTGTATTATAGCTTCCCTTAGCGAAATATTGCACTATTCTCTGTCTTTGTCAAAAACAGAGAAACAAAAGGTGGACCACAGGAGCCATATATCTCAAAGAAAATGAGAGGGAGCCTATTTCTTTGTGAAAAGGAAGACTGTGCCTCTGAGTTTCACTTGCAAATCCTGGAGCAATTCATTTATTTATTGTTTAGTATTATACATTATTTTTTATTGATGTTGATACATTACTTACCTGTTGGCATTTTGGGTTTGCTACCCTTGATTAATACAATAGTAACATGATTCTTTTTTCCCCCTTTGGCTAAAATGACAACAGCCACAAAATTAAAACAAATTCCTTGTACATATATTTATATACACAGTGCGTGAGTGTGTGCTAAGTTGTTTCAGTCGTGTCCGACTCTGTGCGACCCCATGGACTGCAGCTGCCAGGCTCCTCTCTCCATGGGATACTCCAGGCAAGAATACTGGAGTGGGTTGCCATTCTCTTCTCCAGGGGATCTTCCCGACCCTGGGATTGAACCCACTTCTCTAAGGTCTCCTGCATTGGGAGGTGGGTTCTTTACCCCTAGTGCCACCTAGGAAACCCCTGTATACCCAGGACATACACCAAATGGCAACAGTGATTATCTAGACTTAAGGAAGACCTATCCATTTTTATATTATGTACTTCTAACATTTCCTGTTTCTTAGAACAAATATATAGTTTTGTGATTTTTTTTAAAAGATTATAACTTAAAAAGTGATAAGTGAAAA
Source organism: Cervus canadensis (assembly GCF_019320065.1). Classification (NCBI taxonomy): domain Eukaryota; kingdom Metazoa; phylum Chordata; class Mammalia; order Artiodactyla; family Cervidae; genus Cervus; species Cervus canadensis. Next base: position 37,693,490 of record NC_057402.1, read on the forward strand.
CTCTTGGCTGAGGCAAGCTTTCACAAGAGGTTGTAAGACTTATCTCTCTTTCTCTTGGCAAGCCTGGGGGAACAGGCAAATGTAGTGGAACCTGAGCAACTAGAATGCCCACAGGAAAATATATCTTTTCTGTCCTAAGCACCAAGAAGAACCTGTATCAGGAAAGGGAAGACAGCTACCAGCTACTGGAAAGTGACTGCCAGACTCTGGGCATGCTGGTTGGGCTACCTTACAGAATTCTTGTGCCAATTTGGGGGGTGGTGTTAGCATTCTTCCTCCTTTTTTTTTTTTCTGGCTGCATGTCATGTCTTGTGGGATCCCCAACCAGGGATCAAACCAGGGCCCTTGACAATGAAACTGCAGAGTCCTAACCACTAGACTACCAGGGAATTTCATTTCCTCCCATCCTTCCATTTTTAAAAGCAGTTTTATTCAGGTATACATTATATGCCATCAAATTTGCCCATTGTAAATACTATGATTTTTCACTTTTTCATTGAAAAAGTCACCTTTTCAATGATTTTTAGCAAATTTGCACTTGTACCAGCCTCATTGCAATTCAATTTTAGAACATTTCCATCACTCCAAAAAGACCCCTGATGCAAATTTGTGGTCATTCCCCATTCCCAAGTCCCAGGCCACCTCTCATCTGCTTTCTATCATTTCCACCTTTTCTGGACATATCATATAAATGAAATCAGACAATATGTGGTCCTTTGCTTTTGGCTTCTTTCACCAGATCTGTTTTGAGTTTCATTCATGGTGTTGCCTGTATCAGCACTGTGTTCCTTTGGAGAGCCAAATAGTGTTCTCTTGGCTGGAGAGGCCATAGCTCCCTCCCCAACAGATGGACATTTGTTGTTCCCACCTCTTGCCTGCTATAACTCATGCTGCTATGAATGCTCCTATACAAGTCTTTGTGGGGTATGTACTTTCATTTCTCATGGGTAGATACCTAAGAATGGAATTGCTGGGTTGTATAGGAGAATCCCAGGGATGGAGGAGCCTGGTGGGCTGCCGTCTATGAGGTCGCACAGAGTCGGACATTACTGAAGCGACCTAGCAGCAGCAGCAGCCTAGTAGATGTAAGTTTAATTTTTTAAGAAACTGCCTAACTGTCTACCAACATGGTCGCACCATTTTATATTCCTTCCACCTGTATAAGGCTCTGGTCTCTCTTGCCAGCCCTTTGCGCTTGAAGACTATTCAAATGGAGCTGGGAGGAGAAAGACTTGCCAAAATCATGCAACAGGAAATGGCAGAACGGAATTTGAACCTAGGTTGACCTGACTCTACAGGCTGTGTCTTTCCCCTGGTCTGCTCATGTGAACGGACTTGCACAAACTGCAGGGGTTGGAGACTGTAAAGAGGTTGATCTCTGGGGTCTGCCAGGCTGGGGTTCCAGGAAGAAGAACCTGGAAGAAGGCGCTTGGAGAAGTCGAAGGAGTAATTGGAGAGGGCTCCTCAGCAGGCGCTGACTCAAACCTCCACTAGGGGGCGCGGGGATCCAGCCGCGGCTGGAGATGGGCCTCTGTCAGAGAAGGCAGCCATGGAGGCCAGCCAGCCTGGTCTTGGCCTTCAACAGTACACACTGCCTGGCACTGGGTGACCTTCTCTCTGCCCCAGCCTGCATTTCCAAGCAGCCATGCCCCTGCCCCAGACATTCTGTTTTCCTATTTGGGCCTGGATATGTCCCCTTTTAATGGCTTCTCTGGTGGCTCAGTGGGTAAAGAATCCACCTGCAATGCAGGAGACACAGGAGACGTGGGTTCAATCCCTGGGTTGGGAAGGTTGCCTGGAGGAGGAAATGGCAACCCACTCCAGTATTCTTGCCTGGAGAATTCCATGGACAAAGGAGCCTGGCAGGCTACAGTCCAAAGGGTCCCAAAGATTCAGGCATGACGGAGCAACTAAGCACCCATGTCCCCTTTTCCCCCATCCTTGGCCTCCATGGGAGGAAGGATGGGCTCTTCTGTCCCAGCCCCAGGGCCTCCACCTCTTTCTGCCAACTTCAGGGTTCACATGAAACCCTAGAGGATTGAAGGAAGAGACAAGGTCCATCTGCTGGCTGCCTCAGAACCGTCTGTCATACAGCTCACTGTTGGTCTTGCCTCAAGACGGATGTCCAAGGAAGTGTGACCTCTCCATCTCAGAGAGGGTTGGCCAGCAGGTGGCGCAGTAGCCCCTGTGGTCCTCACTCCCTCACCCATGACTCACCTTTGTAGAATGATGACTCTGGCCCCAGAAGGCCGTCCCATGGACAAGTGTCTAGACCACCCATCCACGTCTCCTTTGCAAATGATCTGGAAAAAGGGAGGCAGAACAAGGTGTGCATTTATTGGGCACCAACTACATGCCGAAGCTCTTTCATTCTTTTGACCCTCATAACATCCCTGAGAACTAAACCCTCACCTTTCCCCTGAGAAAACAGACTCAGAGGTCAAATAGCTCACCCCACATCTCATGGACTAAATGGTAAGGCTCTGGTCCCACCTACTGCACTCAGTAAACTTAATGGGTAGGTGGTGCCCGGGACAGTGTCAGGCATGGGGAAATGACTGAGCCTCACTGAGCTGCAGCTGCCCCATCTGTAAAATGGGGCTACCAGACCCATGTTGTACAGATGAGATGAGATCCCCACGTGAGGGATTCACAGGGGGCCTGGCCCTGGCAGGGATGAGCAAAGAGATGGTTAGATTATTTCGTGGGACTGGGAAATTTTCCAGGCTAGTGATCAGAGCCTGCTAGTTTCCAGTCTCCTCTAGCCCCCTGGAAGTGTTGCTATTTTTGATGTTCTGATCTTCTGCCATTTGGGTCTGTCCCCAACTGCTTCTTAGGAGACAGAGGAAGGCTAGAAACCCCAGAGGATCTGAGAGTCCTGCTCTTCTGGGGCAACCCCCAAATCCACTGCTGACTGCCCAGCCTCAGGGGGCAAATTCCAGCTGGCATGATGGACCCTAGCACAAAAATGTCTAGGGTCCCCAAGGCCTCCTTCTGCCCGCCCTCTTCATTGCTGCCTCCCTAGAGCCTTGCCCATCCCTCAAGGCTGTCGGGCATCCCCTTCCAGGCAGCCTCCTCACGAGTCTGCCAGCCCACATAGCTCAGGGCTCAAGGCATTGTGGGAACCAGAGGCCTGGGAGCTCTGCCCAGGGGAGGAGCAGAGATCCCCTGGGGACAAGCCCTGGCTGGCACGATGCAAGCTGTGGTCTTCCCGACCCTGCAGAGGAGGCGCTATGGACGACTCGGGCCGACGGGCGCGTCCGCCTACGCATAGACCCCATCTGCTCGCAGACTCCCCGCACTGTTCATCAGATGTTCTCCACGGCTCTGGACAAGTATGGGGACCTCAGTGCTATGGGCTTCAAGCAGCAGGGCACGTGGGAACACATCTCCTACACCCAGTACTACCTGCTGGCCCGCAAAGCCGCCAAGGGCTTCCTGAAGGTGAGGGAGCTGCCCAAGGCCTGGCCTCTCCCTTCCCCAGCCCTGCCTCCAGTTCTGGCCTTCACAGACCTCCTTCTGATGCCCCACTGGGCAAGCCCTTAGAAAGGACCACTGTAAAATCATCCTGGTCATTGAGCTAATGGTCCATTCTGGCTTGGGGCCGAGGGTTTATGTACAGTGGACCCTTACTATGTGCCAGGACGTGGCACGATCTTCTTATTTGTTGTCCCGCTCAAGGGGGGCTGGGAAGCCTGGTGCACTGCGCTGAGGGGTGGGAACCCCGGGAAGGCCTGGGAGGGGCAGCAAGGGCTGTTGAGTGGCTGGTCCCCCAGGGCACACTCTGACCCTGGGAGCTGGTCCCTGAGGTGGGCCGGCAGAGTCCCCTGCTGTCTGGAAGGGGGGTTTGGTGAGAATGAGAGGCCCCTTTCCTGCTGGTTGACCTGGCCTGTCTATCTTTGGCCTGGAGCTCGGCCTGGAGCGGGCCCACAGCGTGGCCGTCCTCGCCTTCAACTCCCCGGAGTGGTTCTTCTCAGCAGTGGGCGCAGTATTCGCAGGGTGAGTGGCTGCGGGAGGGGCAGAGTCTCCAGTGGGTTGGAGGGGGGCAGAGAGTGAAGAGAGGGTTTTAATCTCTTTTTAGGAGCCCCTCACCCCCTCCCCAACATCCCATCTCTTCCCTGGGGCCCCCTCTAGACCCGTTTTTGTCCCCTTCTGCCCAGGGCAGCTGTGCTGAGCTGCCTGACGGGCCATGGGAGCTCTCTGGGGTCAGGGGCCATGGGTGTGTTGGGCAAGGGTCGGGGCTGAGGGGTTGGGCCACTGTACTTGCCCAGACACACATCTTCCCGGGTCTCTGACAGTGGCATCATCACCGGCATCTACACGACCAGCTCCCCTGAGGCCTGCCAGTATATCGCCTATGACTGCCGCGCCAACATCATCATGGTTGACACGCAGAAGCAGCTGGAAAAGATCCTGAAGGTTTGGGGGAAAGGGGGCAACAACCACAAGGGTCAGGCTAGGCATCCTCACAGACCTCCACCTTCCCTGCCAGAGTCACCCATCATCCTCAACAGCAATCCTGCCTGGCACACGCACACATTAGCACAGCAGGGCAATGGCCGCCGACCCATTTGTCAGGTCTGAAAACTGAGGCCCAGGAAGCTCAAGGAACATACCCCTCATCCCCCTCAGCCAGCCCATGGCCCTTCATGGCTTTCGCTTCAGGGAAGGGTTGAGTGCCCTGAGGGTGGTTCAGGGCTCTGACATGTGAGCACTCAAGTCTGAGTCTCAGTGGGGAGTGGGGGTACAGGCTGCCACAGGGTGGGTCTTGGGCCAAGCCAGAGCAAGTGCTGCAGCATATTCTAGGGCACAGTAGGAGCTCAAAAGTGCCTCTTGGGGCAGCTGGCACTTTCTGGAGCACTGATGCCTCCTGATCCATTTAAGGCCCCTTCCTGATTGGCCCTGTCCCCATGTGCACCACGCTGGCATTCAGTGGCCTGAGGACACCTCTGTGCCCCAGCTGTACCCAGCAGCCTGCAAGGCCCTCCGTGGCTGCTGGCATCTCAGAGAGGCTTCCTCCGGGTTGACTTGGCCCTGGTTCTGGAGCTATCACCTGGACCTCAGACGCCCCTGCACCTGAGGGCGGGAGAAGTGGTCTCCAACCTCCTGGGACAGTGGGACCTGGAGCCCCAGACTGGTTAGACTAGATGGCCTCCCTTAGCTCAAGTGGAGAAGTCCTTTTCCGTCTCCACTCCTTTTGAACCCTGTGTTTCCACGGTTCTCTCATTCCGAGTGCCTCCGTTCTATCTGACTTGGATCAATGCTTGAGTTGGGGAGAGGCAGTCTGGGTGCAGAGGAGGTGGTCCAGAGTGAACCGCTCTGAGAGGCTGAGGTGAGGCTGGGCTGTCCTTAGCACCCCCTTCCTTGCCCTCCCCAAGCACTCAGACCCTTCACTTAATAGAGTGTCCCAGATCACTTCAGTTGTGTCCGACTCTCTGCAACCCTATGGATTGTAGCCTGCCAGGCTCCTCTGTCCATGGGAATTCTCCAGGCCAGAATACTGGAGTGGGAAAGAAGTCTTTCCCTTCTCCTGGGGAATCTTCCCAACCCAGGAATTGAACCGGGGTCTCCTGCATTGCAGGCAGATTCTTTACCAGCTGAGATCCAAGGGAAGCCCTCACTTAATAGAAAGCTGACAAATATTTAGAGACTAGTGCATAGCAGGGGTGTACCAGGCCCCTAGGACTCAGTGGGACCCTGATTCGCTCAGGTTTAGATTCTTCATAGATGCCAGAGGCCCCTGACCCAGGCCAGCTTTCCCAGAGACCCCAGTGGTTTAAGATTCCTTGAGAACCAAGTTGGCAGGAGCCTCAGCTGCTAAGTAGCAATGGTTAGTTCACCTCCTCAGCCTCGCCCGAGGGAGTCACATACCCCTCAACGTTGGCACTCAGGTTGGGGAGGGTGGTAGAACTATAAAAAGCCCCCCATAGTGACTTCCCTGGAGGCCCAGTGCTTCCAATGCAGGGGGGGCACAGGTTCCATCATTGGTTGAGGAACTAAGATCCCACATGCTGCATGGCCAAAAAAAGAATTTTTTTAATTAAAAAAAGCACCCCCCCAAATAGATTTTGCCCCCTCCCTCAGGGAGACAACCCCCTCTGCATAGACGGTTGATCTGATCCAAACGTCCTCCCCCTGCCCCATTCACCACTGAAGAAACCGAGGCCCAGACCTACTGAATCAGAAATGTCCACCCTAGGCAATTACTTAAAATTTGTGTTCTGAAACTTTCCAGACAAACAGAAACAGAGGGAAGAGTATAGTGGACCCTCATAGAGTGATCATCCAGATTTAATAATCATCAATGTTTTTCCATCACACCCATCAGTGTGAAGCATTTGAAGGCAAATCTCTGACATCACAGCATTTCACCCCCTAAATAGCTCAATATTTATAAAACATAAGACAGTTTCTTCATCACAATAACTTTATCACCTTTATTTACACTAGTCAAAGAATTCTTTCCTATCGTCTAATACCGACAATGTGTTTTTCCAGGCAATTCGTTTGAATCAAGATCTAAACCAGGCCTATGTGTTGCCTTTGGTGGTGTCTCTTAAGAGTCTTTTAATTCGAAACAAAGCCCCCACATTTTGTCCTGTCCCATAGACCAGTGCAGTCCAGGACGAGTCACATCACCCAGGAACTTAGTTTCAGAACCCACCCAGACCTACGGATTCTAAAAAACAGGGTGTGGGGCCCACGCCTCCTGGTGATTCTGACACAGGCTCAAGTGGTGAGAGCCTCTGTCATAGACATGCTGCAGAAACTAGGTCAGCCGTCCTGAGCTGTTGTGTAGCTTGTCCCTGTAACCTCCACACTTCCTGTTAGATCGCAAGCCTTGATGCCCTTCAGATTAGATGGTAATTGGCAAAAACACCCCGTAGGTGGTGCTGTGTACTTCCCATTGCACAGCTTCAAGAGGCATGTGATGTCAGGGAGTACCGCTTATACTGATGCTGAGCTTCATTCCCTGGATTCGGGTGGCCACCTGCTCATCCACTGCAACATTCCCCATCACTCTCCACTGATGAACTTTGCCTGAATTAATTATTATTGAATACTTGAGCCATGGGAAAACACTGGTTTTCTAATTGATCAGTTAGGATTCTTTTCCAAAGAAAGAACTCTCTCTCATCATCTGGGGCTCTTTGCTACCTGAAACACCCTGATTGTACCAAGTAGATGCGGTAGATAGAAAACTGGCCTATGTTGGTGACTGTTCCATGCATATTTGAATGAATGTGCATTCTTCAGTTTGTTGGGTAGAATGTTCTATAAATGTTAATAATGTCAACTTGATGGATATGTTGTTTAACTCATCTATATCCCTGTTAATTTTCTATCTGTTTTTTCTATTGGTAACAAATACTGAGGGTTGAAATCTCAATTATTATTGTGGATTATTTATTTATCCTTTTAAATCTGGTTTTGCTTTGTGTATTTTGAAACTCTGTCATGTATGCACATAGTTACATTGTAATGTCATCTGGATGACTTAACCCCTTTATAATTAAGAAATGTCCTTCTTTACCTCTGAGAACCACTCTTCCAAAGCTACTTTGTCTTATATAAATATAGCCACTGCAGATTTCTTCTGATCAATGTTTCCATGGTATATATTTTTGCACTGTTTTTCTTTTAACCCACATATGTCCTTATATTTAAAGCAGGTCTCTTATAGACAGCAAATAGTTGAGTCATACTTTTTATCTAGTCTGACAAAATTGTCTATAAAACTACCACTTGGTTCTTTCCTATTTGTTCTTTGATCCCATCCATCCCTTGATCCTTTTCTCCTCTCTCGTGATTTCTTTTGAATGGAGTTTTTTGTTTTCGTTTGAGTATTACATTCTATGGGTTTCCTTGGTGGTTCAAAATTCTCCAAGCCAGGCTTCAACAGTACGTGAACCATGAACTTCCAGATGTTCAAGCTGGATTTAGAAAAGGCAGAGGAACCAGAGATCAAATTGCCAATATCCGCTGGATCATTGAAAAAGCAAGAGAGTTCCAGAAAACACCTACTTCTGCTTTATTGACTACACCAAAGCCTTTGACTGTGTGGATCACAATAAACTGTGGAAAATTCTGAAAGAGATGGGAATACCAGACCACTGACCTGCCTCCTGAGAAATCTGTATGCAGGTCAAGAAGCAACAGTTAGAACTGAACATGGAATAACAGACTGGTTCCAAATTGGGAAAGGAGTACGTCAAGGCTGTATGTTGTCACCCTGCTTATTTAACTTACATGCAGAGTACATCATGAGAAATGTTGGGCTGGATGAAGCACAAGCTGGAATCAAGATTGCCGGGAGAAATATCAATAACCTCAGATACGCAGATGACACCAGCTTTATGGCAGAAAGTGAGGAACTGAAGAGCCTCTTGATGAAAGTGAAAGAGGAGAGTGAAAAAGTTGGCTTAAAACTCAGCATTCAGAAAACTAACATCATGGCATCTGGTCCCATCACTTCATGGCAAAAAATGGGGAAACAGTGGAAACAGTGAGAGACTTTATTTTTTTGGCCTCCAAAATCACTGCAGATGGTGACTGCAGCCATGAAGTTAAAAGACACTTGCTCCTTGGAAGAAAAGTTATGACCAACCTAGATAGCATATTAAAAAGCAGAGACATTACTTTGCCAACAAAGGTCCATCTAGTCAAGGCTATGGTTTTTCCAGTGGTCATGTATGGATGTGAGAGTTGGACTATAAAGAAAGCTGAGCACCGAAGAATTGATGCTTTTGAACTGTGGTTTTGGAGAAGACTCTTGAGAGTCCCTTGGACTGCAAGGAGATCCAACCAGTCCATCCTAAAGGAGATCAGTCCTGAGTGTTCACTGGAAGGACTGATGCTGAAGCTGAAACTCCAATACTTTGGCCACCTGCTGTGAAGAACTGGCTCAAAAAGACCCTGATGCTGGGAAAGATTGAAGGTGGGAGGAGAAGGGGACAACAGAGGATGAGATGGTTGGATGGCATCACTGACTCAATGGACATGAGTTTGAGTAAACTCCGGGAGTTGGTGATGGACAGGGAGGCCTGGCGTGCTGCAGTCCATGGGGTTGCAAAGAGTCTGACACAACTGAATGACTGGTGGCTCAGATGATAAAGAATTTGCCTGCAATGCAACAGATGTGGGTTCAATCCCTGGGTCAGAAAAATCCCCTGGAGAAGGGGATGGCAACCCACTCCAATATTCTTTTCAGAAAAATTCCATGGACAGAGGAGCCTGGTGGGCTACAGTCTATGGGGTCATAAAGAGTGGGACACGACTGAGCAACTGACACTTTCACTTTCATTCCGTTCTATCTACTGGCTTCTCAGCTCTCCCTCTAGTGTTTGCTCTAGGGCTTACAATATGCATCTTTAATGCATCACAGTCTACTTTCAAATACTGTTAGAATGTAATGTTGTACTGCTTTGCAAGTGACATATGAATCTTACAGCAGTGTACTTGTGTCCCCGTTCCATACTTTGTGCTATTGTCATTCATACTCAACTTCTATGTAAGTTATAACCCCTGCAATGTAGTATTTTATTTACTTACTTATTTATTTATTTGGCTATGTCAGATATTAGTTGCAGCACTTGGGATCTTCGATCTCCATTGTGGCATGGAAGCTCAACTCTTTGTTTTGACATGTGGGATCTAGTTCCCTGACCAGGGATTAAACCTGGGCCCCATGCACTGGGAGAACAGAGTCTTAGCCACTGGACCCACCAGAGAAGTCACTGCAATGTAGTATTTAAATAGTCATGTATCATTCAAAAATTTTTTTAAAGAAAGGGAAGCTGTCTCTTTTTGGTTTACCCACATATTTGCCATTTCTGGCTCTCTTCATCCCTTCATGTCCTCCCCGAGTTTTCATCTGGTTCGTCTTCCTTCCTCCTAAAGAATTTTCTTCAACATTTCTTGGAATACAAGTCCAAGGGCAATGCCTTCTGTCAGTTTCTCATTTTTGCCTTCATTTTTCGATAGGTATTTTCACTTGGTTTAGAATTCAGGGTTGATGGGGTTTCTTTTTTTTTCCTTTTAGCTCTTTAAAGACTCCATCCCAATGTTTTCTACTTTGCATAACTTCTGATAAACAGTCTATACTTTCTTATCTTTGTTCCTTTCCACATAGTATATCTTGTTTCTCTGACCTCTTTTAAGATTTTTTCCTTTATCACTTGTTTTCAGCAGTTGGATCATGCTGTGTCTTGGCATGGTTTTCTTTGTGATTATCCTGTTGGGATGCGCTGGGAGTCTTGAATTGATGGATTTATAGTTTTAATCAAATTTAGAAATTTCTCAGACTTTTTTCAATTAAAAATGTTTTCTGGGACTCCAATTACATATATGTTAGGTTTCTTAGTTTTCTCCCCCATGTTAATTTATCCCAGTTTTTTTCTCTTTCTCAACTTCGCTTTGAAACTTGTGTTTAATGAAACCTTTCAGGGCAGGTTTACATAGCCTTTCCTCTAAGGCTAATTTAGCCCCATAACTAACACTTGTCGCTTCTGAAGTCTGTATTCCACACCTCCTAAGGGCCCTTCACTCTGGCTGATGGAAACATGAATATCTCTGGCCCAATACAAGCTCTTGTCTGTCTTCTAGCCCCAGCCATTGGTCTTTCTCCAGCATCTGTTCTTCTTCCAGTTTCATGAAGTTTCACCTATGCCTGTGCGGATTGGTATTCCACCAAAGACTCAAGAAGACACCCAAAAGATTCACCAAACTCTTTCTCTTCCAATTCTCTCCTGTCTGGTTTTCTATCTCACAAATTCTAGGCACCCTAGCTTTCCTGAACTGTGACCTCGACACCTCAGCTCATGAGATAACTGAGTTCTGATTTCCTCTACCCCTTCCTCTCTGCTTCTCTCTTCCATAGTTACACAGTCCTCTGCTCCGCTCACCCAGGCCCCAGCTTGTCTGGCTTTCCTTTAATGGAAGTCATTCCCTGCCCCCCGTTTGTTCCACCTCTGATGCTCCAAAGTTCTCATGATGGGAAACCAGGCATTAAGGGTGGCGGATGTCCTGCTGAGTCAAAGGTCAGAGCTGGGGACCAACAACCTTTGCCACAAGGCGCCTGCCAGGCTGGGTAACACCTGGGGATGGAGCTCTTCTTAAGAAGTGGCTTTCATTTTTAATGAAACCCTACTTATTTTCTCTGTCAACACAGATCTGGAAAAACCTCCCACATCTGAAGGCAGTAGTGATATATGGAGAACCTCCTCCGACACAGATGCCCAGCGTGTACACGGTATGGGTAGAGTGACCTGGGGGAAAGGTGGGGCCTATGTGAGCCCACCCAGCTCACCTGGACTGCCCCCACTCCCCCACCTGGTGCAGATGGAGGAGTTCATGGAGCTGGGGAATGAGGTGCCTGAGGAGGCCCTGGACACCATCATCAACGCCCAGAAGCCTAACCAGTGCTGCGCGCTGGTCTACACGTCAGGCACTACTGGGAAGCCCAAGGGTGTGATGCTGAGTCAGGACAATGTAGGACGGAGGCCCAGATGCATGGGGGTGGGCGGAGGGGGGGCCTGGGCAGTGAGTGGCCTTGCCCCAGCAGCCCTCGAGGGGACTCCTTCAGCCCCTCCATACAGGGATCTGAGATAAGTACGACAGCTCTTAAGTCTGTGGTCCAGGCTGAGCCCAGCAAAGTGGAGGGGGATGGAAGGGCAAGGCCTGGCCCAGAGGGGTTCCTGCAGAGATGCCCAGGAAGGTGTTCAAAGAACACTCCAAAGAAGGACCCCAAGCTCCTAGGGTGGCCCCAGTTGTGGGCACTTCCAGAGCTGACTTGAAGACACCACCTGAGGCCCATCTGCCCATCCTCCAGATCACGTGGACGGCACGGTATGGCAGCCAGGCCGGTGACATCCAACCTGCAGAAATCCAGCAGGAGGTGGTGGTCAGCTACCTACCTCTCAGCCACATTGCCGCCCAGATCTATGACCTGTGGACAGGCATCCAGTGGGGGGCCCAGGTCTGCTTTGCCGAGCCCGATGCTCTGAAGGTCAGTCTGCCTCTCTGCCTGTACGTGTGCCCATGTGTGTGCTTGTGTCTGTGGGCCCTGTGCGAGCATTTGTGAGCCTGCCGGTCCCCTGTGTTTTCACAGCCTAACTCAGATGACCGAACAGGAAGGGAACTTAGTGATATTATGTACAGGAAAGTTGAGTCAGAGTGGTTCTGGGTCCGCAGCACCGTCAAGGACAGGCCACCCTCAGTGTAAGATCACAGGATGGTCACAGACGGCCACAGCCCTGCCCTGCATCACGGTCTCCTACACTACACCTGTGCTTGGGCTCCTTCTTTTTTTCCGTGAGGAGAATGTCCCCAGAAGCCCCCTAACAGACTTCTTCCTCCCCCCACACTGGCCCAAATCATGTCCCACATCCATTCCTCAACTAGTCACTGCTAGTGTGTGTGCGTATTAAGTTGCTTTGGTCATGTACAACTCTTTGTGACCCTATGGACTGTAAGCCACCAGGCTCCTCTGTCCATGGGATTCTCCAGGCAAGAACACTAGAGTGGGTTGCCATGCGCTCCTCCAGGGGATCTTCCCAACTCAGGGACTGAACCTGCGTCTCTTATGTCTTCTGCTTTAGCAGATGGGCTCTCTACCACTAGCACTAAATGGGAAGCCCAGTCACTGCTTAGGGGAATGAGATGACCACGTCTGAGTTAGACTGATAGAAAAGTCACTGCCACCAGAACTGGCCACCCGAGTACCTGAGCAACAGCAGGATTCTGTTAACAAAGAGGAGCAGGGAAGGGATGGCTGTTGAGTCCTAGCCAATAGTATGTGACGTGAGTTGCATGGTATGCACCTGTGCCTGTGTGCAGGCGGCCTGCACGGGTGCACGCTGACTCTGGGGACAGGCCTCCTGGCTCCCAGCTGGCTCTCTGCCACAAGCCTGTCTCTTGCTGGTGGCAAACAGGGGAGTCTGGTGAACACGCTGCGGGAGGTGGAGCCCACGTCCCACATGGGGGTGCCTCGGGTGTGGGAGAAGATCATGGAGCGGATCCAGGAGGTGGCGGCTCAGTCTGGTTTCATCCGGCGCAAGATGCTGCTCTGGGCCATGTCGGTGACCTTGGAGCAGAACCTCACCTGCCCGAGCAGGTACAGGGGGCCAGGGAAGAAGAGGCCAGGAGAGGCAGCAGGGCTGGCTCATAACCCCGGGACACAACCTAGGATCTGAGAGGCCAGGCTTGTCCAGACTCCTTCACAGAGGCCCTATCAGTGGCTGGGCTTGAGCCCCTGTTCTCCTCCCAGATCCCACAGGAGACAGTAACCCCATCTTTGGGTCCTGACTGCAAGGACTGACTTGCTCCCTCTGGAGTAGCATTCACCTCCCTGGGAGCAGGTTCTGGCAGTCTCCTGAGGGGACTCCTGACTTCAGGAGGTAGCCCAAGTAGAGGCCACAGTGATGGGGGCTTTTCCAGCCTTCCCAACATCCTAATCTTCCACCCGCAGCCTCTTGATTGCTTTTAAATTCTCACCCAGTGCTGTAGGAGGGTCAACAGCATAAATCTGGCCTGTTCCAATTTAGAAATGTTTTCCACCACTAGTGTGTCTGTGAAACTGTATCGTGTCACATGTGATGTGTACACGTGTCTGTACCACTTCATTTGCATGGATGTGAAAAGTAAATATGTGTTAACGACTCATTCAAGGGTTTCAAATGGGATCAGACATGTGTGTACACGTGTCCATGCATACATACTTCAAGTGTCTGCATGTGCGTATTATTGTGTGTGCACTTTTGTGCATCTGTGTTGTCATACACAGCTGAATCTGTTTTTCTGACTTCCTGGCTCAAGATGTGTTTGCACAAAACTACATGTATACATCCATGTGTGCATGCATGTTCATAGGAAGGGTCAATATTGAAAATATTTAGTGATGGATTCAGCATCACCACTAATCAATCAGAGTAGATAACTGAAATTGCCATTCAGGGTACCCAAAGACCACCCCCTCCCTTTTAATGCATGTGTGTGCATGTGTTGTCTTCTGTGAGCCATTCTCCCTCTCCCACCAGCGATCTGAAGCCCTTCACAACCCGACTGGCAGATTACCTGGTGCTAGCCAAGGTCCGCCAGGCACTAGGCTTTGCCAAGTGTCAGAAGAACTTCTACGGGGCAGCCCCCATGACTGCGGAGACACAGCACTTCTTCCTGGGCCTCAACATCCGCTTATATGCGGGCTACGGCCTCAGTGAGACCTCAGGCCCCCACTTCATGTCCAGCCCCTACAACTACCGGCTCTACAGGTGTGTCCCAGGTTTTGGCACATATGCTGACCTGAACATCTTTGCTGATACCTGTCGGTGCCTATCTGCTGATTAGGACCCTGGGCCCAAACCACTGGACCATAGATCCCCGAGTGCCAACAGCTCTATCTTGGGCCAAGTCCGTTTGCCAGGCCTGAGTCTTGTGCGAGTGGTCCCTATGACAGTGTCACACGGTTCTGTGGATGTAAACAGTCTTGCAGCCCAGGGGCTCCCTGAGCAGCATTCTGAGGGAGGAACATCCCTTTGTTCCCTCCCTCCAGTAGCATGGGGTGTGTTAGAGGGTGTCCCAGCATTGTTGATGGTCCAGGCTCCAGCTGCGATGGGAGCTGGCGGGGGGACTGGGTCAGTCCTCTGATGAACTGGGAAGGCAGTCAGCTCTTGGGAGTGAGTTGAAGGATTCTCTGTTGTGCTTAAATATCTCCCCTCCCTGCCTGCCCATCACAGCACTTGAAGTTCTCCCATTAAGATTTTGTCCATTCATTCATTCATTCACCTGAAAACCTTTAACTGGCCCTACCTCTTAGCTATGAGGACCCTATTAAAATACAAAAATCCCGGGAGGGGACATTCTAGCTATCGATGAACACTGAGGGGTTGGGAGCTGCAGGGCTCCCTGTAGGGGTTGATCCAGGGCTTGGAGGAAACTGCTCCCTCTGACCATGCCTCCTGGCCCCTCAACACCCAGCTCCGGCAAGGTGGTGCCAGGCTGCCGGGTGAAGCTGGTGAATGAAGATGCAGAGGGTATCGGGGAGATCTGCCTGTGGGGCCGCACCATCTTCATGGGCTACCTGAACATGGAGGACAAGACGTGTGAGGCCATTGACCCTGAGGGCTGGCTGCACACTGGCGACACGGGCCGCCTGGATGCCGATGGCTTCCTCTACATCACGGGGCGTCTCAAAGGTGAGTGCTGCCAGCTGGGTTTGAGGCTGCGGTGGGACGTGGGAGCAATTATACTGCCACCACTGTTTATACCCACTATAAGTATTGAGCTCTTAGTTAATGCCACATGCCTTGCCATCGATGAACATTTGAGAAGTTGGATCCCCAGGGCTCCCTGGGGGGTTGATTCAGGGCTTGGAGGAACCTGCTCCCTCTGACCATGCCTCCCAGCCCCTCCACCCCCAGCTCCAGCAAGGTGGTGGGTGCCAGGCTGCCACAGAGCTGAGAGGTAGGGCCAGTTAAAGGTTTTTAGGTGTATGAATGAATGGCCAATGAAAAACAATGAATGAGTGACATTGTTTTACTTACTATTGTCTCCCGTGGGAACGATAACTGCTATTACTCCAACCTAACTAATGAGGACAACCAGAGAGGTTAAGTAATTTGCCCAAGATCACATAGCTAATAAATGACAAACCTGGAATTCAAACTCCTTCTGTAAACAAGGCAAGTCTTTCCAGAAAATTGGAGGATGTAATTTTGGTAGGGGGAGAGGAGGGGAGGGCATGCTGCTTGACTTGCAGGATCTTAGTTCCTCCACCAGGGATTGAACCTGGGCCCCAACAGTAAAAGCACAGAATCCTAACTACTGAGACATGACGGATAATATTTTGTATTTCTATTTGCAAACATGGATATGATGCAGAGTAGAAAACAAATTGGACATAAAATTTAAAATAAAGCATGAAACTTCAAATTTCCCTTGAGCAACTTGGCTCCCCCAGGGAAGAAAGTTGGGGACACCTCCAAGGAAGAGGTGCTTTATTTATGTTGCCCAATGCCCACAGCATCCCTGTGGGAACCCCACACCTCAATTTCCCAGGGGAAACTGAAGCTCGGTGAGTGGGTGAATACCTTTCTGGAAATCATGCAGGCAGGTGTGTGATCAAACCTGGGTCCTTCTGGCCATAGAGGGTCAGCTCTCCAGGCAGAGTCTGGGTGTACTTGTCCTGAGCCCCTGGTCTAAAGCCTATGCTGGGGGCCTGGCCTTGCCTCCTCAGAGTTAATCATCACGGCTGGTGGGGAGAACGTGCCCCCTGTGCCCATTGAGGAGGCCGTGAAGACGGAACTGCCAATCATCAGCAATGCCATGCTGATTGGAGACCAGAGGAAGTTCCTGTCCATGCTGCTCACCTTGAAGGTGTGTCTGGGGGGTGGGGGAAGGAGCAGCCAGTGGGTGGTCTGTGAGTCTGGCCCTGGACAGAAGCAATGTTTGGCCAAGACAGTGTGGATGTCACAACCGTATTCTGGAATAAGTAGTCGGTTCTGCCCATACTACGGGGCAGCTGTGGCATACAGGAATCCCTTCTGCCCCGTGTTAGAATTAGTAATAGTAATGTGCTGTCTTGGTGATCCTGGGTTTTCTAGTACAGTCCAGTGTACAAAGTGCTGTAGACACCTCCCAGTCTGGTGTCTGGTATCTGATTCTGGGGTAGTAGATGGGCCCAGAGTTGTGGCCCCTGTTTTAAAAGATGATCTCATTGGCTGAGGTCATGTAAATCTCAGTCCTCCCTTCCTTCCACCTGCCCTAAGGGGCTCAAGCAGTCTGAGTAGCATGTCCTATTCATTCTAGAACCAGCTCTCTGAAACAGCTCACAGTGCTCCACATCCGTGACGGTCAGCAGTGAGACCTCCTCCAAGGCCCGGGCATGTGACCTGTGCAGTGAGGCTTGGTTCTGATCTGTCTCTGGCTTTTCAGTGCACTCTGGACCCTGACACCTTTGAGCCCACGGATAATCTGACGGAACAAGCCGTGGAGTTCTGCCAGAGGGTGGGCAGCAAAGCCACCATGGTATCTGAGGTTGTGGAGAAGAAGGATGAGGCCGTGTATCAGGCCATCGAAGAAGGGATCCAGAGAGTCAACATGAATGCAGCTGCACGACCCTACCACATCCAGAAGTGGGCCATTCTTGAGAGGGACTTCTCCATTTCAGGTGGAGAGCTGGGTAGGTGTTTTCTCTACACAATTGCAGGGGCTGTGCAGGTGGGCAGAGGCCATGGCAGAGCCTGGGAGGTGCCCACTAGGAAGCAGCCTTGGCAAACCAAAGGTCCCTGATGGCACTTCAGGTGACACCTGCCTCCTTCCTGTGGGAGGACCTTGACTGCTAAGTGCTTGGGCTTGTGTTTGGGTAGAGCCTGGTCAATGTACATGTGCTGGAACTCATTCATTTGAACACATGACATTTAACTTTGCTTTGACTAAGGAATCGTTTTCCTCTGAAAGCACAATGGGACCACCAGGCAGACACCAAGGCCCTGTTAGAGTTTGGGCTAGAGTTTCACCTGGCTGCAGGGAGTGAGAACACCATAATCTTTTGCAAAGGCAGCTCATGCAACAGGTAAAGGGATGAAACCCTTCTGGACCAATGGTCCACAGAATCAGAAAAGACCTCTGGTGTGGCCTCAGCCGGATGGATGAAGTCGCTCTTGGCTGTGGCATCTTGGGGTGTTCATGACACAGGGCGAGGTGGAAATGGCTTTTTCAATGAGACTCCTTCCAACCATCAAGGCTGAACCCAGAGGCAACTATCTACAGTAATGCTGAGCTGCTATCAGAGACCCTGAGCTTATCTGGCTGTCTGGTGCTAACAAATTGAATGTAAGGTCAATCAGACAGATGTCCTCTCTAAGCAGTTTCTATAAATGGCTTTGATCTTGAAGTCTCCAGTTACACAGCCAAGTGTGAGTTAGCACAAAATGGAATTTAAGCTACTCAAAGCAGAGCCCTTTCAGCCTTGCCTTAGAGCAGAGAACCAAGGCCAAGAAAAGTGATACTTGGAAGACCTCTCGTAAAGACCATGGCAGAGGTCCTCCCTGGGCCAGGGCTTTCCCCTGCCTCCATCACAAGCAATCAAATCATAATGTCCAACATCGTATTAGTGATCACTGAAATGCAGAGATGATCTTCCTGTTAGTCGTGTCATGTAAACTACCCAACTTCCTCTGTATTCTGCTGGCCACTTAGACCAACTCTGGTACAGTGTGGGAAGGAGCCACACAAGGGGTATGACTGCCAGGTTCAGGGATCACCATGGGCCATTTTGGAGGCTGGCTACTTGTTGATCTGGCTTAATTCCAGAGTTATGGAACTTAGTGAGTCTAGAGCTTTACCACATAACCTTCACAGACATCTCAGAGCCCAGGCCTCACTCATCTCTTCCAATTTCTCTTAGGTCCCACAATGAAACTGAAACGGCTCGTAGTGCTGGAGAAATACAAAGATGTCATTGATTCTTTTTACCAAGAGCAAAAAGAGTAAGCAGGGGTCATCCCTCCCTGGTTTATCCTTAAGATGGCAGGCTGAGCGTCTTCCTGACCCCCAGGTCCTCTTCAGTCTGGGCACATGGACTTCTGGCAAGTCTCTTAGGTTCTCCAGGTTAGGTACAGTCCTGGTATCTGCCAGGTCTTACACCAACAATAGTTGACAATCCCGAGAAGCTTCATGTGTCAACAGTTTTAAGTACTGCTTTTTGTTCAGGTGACAATGAGATTAGCTCTCCTTCCAGAACTAAAGGGCTGACAGTTTGGGACCTTAGCTTCAGGTAGATTTAACAGGCTGCTAGCTCACTTCACCGGCCAGCTGGAGGCAGACTGGGTGCCAAGGGGAGGGCGGAGAGGGAAGACGGCTTGGATGAAATGTGCAGCCAGGAAAGCGCTCAATTGTGACTCCCCTAACGGCCTAGCTTACTGTGGACTGTCATTGGATGCTGCCGCTCCCATCATCCCGTTACCAGGCATTCCATCAATGCACACGCCCGCTGACTCCGATGCTTAATAAAAGTGCTGCTGCCTATTTGATTGTATTTAATGTGTAACTTGAAATTAAACTTTTTAACAGAACTGTCAACAAGCACCTGATTTTGTCAACTGAGCAACAGATGAGTCCAGAGTGGTGGGTATTTAGCCCACAGGACAATGTGCAATAGGTATACGAGTGAACTTTAGTGCCCTGAAATAAGCAAAGGTGAGGGAGGGGGTCAAGGGGAATGTTCTTGTGAAAGCAGTTAACTGGTGCTAGTCTGTGACCACCATGCCCCTTCCGCCCACTCTGAATATTTCAAGCAGCCATCCTTAGTAGCAAGCTGAGCCAAGATGAAACAAGGCATCTAAATGGGTAGAGGAAAGCATACAGCTCAATTAGTTTGGGAAGTCTTTATTTGTGTAAACCGAAGGGTCATTGATAATTAGCACAATTCAATAAAACAGAAGCAGCAGCAGTTTAAACAAAGTAAAATACACATAAGATTATTTGTCTGGTTACGAGCTTCAAAAAAGGACCCAGACAGGAGTATTGGTTGTGGTTAAAAAACCCCCTTGTGACAATGCAAAGCCACAGGTTAGAGATGTTACACAAGGGCCAAGGAGGACATGAATTGCCTTTGGTGTTGGACCAAAGGGTTCATGAAAAGAGTGACTCAGTGTCTGAAGATTAAAGACAAATCATGCTAAAGGTGAGGAACACAGGAAGGATGGGGAGGTACCTGAAGGTACCTGAGCCAAGCCCCAGGATGGCACAATTTTGTGAATCAATTCAGGCTGAGTTTGCATCTCCTCTTTCCCTGGTGGTGCTGAGGCAGAGGGCAGTGATTTGGTGCTTTGGAGAAGGAGAAGCCACTGAAATGTAAAATTAATAGCCAGTACTGCAGGTTCCTAAATTGCAGTCAAAATTTATATGGTGAGGCCTGTTAGCCATATCAGTGGGAGTGTGGTCCACTTCCGGACAGCGACAGACAGGCTGCAGAAGAGGGACTGCTCCCAGGTCCGAGTCAGGGTCCCCCAAGGGACCAAGGGACAGGGGATGGAGGGCTGTGTTATGTACCATGCTTGATATACGTCCAGTGAAAAGGAAGGACCACCCCTTCACTTCATTAAAAGCTCTTACCAAGAACAGTAAATCTCAAGATAACTAAAATAACAACACACAATCCACCTGTGTCTTTGTACCCGATATATTACCCGTATCCTATGAACAAAAATTACAGCTCTCATTATATATTTCTCCCATCCGAAGTCTTTATTCATACTCAGTAATTCATGTAAAGTACAAATTAGTCTTTACTTTCCATATCGCTAAGAAATATACCATATTCACTGTTTTTGATGTAAACTTTCCCAGGAAATTTCTCCTGTGCCCATTCAGTTTTATAAGAATATCCTCTCGTGCTATTATGCCAACATTCTACTTTATCTCCATTATATTTTTCGTAAACCAAGAATATCAGTGTTTTTCTTTAAAAAGTTAGATGTTTTCTCTTAGTATTTCTGTATCATGATATTTACAGTGAAAGAAAAACTATTTTAACTGAAGCATAAAATGGTTAACAACAGCAAATGATAACAGTTCACTTGAGAGTTTACAAAAAATGTATAGCAGATAGACATTTAATAAATAAAACAAGCACTTGGAAGAAGTCCTTTGAAAGCAGGTCTAGGGACATTACCTGCATCCTCTGCACAGTTTTGTTAAGAAAAAGGCCAGGTCTAAAAATGTACTCTGTCAAGAAACAAGCAACAAATGCATAAATGCATACATAATGAGAAGTATTCTAACGCAGGCTGATGTGGCGTCCACTAGGAGTGACTGATGCAGATAAGCGTCCGCTAGGAGTGACTGATGCAGATACCATCTGTAGAAGCCTTAATCTAAATCTTTTACTCGCTGACAGATTTCTTCTGTGAAGTCTGAGCATTTTGAATTGCCTCCCAAATCTTTGGTTAAGCTCTGAGAAAAAGAAAAGGCAAAGACAGAAAACGTACCCACATGTTAAACCAAAGCAAAAAATGTTTTTATTTAAAGTCCTCAGTGAGACACTGGCTGAGTGAGTTACCTGGCTACTTGTTCATTTAGTTCCTCATTTCAAAGTGAGACCGGCTCCACCACCATCCACCTACCCCAGGCAGACTTGGAAAAGCTAATTGGATAGTGCACGCAGAAACACAGTGAGAATGAGAACAAGTCTCTTGGGACTTCATTGGTGGTCCAGTGGTGAAGAATCTGCCTTCCAGTGCAGGGGACATGGGCTCAATCTCTGATCAGGGAACTAAGATCCCAGGAGCTGCAGAGCAACTAAGCCCGCACACCACAACAAGAGAACCCACTAGCATGCCTCAACAAAGACCCAGCACAGCCAAAATTAAAAAACAAAACAAAACAAGATGCTCTCACCCCAAAGGGAAGGAGGGAGGCTTTCCAAAATTTTTCCCTTGATCTGTACAATAGATTTTAAGGAAGCATTTGATCATGGACATATCATTGACAGCAAATCTAAACAAGAGGTTGCATAAACCTCTTGGGGAATTTAAGTTTTTTTTTTTTAAAAACACATTTTGACCTATTTTTGGAGGCTGAGAAACCAATACTAGGAAAGTATTTAAATGACTAACTCTTCAATTCCCCTCTTTAGGAGAGAATTCCTCTCATTTCCCCTGTTTTCTACCAGCTTATGCTCTTTACTCCCAAACAGAACTCAATATATTTAATTCTCTTGTTTCATCACATCCTATGCAATTTAAAGAGCCTACTGTGTAATTTAGGCATCTCTCTCCTGGGTTATATGAGTAGCTTCTCTAATACAGCGTCAGAACAAAAAATATATATAATCACATGCCCTTCAATATGACTATATCAGGCTATTAAAAACAAGCTTGGGTTTCTTATATTTTGGCCACAGAAATTTCAAAGTACAGAATTAAAAAAAAAATAAGCAGCAAACCTTGAAGACAAACCTCTGCTAAGTGAAGTAAGGCAGTCAGAACAGTACAAGTGTGTGATTCCGCTTACGTGAGGTACCTAGAGCAGTGAGATTTACAGAGACAGAAAGTAGAATGGTGCTTGCCAGGGGCTGAGGCAACGGCAGAAAATAGGGAAATCACTGTTTAATGGGGACAGTTTCAGTTCAGGAAAATGAAAAAGTCTGGAGATGGATGGTGGTGAAGGTCACACAACAATGTGAAAATACTGGGTATTTAATACCCAGTAGACTGTGTACTTCAAAAATTATTAAAGTGGTCAATTGTGTATTATGTGTACTTTATCCTTTTTTAAAATGATAACTTTTTTTTTTTAATGAAGAGATCTCAGGCTAAGGATCAGTTTTTCGGGCCCAGCCTTGTAAAGCCATGATCTTCTCCATTCTCCCACTTTCAGAATAATCGATCACAACCCTCCCACGGGCTACAACTGCTTATGGAAACAGTGAAGCTTGTTGAGTAAGAGCCAGACTAGGTGTGAACTCTGCCAGTTAGGAGCTGTGAGACCTTGGGCAAACTTAACTACTCTCTCTGTGCCTCAGTTTCCTCATTTATGTGCTCAGTCACTTCAGTAATGTCTGACTATCTGATGCCCCATGGACTGTAGCTGGCCAGGCTTCTCTGTCCATGGGATTCTCCAGGCAAGAATACTGGAGTGGGTTGCCATGTCCTCCTCCAGGGGATCTTCCCAACCCAGGGATTGAACCCATATCTCCTGCATTGGCAGGTGGGTTCTTTACCACTAGCGCCACTTAAGAAGCCCTCATCTCTAAATGGGCTTAATTACAGTATCTGTGTCACAGAGTAGTAGAAATTTGCTGAGATTATATGTGTGTGTGTGTGTATATATACATATACACACACATATATATACATAAAGAATATAAGATCATGTAAGCATTCAATTAGTATCAGCTATTAATACATCTATAAAACTTCTATATTACTATCACAGATGCATATAAAGTAACACAGAGCACCACTGTATTACAGACACGTCTACATCTTGCTAGATTTCAAGCTCCTTGAAGTCTAAGACCTTACCTTATTCCTTATTTTATTATATCCTCCATACCTTATAATGTATGCAATAGATGTTTGCTGGAAAGAGGAAAAAACTACCGAGAAAAATTATTGGACTTAGCCAAGATCCCATGGGTAGCAACAGGAAAAGCACGTCTGCCCTGCTCCAGCCCCCATATCACTGTCCTTCCCACTGCATGCTGGTGCCCCTGCCTCGGTGCCTCTCAACCCTCCCCTGATGAAACACATGGGTCCTCCCTTCAGAAGATGCAACATATGCACACCACCGAGTTCACTCAGGGAGCCTGCATTAGGGATGCCTGCTTGATGTCCAATCCTTTGGCCCCCTTGAGAAGAATCATCATCTGTCCTTCACATACAAAACCCAAGGAGGAAATGAATTTCACCCAGCACAAGTGTGGCAAGATCACTGATACCTTTCCATCCTTAATTGTAGCAAAACATGCCGTCTCAATCTTTGCGGCGTGGTCAAAAAGCCCCATGTGGCGCAGCATCATCACGGCGCTGAGCAGGAGGGCCGTGGGGTTGGCCATGTCCTTGCCCGCGATGTCCGGGGCGGTCCCGTGAACCTGCAGCAGTGGGGGGTCGGGGGGCACACAGTCAGAAGGGGGACAGAAGCAAACAGCTCTCCTCCGGGGAAGCTGGGCTCTTAATCAGCTTTCCTCTCTGATGGAAAATAGCTACGGAACAGCTATCCAGACACAGGTTTTAGAAATAAAGCCTCAGAAAAATGAAGAGCTAAAGTAATTTTTTTTAAATGTAAAAAGATGAATGAACAATCTTATCCAGTGAACTTCTGGTAAAATATTTTAACTGAGGAAGGAAACATGATAAATAATAAGGATACGAAAGAAACCAGAGGGAAATGAATGAACAAACTGAGCTTATACAAAAAGCTAAACAAAGCTTCACTTTCTTTTGACAACTGGAAAAACTCAAGCGTTAACAGATACTTATGCAGACAATCTCTCTTGGGTTCTCATGTCACTCTGACTTGAATTCTGCTTCAGGTGTCACCAGGATCCTTACCGACTCGAAGATTGCAACGCCATTGGCTCCAATGTTGCCGCTTGGTGTCACACCGAGACCTCCAATCAATCCCGCACACAGGTCACTGGGGGCAGAAAAACATTTCAAAGAACACTTTGAAAAACAAATCAGCTCACCTAGTGGTCAGACTTCTATCTTTACATACCATTCTCCACTGAGAGAACCTGAGCTCCTTGAGGAAATGGCTGATTTCAGGACTAGTCAGGAACATATAGGATGAGCCTGAAGCATCTTACTATGCCAGAGAGCAAATAACGGGCTGTGTCAAGAGGGCACAGACACAGCTCAGAGGGACTGACACTGGCCAAGTCTGCGCAATCTAAACACCAATATCAGTGATGATAGTGAGGGACAGAACCCCTGAGTAAAATAGAAGCCAAGAGTCCTAACTGACATAGGTAAGTCTGTAAACAAATAAGAGGGAAAGAAAAGCTTATTCTTACAGTAGAATGCCAACTAATAGATGTAAAAGGAATGGTGGACTTAACAAAAGCACCATTTGGCCACCAGCATCTGTATGTGTGTAGAGACAGAGAAATGAGGAGGAGGAAGGAGGGAGTAACAAAGTAAGTCTGATAAAAATGTTAACATTTGGTGAATGTGGTGCTGAGTACACAGGATTTCTTTGTACTGTTCTTGCAACTTTCCTGAAGGTCTGAAATTATGCCAAAAGTTATTCCGGAAAAAACCTTGTAAAAATGAACACCCACCTTCCTAGCTATACATGATAAAACACTGAAATCAACCAACCAACCAATAAAATATCTGTAAAGTGGGAAGAGGGAACTAATGGTCAGGGAACTACAGTCCAGAGCTAATTTGGCAAATGAACAACGGAATAACCTACCAACATGTAACCACTGATGTCACCACCTGAGGTGTTAGAATTCAACTCATATCTTCTAACAAATGCTATTTTTATAACCCTTGATTAAAATTCTTAAGCTACAATTTATTTTTAGAACATTTATAAATAAACTGTAGGCTAAAATGTGTAGCCAGACTTACCTAAGGATGTCTCCATACAAATTTGGCATAACAAGAACATCAAACTGGGATGGGTCTTGGACCATCTACAAAAAATGCATTTGTGCATTCAGCAATCAAAAACTGCACCACATGTACACACTATACACCACAAAACATAGCAGGTAAGTGTGAATATATACTTACATTCAAACATACTGTATCAAGGTACATCTCATTAAATTTAATATCTTTACAGTTTTCTGCAACTTCCCTGCATTTTTGCAGAAAAAGCCCATCTGACATTCGCCTGTATTTAATCAAATAAAAATTGTTGAAAGCAAAGACTTGCAGAGAGAAAAAGATCAAATCAGAGAAGTAAAGTTCAAGAAATTCAAGTTCCAGAAGCCAAGATGTCTGATTTCAATTACAGTAAAAAAATTTGGGGGGGGAAATCAGTAAAATGCAAATTTAAATGTTTGGGGATACTTCTGGAAGCACAGAAGGGTAAAAAATGTAAAGTAGTTTGATCATAATGAAGAAGACTATATTTTTGTAGTGTTACATAGCAAGAATTAAGAAATATCTATTAATAAGGAAATGTCAAAATTGCCTTAAGAAGGTTAACTTATTCAATTATTTAAATAGTTTTACTATTTTACATGCTCAACACTTTTCTTAGGTTAGGAAACCTGCTTCTTAACACACCGAGTTAGCCTTTACTGCACCAGGGATGAGGAGAATTCAAACTGCTAGAATGATACATCAGATCAGATTAGCACTATGAGCACTATTTTAAGCTCCTGAACAGGTGGCCATTTCAGAAACATTCCTGCTATTCATTCCCCTCCTAACACAGGAACGACTGCCCTTTTTTAGACGTGACTTAGCTAACTGGTCACCTCGTCTGGGGATCCAGTTTCTCTGGCTTCCTTCTCTTCCCCCCCTTAAACTTCCGGGACCTGAATTCCTGCTGCCTCCAAACTTGTTCATCACCCACCCAAGGAAACACATTAAATAGAAGACTCTGACACAGGAGCAATGCCCGACCCTCTGACTGGCTGCAAGGCCGTCTTCCAGAGCTATCAGGAAGCAGTGAGCAAGCTGCAGAGAGGAAAAGCAAGCCCTCCACTGCTTGGCACCCACACAGCTAGAGGCAGCACCGCCCACCGGGACTCACATGATGTTGGCTTTATGCACGGCCGTGACGTTGCTCCGGTGGTTGTTCCGCGCGTATTCAAAGGCAAACTCCGCAATGCGCTTGCTCGCCGCCTCGGTGATGAGCTTGATACTCTGCACAACTCCATCCACGATCTGAAAGAGAAGAAGTCCTGTCTTGCTGAAAGGGTGTGGCAACCACCTGGCTCTAGACCGCCGGTGTGTGCAGACAACACCATCTGTGCCAGGCCTGCACGGCGCCAGCTGCCAAGGCGAGCCTCATGCATATGGCATGTCGGCAGGGTTAGTCATGTTCACCCCAGGCCGGTGAGCCACATATTATAAGCTCCACTGCACAGATGAGGAAAACCGAGCTGCAGAGATGGTCACCCATGAAGCTGAGGATTCAGACTTCAAACAGAGGACAAGTTCCCAAGCCTGTGCCCTGAAGCACCACGCTCCCTCCCCCAGGCATCTGTTTGAGGTGACAAGACAAATACCCACAACTCCTCACTGAGTGAAAGGGAGCCGTCCTTGGGGAATGTTTTCACCTGGGAATTTGAATAACAGTCCCAAGGGCCCAGAAAGCAACCTAACTAAAAATGAAAAAGTATCCAAATGAACATACCACATGCTCGATTCCACTGTATTCTCCTTCCGTGTTCTCTCGAATGGTCACAATATTTACATCATGGTAAGGGGTTTTATAGCCTTCGATTGAGACACATGGTCGGACATTTGCATAAAGGTCAAATGTTTTACGCAGCAATAAATTCATAGATGGGTGCCCAGCAGCTATTGGTGTTTTCAAAGGGCCTATAATAAAGAAGAATATGCAGATGACAACAAAATACATTCCGGTCTTTTCTTTTTCTTTATAAACACAAGCTCATAATGTTGACACTTGTCCCTCAGCATCGAGTAGGGGAAGGGACCCAGCAGATACCAAAATCCATGGATGCTCAAGTCCCTTATAAAATGACATAGTATTTGCCTATAACCTACACACATCCTCCTTTAAATCATCTCTAGACTACTTATAATACCTAACACAATGTAAACAGCTATGTTAATAGTTGCCAGTGGAAATTCTCAAGTTTTTCTTTTTGGAACTTTCTGGAATTTTTAATATTTTCAATATCTGGTTGGTTGAATCCATGAATGCACAATGCTTGGATATGGAGGGCCAACTGTATTTGAAATTCTAATTTTCATTTTTTCCACTGTTCCATCAGAGCTGTATTTAGGATCCTTTCTTTGGACATGAAGTAGCTATGTGACACATCTAACACATATGCTTCATGAAACGAGGGACACTTTTACCAGCGTCATTTGAAAGGACAGACAGGGGCTCTGTTTCTAAGTCTGATGCCCTCTTCAGCATAAATGAGCCCACCCATAGCTGGTCACTCTCAGGCCGCATTGAGCACCCACTCCCAGTGTCACCTACACACCCCGTAAAATGTGTTCTGCCTCTAACTTGACCCTCTGCTTCCGATTCAAATATGGAAGAAATTTCCTCAATGAAGCTTTCTGGAATATCAACTGCACTGAACACCGACTGACTGAGGACCAAGCACTGTATCAGGTCCCTGATATTAGCTAATCCTATGACACCACCTCCTTAGTGCTTAATTCCAATCTGTCACATGCCAGTATTTTGAGTCATGACCTGGAGCATGTATAAGCTAAAACTAATAAAAATATAAAAATCATGCAAAAGATAAACCCAGGTAAAGATAAATACAACACCTGTCACAGAAATCAATAATAATGATCATATCACATCAGCACTACCTTTCAAGCCCATCTTGTTCTTATCCATGGACTCTTTGGCTTCTGGAGGGATCATCCACTTTCCTCCTGGACCTTGAATGGCGGTGACGTTTCGCTCCTCCCACTGAATAGGTGCCTAGATGCCACACCACAGAGCACAGTGAACTGGAAAGAACTACATGTGACTCACATTCACACTGCAGCTATAAACAAACTTCTTCAACTTTGGATGCAACTGGTGAAAACACAAACAGTAAAGGTCCAGAAAGTTCCTGGCATGCAAGAAGAGATGTCATTCTCCAGCATGCCCCGAGGGATTCTCCACATTACCCTTGTCCAGTCATCACTCCTAGCTGCCACCTGCCCACTTCTTTTTTTCACAATGACTCTTAGCGTGGCTATAATTAGAATATCGTAAGGAGCAGAGAAATAGGATTCATAGAAGTATCACATAGTACTGATGCATGGATGAACTTTGAAAACATTATGCTAAGTGCAAAGAGCCAATCATAAAAATCATGTAATTTTAACACTCTATTTATGTGAAGTGTCCAGAATAGGCAAATCTACAGAGAGAGAAAGTAGATCAGTGGTTGCCTAGGGCTGGTGATGGGAGGGGGTAGGGTGGGAGAGACAAGGGTCATGGGGAATGACTGCTGATGAGTATGGGGTTTCTTTTTGGGTGATGAAAATGTTCTAGCATTAGATTGTGGTAATAATTACACAACTCCATGAATGAAATGAATTGCATACTTTACATGATGAACTGAATAGTATATGAATTAAATCTCAATAAAGCTGTTAAGAAAAAAAAAAAGACATATTATATAACCTATGAAGGCAAGAGTTTTAAGGTATAAACCAGTGCTATCCTTTCTTTTTAACCACATGTTTCATTATGTACACACAATCTGACAGCCAACAGGGAATGCACTAGGAACAGGAACCAGAGCAAGACTTGGTCCTGGCTCACAAGGAGCTCACAGCTGAGAGTGAGCATAGTTCAGCTCCCTCCGGGAACGCTTTTGCATAAGCATCATTTCCTCTATAGGAGTTTTAATTAGAAATGCATATAGAAAAACAATGTATGTTTAGCATAAATAAATCGAATTCCTTGACTTTTATCCATTGGTATCAAAATTAACCACTTATTTAATTTTATACATTATTTCACCTAGCAGCTATAAATAGCAATAATAAAGCATCAGGTCAAACAAAATCCAACTTTCCTAAATTCCCATTTTTAAATATCTACCTGCATTGAAGGATAGACTATTTGATAATAATACCTCATATTTGGTATTACCACACCAGGAAAAAAAAATCTTTCAAAATCTCCTATATATCAATAATTTTTTGAAATATCTATTGTTTTCTTTCTTTTTTTTTTTTGGCATGAAGGTAGAAGAAGGTAGAATGAGGGAGACAGGTGACTTGGCAGGACTTAAAGACCTTAAACCAAGGCAGAGTTCAAAAGTTCATAAAAATTACAGTACTACTTGGATTCCTTTATACATAACTGATGCCAACACAGTAGCTTAAACCATCCACAATGATGGCAGCAACAACACTCTTCAAGTCAGAATCTGTGAAGTTTTAATGAGAGACCTCACCAACTTCATACAAACATGAACAATTCATCCTAAGAGTTCATAGACCCCAAATGGCTAAGAAAACTTTTGTACAAATTATTATCAAAAGTATGTAAGCCCACTTACTTTGGCAGCATCAAAAATCTTCATAACTGCAGCAGAAATTTCTGGGCCAATTCCATCTCCTGGAATTAAAGTTACTGTCTTAACCTGAATATAAGAAATCATCAGAGGAGACAGTCAGAATTGATTTTTGAAGGTTTAAAAAAGAACATCGTTCAAAAAGAAATCCAGTTTAGGGGTTCTTAACTCATTTTAAAAAAGGCCTTTAAGAAAACAGACCTACCTCCCAACGGCTCATCAAAGTGGAGGCAAGAATCAAGAGATGCTACAACTCTACTTCCTAGCTGAGTCCAGAGGTTTCAAAAAGAACTTAAGCAATGCTCTCCAGAAAAAACAAAAATAAACTACCAAGTAAACTTCCCAACTGAAATTTCTTTTCAGACAAACTACGAAGAGACCACTTGTAAAACCAAGAAGAGTAAAACATTTCAAGTGTTCTCTCACTAAAATTTAGAGGGTTTCCTATGAAGGCAGGCATATTCCTCTCCACCAGGAGCCTAGAAATTTCCATTTCTCATGTAACTCATTCATCTTACAAAACGCTCTCAGACACCTCCAGAATAGCACTGTGGTCTATTTTGGCACGCAGAAAATCAGACTTTACATCAAAAGAGGGTCTGTTTTCCGGAGTTCCTTTATCAAACTGGCCCCTAATGACAGCAGTAATCCAAATAAGCCCAGTGAAGTTTATTTGGAACCATTAAGAATATGCTATGTGATCATGCCTGCAATGTCTGAATCACACTTCAAATGACAAAGTGTATCTATAATGTAACATCAATTTAGTGCAAAGGCTTTAAATAGAATAAAGCCAGCATTTCAAACACAGGGGAAAAAATATATATAAAGGGAAATGATGAGAGGATTTAAGTGAGGACTTCCATGTGGAAACTATATATGTCAATATTTGTGGACTTTCCCCTCTCTGGAAGTTTGGCCCAGACCATGGTCCCTGGCCTTTCTCAGTTCTAGTTGCCTATGCTGGTTTGGCTAGGCTAGACAAAATAATCGAGGATGGAAATAATTTTTTCTAAGAATTAAAAAAATAAAAACTTTGATTTAAAAAGAAAAAAATCACTGATTCATTTCCCTGGTCTTTTAGCTTCCAGTGATGCTAAGAGGCTTCCCAGGTGATTCAGTGGTAAACAATCTGCCTGCCAATGCAGGAGACTGGGGTTTGACCCCTGGGTTGGGACTATCCCCTGGAGAAGGAAATGTCAACCCACTCCAGTATTCTTGCCTGGAAAAATTCCACGGACAGAGCAGCCTGCTGGGCCACAGTCCATGGGGTCACAAAGAGTCGGACACATGATGTTCCCTAAGCAGGTGGACTAATTATTTTTGAATTTAACTATACGATGGAAGGAATCTTTTTTAAAAATTAGTTTCTCTTCTTATTTCTCTCAAATATAACCACCTTCCCTCCAGGATAATATATATTTTAATGGAAAACCTGAAAATTAAGTAATAGCAGAGAGCAATTATCATCTCATTAGCTTTCAGAATGCATCTGAAATGCTAACAAGCTTCTTTCTGCATCTTTTGTAGCAAAAGCAGAGCCAAAAGAACCCCTTTGGCTTCTTCTTCCTGTTCTCCCAACATGTAATACAAAATGTCATCAAGTCACCAGAAAAATCTACTTTACTTCCAGAGTTCAGAAAGTAAATGAAAAAAAAAAAAAAGTACTATGCTCTTATAAATACCTCATGGGGTAAGATGTTATATGGGAGTATAGGAATTATGAATCCAAATCAGATTCTGTAAAAAGGAGGTAAAATAAAAACATACAGGAAGTCACTGACCCACAGTTTTAGAATGCTCTAAAAATGTGGTATCAGTTTTTAAAGCACAGAACTCTAATGCGGGGAATTCTAAAAGCAGCAGATTTAATGAGAAACAGATGATCCATTAACAGGAGAGTCTATGAAGACTACATAAGGAAAGTATCAATACATATAAGCCTATAGGGCTTATAGATATTTGAGGCATTCTTAATTGGTGATCAATCTACTGTTTTCAGGGAAGCTTACAAAATAAAAATGCGAAGCAGGTTTTGAAGCTTCTCAACAATTTTCTCTCAACTTGTACTAGTTTGGAGAAAAACTGTCTTATCCAAATGAGATTGTGAAATAAAGTAACAGGCTCAAGGGTAATTTCTATCTATTTTTAAACAAGCCTGCTTCAAGATATTAATGTGACAGGTTTATATAGCCAGCTATAATACAATCTTTTTTAAAATGTACAAGTGACCTAATAGATTTACACATGTTCATCAGTAACTTAAATATATAAGTATGGCCACTTTTCCCCAATTTTAAATAAATGGAGATTAAATGCTATATAATAAATGTGTTAGAGCACTTTTCTTGAGAAACTTCTAAAAGGGAAAAAATAAAAGACATAATTATACTCACACCACCAGCAAAACCTCTGGTCACCTGTTTTTGGTTGTGGAATGCCCCCAGCAGCCGAGAGACCTACATTTAATATCAACAAAGAAACGTCATGCACAGAATTAACCACATAGTGTTAAAAGGCAGACACGGCACCGTCTCTGACAGCTGACAATGCTGCAGCTTCACACAGATATATTCAGGAATTTCCGAGGAATATTTTTCTCATGTATTAGCTCAACATAGCAAGTTCTCTTGGATTTGAAAACCAAATATTCAGTTTACCTTTGCTTTGAGAATTTAAGTACTATATATGTACTTTTAAAGTTGATTTTATCAATATAAGTTGTCAAAAGATGTTGAAAATAGAATGAAACTCTACTTTTTTTTAACTCAAACACTGGATTTTCCTCAGATGATCTGGACAGTTTTACGTCCACATTCTTGACCACTGGATCAATTTGAGGGTCACACACCCTAGGAAAACTATCACTAATTTTAAGAGTCAGCAGGGTCCTTATGAATCCCAGAGCCCAACTCACTCATTATACAGTGCAAACAGTGGGTTCAGAGAGTAGGGATTTGTCTAAAACCACAGAGAAACCACAAAGAGACCAGAATCTGGGTCTCCTAACTCCTGTTCCAGGGCTCCTCAAGTTATATACTCTGCCTATTCTTCTCCCATGAATATTAAGAAATTATACTTTGTAATAAAAATCTAACAAAGTTTATTCAATACGTTCTTGACATGCGTCATACAAAATGAAGATTTTAAATAAATTATCTACTTCTGATAATACAGGTAATGCCACAATTACTGTTAATTACTGGGATGGGAAAAGATGTAAAAAAATAAATAAATGTGACCTACTAACCCCATTTGGAGAAAGAAATGGCCCACTCCAGTATTCTTGCCTAGAGAATCCCATGGACAGAGAAGCCTGGCAGGCTACAGTCCATGGGTTTGCAAGAGTCGGACACGACCTAGTGACTAAACCACCACCAACCCCACTACCCAAAGATGTTGCCATTTCCACTTAACACTATGACACACCAGAAATATAAATTCTAAAAGGTTATTCTGAACTTTAATAATTCAGTTCTTGAAAACTGGTACAAAGTCACATTACAATACACAGAATATAATCAAAGAAATTGGCTACATAGACCAAAGGTATTAAAACTAAAATTCATTAAAAGTTTTAAAGGTTAACTTTTTTTCATGCTAGATACATGAGCAAAGATACATTTGTTATATCCTTAGACTTCCTTTTGGGGGACAGTTCTTATAAGTCCTGAACCTTTGGCTGTAATATCAGCATGTAGTAAAGAGACACCAACAGCCAAGGAGCTGAGAACAGGTTGTATCCTCTAACCCAGCAACTGGTTATCTCTCTGGACTGATAATAAAATAAAAGATAGGGCATGACCCAAAAGAATACGCTATGCCAAAACCACTGGCCAAAAACTCAATCCTAGAGCATGGTTCATCTACCAGCAAATGGGCTATTGGAAAGAAGGGAGACCACTTTAAGGCTATGTTATAAAATTTGCATGGGTCCTTCTCCCCGCCCTTCAAAAAGAGACAAAAAACATTCACTCAAAACAGGCCTATGTCTCTGTGGCAAAAGACCCAACCAAACTAACTGATTTAAAATGTAAACTCACAAGGCAAATATTTTCCTGTTTTGTTCACTGTTCTTCTATCTCCAGTACCTAGAAAGTGCCTAGTTCATAGTAAGTGCTCACAATACTTTTGGAAAAACTGAGGCCAGTCTCAAGCATCGCTCTGTCTGATGAGTTCCCACTCCAGCAAACAGCTTCAATACTTGCAATAATTTTCTCTAACAACCAGTCTTTTCTACATTTGTCATCTCTCCTTTGTGACCTTAAAGTAAGGCAGTACTGCATCTAAATCACCCAGAACTTAAAGTGGAATAAGATTTTTTAAAGCACAGACTGTCTTCTACTTTATATTGTACTTATATAATATACATATATAGTTATATGTATAATATACATATATTACATCATTTTATCTTTTATAAAACCTGGGGAGATTGTATTAGTAGCCCTTCTCAGATAAGAAGACCAAGGCCAGGCTCACAGAATATGGTTTGAACCTGTGACTTCACCCATAGCACCTCTTTCCTTTTTTACCTTCATCCTCCAACTTAAAAACATATAAATACACTCTTGAAAGTATGACAGGTACTCAATAAAAGCCTACTGATGGGAAACTGCCTCATTATAATTATAGTATTTTAGAGCCAGAAAGGTCTTTAGAAACCCTTTAATTTTCTCTAAATAAAGCTTCTTTAGAAAAATAAAACATATATATATATAAGCTGCAGATCTCTTTTTTTCAAATAGAGCCTCAAATGTAACTCTTAATAGAGGACTTATTTTGACTGAAACTCACATCCAGCTCAGCATCCTGGGACATCAACCTCCGAGGCACTGCCTACTCCAGTCCCTAAAGGGAGAAACTGGCCCACAAAGGTCAAATGACTGCCAGAGGTCAAATGACTGCCAAATGTCACCCTGGGAGTCCATGTCAGAGAACCTCATCGTCTGATTCCACAACCCAACACTTTCTGAATACCTACTGCATAGTTTTTTTCTTAAGAGACCACACTAAAGGAAAAACAAATTTACTAGCACTTCACTAGCTGTTTTAGTCTCTCATTCTGAACTCTTACTGTATCGACCAAAGATAATTAGGTGTTAAGTGTAAGCTCAGTGATTGAAGGATTGACTTCCGTTTAGACAATGACACAGAAGTTGCTTTACCTTCAGGAGTGAATGTGAAATAAGTTACCATTACACACAAGTCCAGGTCTGAAGAGGGTAACAAAGCAGAACCCAGTTACTAAATAAAATGCAGCTACTGATGCCCAACTGTCTGCTTGAAGGCTGTAAGATAAGTATATTGACAGGTAGGACAGCTTCAGACTTCTGTGTTGCCTCTGTATGTATTAGGTGCTCTCACATTATTTTATTCAATCCTCAACAACTCTGTGAAGCAAGTATAGATATTTTACAGATGGCTTATTAAGACTCACAAATGTTAAGCAATTTGCTCAGGGTCACATGGCCAGTCGGTGGCATTGCCAAGATTTAAACCTAAGACTCCTCAACTCCGGTGTAGAGCACTTTTCACTAAATCAAAAGTCTGCAAACCTCACTTTAAACTCAAAGCAAGGGAGAAACACAGTATCAAACTTTCTAGAGAAAAAATTAAACTACTTATGGTAGG
The DNA here is from genome assembly GCF_019320065.1 of Cervus canadensis. NCBI lineage: Eukaryota > Metazoa > Chordata > Mammalia > Artiodactyla > Cervidae > Cervus > Cervus canadensis. The sequence continues at coordinate 37,728,831 of NC_057402.1, forward strand.
TTTTTAGGGGATGATTCTCGAAGGGCAACAGGAGACCCGAGGGCCCATTTTCCCCTCTGCCTATAATTTGTTGTCTGACCTTGACCACAGACAGAGCAGGCAAAATGGGACTTGGAACTGAGACTCCTGAGACACCTGAGTTCCTCTTCCAGTTCTGACAGGGATTTCCTATGTGACCTTGAGAAATTACGTGTTCAGGCAGTTAGTTCCACCGAGGAACCAAGGAACTGCAGATGGTCTGCAACCCTCTCCAGCTCTGGCAGGCATCCCAGCTGTCACGGTGAGATCACAGGACGCTCACCAACATAAGGTAAAGGAAAGGCGTTGCCGGTCTCCCTCTTCTAGTCTCTGGGTGCTCAGGTTCCAAGGTGCAACGTGCCCCGTGTACTTTGAAGGGGAAATAGCTCCAACAGCAGACTGGGAAGCGCTCCAAGGGAGAAAAAAATCTGGCAGGAAAATGACCCTGGGATTCCCTCACCTGAGAAAACCTCTCAAGCCCAACGCACGTGCTGGTGGCTAGGGAGGTTACCCTGCCGGGGCCGGAGTAGAGACCGGGGGAAGGCCCGGGTCGTGCTGAGGCGGACTCTAAGCGCGATCAGCAAGCTGCAGGGCCGCAGCTTCGGAAATAGCCGGGAGGATGGCGGGGCCTGGCCGGCGGCTCCGGTGACCTTCCCGGGCTCCGCGCGAGGCCTGGGCTCCGGCCGGGACAGATGCCGGCGGTGGCACTGGGGTCTCACCGGGAACAAGACCGGCGCTCCCCGCCTTGACCTTGATGCTGTCCCCGCCCCAGGCGCGACCTTCCGGGAGCGGGGCTGCCTACACACCGCCTGCGGGCCACCAAGCCAGGCGCACGGGCGGCCAGGACCGGCTCCCTGACTGTTCCCAGTCAGTCGCGCGCCGTCGCCTCCCCATCGGGGCCCGCGCGCCAGCCCCCGCCCAGCACCCAGTACGCCCGCCAGCCACATGCGGGCCTGCCCGGCGCTCACCTTGGAGATCCACGCGGGCCCTGCCATCGCGTCCACTCCTCTCACCCCGGCGACAGCGGCGGCAGTAGTGCGCAGCCGCGCAGCCAGCGTCCGGAGCCCGCCCCCTCTTGGCCCCGCCCCTGGAAGCCCCGCCCTGTAGGTTTGCGTAGGGGATTTTCCAAGCACCCTCCAGGTCCGGGCCCTGGACACCGGCTGCGCTGGCCAATCGCCGGCCCTGTCTCGCGGCGGCGGGCAGAGCAGCGACCCGGAAGCTGCTGGTGGGGATCTCTGGTGAGAGTCCTTCCTCTCCCGCTTCATTCATAGATTTCAGTGTTTAGGTGGGCTGTTTGTTCCGCATATACTGGATGCCAGTCAATCTTATGGATTTGGAGGATATAGCTTCTCTTACGGAGTTTACAACCTCAGGAAGGGGGATAGATCATTTACGCGTTTCACAAATGTTTTATTATTTTAACAGCTTTATTGAGGTATAACGTATACCCATAACATATACAATAAAATTCACTCGCTGTAATTTCGCGATAATTTTCAATAAATGTAAGCACTTGCACAACCATCACCACAATCCAGTTTTCCAACCTGTGAAAATGCTCCTTGTGCCTATTTGCTGTCAGCCCCAGCTCCCATCCCAGGTCCCAGCAACTGCCGATCTACTTTCTTCAAAGCTCTAAAAATATTTGTGAGTGCCGCCTAGTTACCAGGTACTGTTCTCAGTGCTGGTTTTACAGTCCAGTAGAAAAGACAGACACCAATCAAGTATGACAGAAATATGTAAATTAAGACTGTGATAAGTATCATGAAGGGAAGGCACAAGGAGCAATGAGAAGGTAAAATCAGGGGACCTGATTCAAATCTAAGAGAGAGGGCAGAGGAAATAACGCCCATACTCCCCTCCCTCCTCATCTTCTCAGCAACCAGAGTCCTGAAGCTCTACTGATCAGGGCTCCCCTAGTTGGGTGTCAGGGTGATTTAGACCAAGTCTCCCCACACCCCACCCTGAAAAAGGTTCTTTCCAGAGAAGAGCTACCCATCTACCTAGAAAAGTGGTGAATTAGGTTGCACAAGTGATGCCAGTGGCTTTCATGAGGTAATCAAGTACTGCTAAGTCTGTGGCTTCATGAGGATCCAGGGACTTCATCACTCTCTTCTTGGCCTTTGCTCTCATCAGGCCCTGGCAGTCCCACCCTAAGGTGTTCTCCGAAGTGCCCCTCCACTCCAGCCCCACTGCCATCACTGCCCTCCTTCAGGACTGACCATCTCATATCCAGACCATGGCAGCCGCATCCTACCCTGACAACCTGCCCCTTCCAGTCTTTTCTCCACACTGTCCTCCTTCTCTCACAGCTCTGACCACAGCCCATCCCGGCCCTAACACCTCTTGGCTCTCCCTTTCATCTCTCACCACTGTCTTTTATTCAGCTGCATTTCCTGTCCCTCCTTCCAGCCACAAAGTCCTGGAGTGCCCGCCAAGTAGGGCTCCTGGCCAGCCCACAAATGCTTCCCATATTTTACCCGCCCTATGCTCATGCCATTCCCTCTGCTTGAATGTCGTTTTGTGCCATTTCCACCTGTTGTGATTCCAGCCACTCATCAAGACTCAGTTCGGATGTTGATTCCTTTGGGAAGTCCCTCAGACTCACAACTGTCCCGTAGGAAAACTGAGGTATAGCTAGTAAGTGATGATGCTGACATTCTACTAGGATGCCTCCTAATTACTGAGGCAGTTCTTCTCATGGTTAAACTTCCCCTGGGAAGGAGGGTCATTCAACTCAACAAATACTGCCTAAGTGAAGTCCCTCTCAGGTGCACTGTGAAGACAAGGGAATGAATCAGCCCCAGCCTTGCCCTTGCAGTCTAGTGAGGGAGAAACACAGAAGAGATTCAGCCAAGTGCTGTAACAGTTTGTGGGAGTGGGGGGTGGGGGTACGGTGCAGGGCGAGAGGGGGTGTTGATTAGGGAAGATTCCACTGCGGAGATGGCATTTCAATCGTCCTCGAAGAGGTCGAGGGCTTCCCTGGTAGCTCAGATGGTTCATGGGATCTCAAAGAGTCGGACAGGACTGAGCAACTAACACTTTCACTTTCACTTTGAAGAGATCGAAGAGGTCAGCAGCCTGAGATGGTGCCCTGAGGAAAGACCAGGGCCAGCCAAGACTTTGAGGCAGAAAAGTGACAAATCCTTGGAAGCTCGGGCTCGGGGGACTGACAAGACCTCAGAGGTTTCCTAGTCTAACTCCCATATCAAGGTGCTTCCTGACTCTGGAGCAGCTGGGACAGCAGGGAGACAGAAAGCTACCTCCCCTGCAGCCGGGACCTGTTCCCTGAGTCCAGAACTGCCAGCCACTACTCTTCATACATGTTCCAGAGTTCCTCCAACATGCAGGTCACTCTCCTCTGGAAAAACCCCTTTGTCCTGTCTCTTGTGCACTGTAGTGTCCAGAGATCCCACCAGCGAGCCGTGTTTGCACCAGACAGTGGGAATACTTTGCCACTCAGGGGAAGGATCTGGAAGATGTGCCCTTATTTGTGAAAACAACACTATCCGATCCAGGTGTGCTTCACTCTAAGAAAAAATTTTTGCAGCCAAGATGGCAATTTTTAAATTAGTCAGTAAAATTGGAATATAATTATTCACATACCAAAAGCTTTTGAAAAAATTTTTACCAAAGGAACACAAAACTATTTCAACAGAATTTCCCTAGTTTATTTTCCTAATTATTAGGGCTTTAGTAAACAAATGGACAAACTGAATAACCAGTTCACAAAGAAATGCAAATATTTTATTTTTAAAATATTTTTTAATTTAATTTATTTATCTTTGCATTGGGTCTTAGTTGTGGTACACGGGATCCTCATTGCAGTGCTCAGGGTTCTCTCTAGTTATGGTGAGGGCCTCAGAGCGCACCGGCTCAGTAGTTGCAGCACAGGAGTTCTCTAGTTGTGGTGCATGGGTTCTCTAGTTGAGGTTCGTGGGCTGAGTAATTGTGGCACGGGCTTAGTTCCCTCACTGCATGTGGAATCTTAGATCCCCAACGAGCGATTGAACCCACATCTCCTGCATTGGAGGGTGGATTCTTAACCACTGGACCACCAGGGAAATCTCACAAATAAACTTAAAAAAAATTTTTTTTCTTCTTGTTTTTAAATTTATTTTTTTATTGAATGATAATTGCTTTACAGAATTTTCTTGTTTTCTGTCAAACCTTAACATGAATCAGCCATAGGTATACATATATCCCCTCACTTTTGAACCTCCCTCCCATCTCCTGCCCCACCCCACCCCTGTAGGTTGATACAGAGCCCCTGTTTGAGTTTCCTGAGCCATACAGCAAATTCCCGTTGCCTATCTATTTTACATATGGTAATGTAAGTTTCCATGTTACTCTTTCCATACATCTTACCCTCTCCTTCCCTCTCCCCATGTCCAAAAGTCTATTATCTATCTCTGTTTCTCCACTGCTGCCCTGACAGTATATATGTTTAGAATATGATATTTATCTTTCTCTTTCTGACTCACTTCACTCTGTATAATAAGTTCTAGGTTCATCCACCTCATCAGAACTGACTCAAATGCGTTCCTTTTTATGGCTGAGTAATACTCCATTGTGTATATGTACAACAACTTTCTTATCCATTCATCTGTCGATGGACATCTAGGTTGCTTCCATGTTCTAGCTACTGTAAATAGTGCTGCAGTGAACAATGGGATACATGTGTCTTTTTCAATTTTGGTATCCTCAGGGTATATGTTAGGAGTGGGATTGCTGGGTCATATGGTGGTTTTATTCCTAGTTTTTTAAGGAATTTCCATACCGTTTTCCATAGTGGCTGTATCAATTTACATTCCCACCAACAGTGCAAGAGAGTTTCCTTTTCTCCACACCCTCTTCAGCATTTATTATTTGTAGACTTTTTGATGATGGCCATTCTGACCAGTGTGAGGTGATATCTCATTGTAGTTTTGATTTTCATTTCTCTTATAATGAGCAATGTTGAGCACCTTTTCACGTGTTTGTTAGTCATCTGTATATCTTCTTTGGAGAAATGTCTGTTTAAGTGTTTTTCCCACTTTTTGATTGGGTTGTTTGTTTTTCTGGCATTGCGTTGTATGAGTTGCTTGTATATTTTGGAAATTAATCCTTTGTCAGTTGTTTCATTTGCTATTATTTTCTACCATTCTGAGGGTTGTCTTTTCACCTTGCTTATAGTTTCCTTTGCTGTGCAAAAGATTTTAAGTTTAATCAGGCCCCACTTGTTTACTTTTGTGTTTATTTCCATTTACTCTAAGAGGTGGGTCATAGAGGATCTTGCTTTGATTTATGTCATTGAGTGTTCTGCGTATGTTTTCCTCTAAGAGTTTTATAGTTTCTGGTCTTCCATTTAGGTCTTTAATCCATTTTGAGTTTATCTTTGTGTATGGTGTTAGGAAGTGTTCTAATTTCATTCTTTTACATGTAGCTGTCCAGTTTTCCCAGCACCATTTATTGAAGAGGCTGTCTTTGCCCCATTGTATATTCTTGCCTCCTTTGTCAAAAATAAGGTACCCATAGGTGCATGGTTTATTTCTGGGCTTTCTATCTTGTTCTGTTGCTTTATATTTCTGTTTTGGTGCCAGTACCGTACTGTCTTGATGACTGCAGCTTTGTAGTATAATCTGAAGTCAGGAAGTTTGACTCCTCAGCTCCATTCTTCTTTCTCAAGACTGCTTTGGCTATTCAGGTCTTTTGTGTTTCCATATGAATTGTGAATTTTTTTGTTCTAGTTCTGTGAAAAATGCTATTGGTAATTTGATAGGCGTCTCATTGAATCTGTAGATTGCATTTGGTAGTATGGTCATTTTCACAATGTTGATTCTTCCTACCCAGGAACATGGAATATCTCTCCATCTGTTTATGTCGTGTTTGATTTCTTTCATCAGTGTCTTATAATTTTCTGTGTACAGTTCTTTTGTCTGCTTAGGTAAGTTTATTCCTAAATATTTAATTCTTTTTGTTGCAGTGGTGAATGGGATTGATTCTTTAATTTCTCTTTCTGATTTTTCATTGTTAGTATATAGAAATGAAAGTGATTTCTGTGTATTGATTTTGTATCCTTCAATTTTGCTAAATTCACTGATTAGCTGTAGTAATTTTCTGATACTGTTTTTAGAGTTTTCTATGTACAGTATCATGTCATCTGCAAACAGTGAGAGCTTTACTTCTTTTCCGATCTGGATTCCTTTTATTTCTTTTTTTTTATCTCTGATTGCTGTAGCTAGGACTTCCAGAACTATGTTGAATAATAGTGGTGAAAGTGGACACCCTTGTCTTTTTCCTGATCTTAGAGGGAATCCTTTCAGTCTTCATGATTGAGAATAACGTTTGCTGTAGGCTTATCATATATGGCCTTTACTATGTTGAGGTAGGTTCCTTCTGTGCCCATTTTTTGAAGAGTTTTATCATAAATGGGTGCTGAATTTTATCAAAGGCTTTTTCTGAATCTGTTGAGATTATCATATGGTTTTTATCTGATACATATTATATCACTATATTGATTGATTTGCATATATTCAAATATTCTTGCATTCCTGGAATAAACCCAACTTGATCATGGTGTATGAGCTTTTTGATGTGTTGCTGAATTCTGTTTGCTAAAATTTTGTTGAGGATTTTTGTATCTATGTACATCAGTGATATTGACTTGTAGTTTTCTTTTTTTGTGTTGTCTTTGTCTGGAGAATTCCATGGACTGTATAGTCCATGGGATTGCAAAGAGTTGGACACGACTGAGCAACTTTCACTTTCACTTTTGTCTAGTTTTGGTATTAGGGGGATGGTGTCCTCGTAGAATGATTTTGGAAGTGTTCCTTCCTCTGCAATTTTTTGAAAGAGTTTTAGAAGGATAGGCACTAGCTCTTCTCTAAATGTTTGATAGGATTCTCCTGTGAAGCCATCTGGTCCCAGGCTTTTGTTTTGGGGGAGATTTTTGATCACAGTTTCAATTTCAGTGCTTGTAATTGGGTTGTTCATAATTTCTATTTCTTCCTGGTTCATTCTTAGAAGATTAAACTTTTCTAAGAATCTGTCCATTTCTTCCAGGTTATCCATTTTATTGCTATATAGTTGTTCATAATAGTCTCTTATAATCCTTTGTATTTCTGCTTTGTCTGTTGTAACCTTTCCTTTTTCATTTCTAATTTTGTTGATCTGATTCTTCTCTCTTTTTTTCTTGATTAATCTGGCTAAAGGCTTGTCAATTTTGTTTATCTTCTCAAAGAACCAGCTTTTAGTTTTATTAATCTTTACTATTGTTTCTTTCATTTCTTTTTCATTTATTTCTGCTCAGATCTTAATGATTTCTTCTACTAATGTTGGGGTTTTTTTGATTCTTCTTTTTACAGTTGTTTTAGGTGTAAAGTTAGGTTGTCTATTTGATGTTTTTCTTGTTTCTTGAGATAGGATTGTATTACTATAAAATTCCCCCTTAGAACTGCTTTCACTGCATCCCATAGGTTTTGAGTTGTTGTGTTTTCATTGTCATTTGTTTTTAGAAATTTTTTGATTTCCCTTTTGATTTCTTCAATAACCTGTTGGTTATTTAGAAATATGTTATTTAATCTCCATGTGTTTGTGTTTCTTACAGTTTTTTTCTTGTAATTGATATCTAGTCTCATAGTGTTGTGGTTGGACAAGATGCTTGATATGATTTTAGTTTTCTTAAGTTTACTGAGGTTTGATTTGTGACCCAAGATGTGGTCTATCCTGGAGAATGTTCCATGTGCACTTGAGAAGAAGCTGTATTCTTCTGCATTTGGATCGAACGTCCTGAAGATATCAATGAGATCCATCTCATCTAATGTATCATTTAAGACTTGTGTTTCCTTATTAATTTTCTGTTCTGATGATCTGTCCATTGGTGTGAGTGGGGTGTTAAAGTCTCCTACTATTATTATGTTACTGTCAATTTCTCCTTTTATGCCCATTAGTGTTTGTCTTATGTATTGAGGTGCTCCTGTGTTGGGTGCATAGATATTTACAATTGCTATGTCTTCCTCTTGGATTGATCCTTTGATCATTATGTAGTGTCCTTCCCTTTCTCTTGTAATCTTCTTTATGTTAAGGTCTATTTTGTCTGATATGAGGATTGCTACTCCAGCTTTCTTTTGTTTCCCATTTGCATGGAATATATTTTTCCACCCTCTCACTTTCAGTCTGTATGTGTCTTTAGGTCTGAAGTGGCTTTCTTGTAGACAGCATATATATGGGTCTTGACTTTGTATCCATTCAGCCAGTCTGTGTCTTTTGGTTAGAGCATTTAATCAATTTACATTCAAAGTAATTATTGATATATATGTTCCTGTTGCCATTTTCTTAATTGTTTGGGTTGATTTTGTAGATCTGTTGTTTTTTTTTTTCTCTCTTGTATTTCTTGACTATATAAGTCCCTTTAACATTTGTTGTAAAGATGGTTTGGTGGTACTGAATTCTCTTAATTCTTGCTTGTCTGATGTTGGGGTCCTTTAATGGACCGGAACCTTGTGGTACGGAGTCGACGATAAGAAAGTGAAAGAGAGAAAGAGAGAGAGAGAAAGAGACAAAAAAGACCCGGGGACCTAAGCTCTGGTGGAGCAAAGGTGCTTTAATGATTTTCCTATGAGTATATATAGGCTGTGGTACAAGAAACTTCTTTTGGGAATGATAGAGATCAGAAAACCAAACGTACAGCAACCGTTACCAAGGGAACAAGGGGTAATGTTAGTCACAAGGTCAGGACACAATCCATATCTCAAGAAAGGGGAACGAGACTAAGCAGTTTTGTCCTAAAGAGAATGTTTACTAAAGGAGACCCAAGCCTGCCTCACACAATGACCTCAGTCCCTGGGAGCAGCATGCTGTTCCGCTTGAAGAGGGACAAAGGACTCATGAGAGACAGCACGTAGGAATCCTCCCGTCAAACATTCCCTGACAGTCTGAAAAGCTTTTTATTTCTCCATCAATTTTGAATGAGATCCTTGCCGGGTACAGTAATCTTGTTTGTAGATTTTTCCCTTTCAATACGAATATCCTGCCGTTCCCTTCTGGCCTGCAGAGTTTCTGCTGAAAGATCAGCTGTTAAGCATATGGGATTTCCCTTGTATGTTACTTGTTGCTTCTCTCTTGCTCCTTTTAATATTCTTTCTTTGTGTTTAGTCTTTGTTAGCTTGACTGGTATGTGTTTTGGCGTGTTTCTCCTTGGATTTATCCTGTATAGGACTCTTTGTGCCTCTTGGACTTGATTGACTATTTCCTTTTCCATGTTGGGGAAATTTTCAACTATAATCTCTTCAAAAATTTTCTCATACCCTTTCTTTTTCTCTTCTTTTTCTGGGACCCCTATAATTTGAATGTTGGTGTGTTTGATATTGTCCCAGAGGTCTCTGAGAGTATTCTCAGTTTTTTTCATCCTTTTTACTTTATTCTGCTCTTCAGAAGTTATTTCCACCACTTTATCTTCCAGCTCACTGATTCGTTCTTCTGCTTCAGATATTCTGCTATTGATTCTTTCTAGAGTATTTCTAATTTCAGTAATTGTGTTGTTTGTCTCTGCATGTTTATTCTTTAATTCTTCTAGGTCTTTGTTAATTGATTCTTGGATTTTCTCCATTTTGCTTTCAAGGTTTTTAATCATCTTTACTGTCATTATTCTGATTCTTTTTCAGGTAGTTTGCCTATTTTCTCTTCATTTATTTGGACTTCTGTGTTTATAGTTTGTTCCTTCATTTGTGTTATATTTCTCTGCCTTTTTTTTTTTTAACTTATTGTGTTTGAGGTCTCCTTTTCTCAGGCTTCAAGGTTGTATTCTTTCTTCCTTTTGGTTTCTGCCCTCCTGAGATTGGTCCAGTGGTTGGTGTAAGCTTTGTATAGGATGAGATTTGTGCTGAGTTTTTGTTTGTTTGTTTTTCCTGTGACAGGCAAGGCTGAGTGAGGTGGTAACCCTGTCTACTGATGATTGGGTTTTTATTTTTGTTTTGTTTGTTGTTTACATGAGGGATCCTGTACAGGGTGATACTGGTGGTTGGGTGATGCCAGGTCTTGTATTCAAGTAGTTTCCTTTGTGTGAGTTCTCAATATTTGATATTCCCTAGGGTTAGTTCTTTGGTAGTCTAGGGTCTTGGAGTGAGTGCTCCCACTCCAAAAGTTCAGGCTTTATCTTTCTCCAAAGACCAGCCTAGGTCCAATCTACCAAGAGAAATTTCACCTGGAATGAAAGGCTTTTACTTGAGTTCCAAAAGCCAGTGTACAAGAACACAACAGAGATCTCTGACTCAGCAGAAACTCAGTATTGCCTGCCATGTGAGCAGGCCTCCTTGGATTGCAACAGATGACTAGAGGGTCTGTCCTTGGCAGTAGTCAGCAGAACTCTAAAATTTTTCATTAAAAAGCTTTTATTTGTTTGTTTTTGGCTTTGTTGGGCCTTCGTTTCTGTGTGCAGGCTTTCCCTAGTTGCTATGAGCGGGGGTTTCTCATTGCAGTGGCTTCTCTTGTTGCAGAGGACCAGCTCTAGTTGAGCTCAGTAGTTGTGATGCATGGACTTAGTTGCTCCCTGGCACATGGAATCTTTCCCGGTCAGGATCAAACCCAAGGTTTAACCTGCATTGGCAGGAGGATTCTTAACCACTGGACCACCAGGGAAGTCCCGCAAATAAACTTTTTAAAAGTCCAATCTAACCATAATCAAGTACATGCAAACAGTTTTTAAATTTGAAGCTTTTATTCTTTTTATTAGAAAGTATAAATAAAATGCTAATATCCTTTACTATCTAATTTATGGTGAAACTGTCACACTCTTAAGTTTTGGCTGGCCTTATTAACTGCCACAATCTTTGTAAAAACAATTTAGCAATGTGTCTTCAAGAGCTATTAAGTATTCTTACTCTTTCACCTAGTAAATCTATTCCTGAGAATTAATCCCTTGAGAAATCTAAGAAAAATCCACAAAGACAAAGCACAGAGATATTCATTATAGGATTATCTATCATTTTAAAAGTAAAACTGAAACAATCTAGAGAATTACAAGGAAATGGTTATGTAATTTAGGGTAAATGAATTGAATGGAATAGCACACAGCCGTCAAAAGTGGTCATTATGAGAACTCTTTAGTATCTCAGTGTTTATGGTTTAGCGTCAGGAAAAAAATATCAAATTTAAAATGTTTGTTTTGCTCTATATAATGTCTTTTTATGAGGCAGCAAAGACTAGCAGGGAAACTACTTCCTCCCACAGTCTTCCCTCTCTCAATAAAATCCAGCAGCAGTTTCCCATTTGCTCAGACCACAAGACTTGATGGGGAGCTCTATTTTCAAGATAGATCCAGAATCAGACACTTCTTCCCACCTCCACTGCTCACACCCTGGTCCATATCAAAATCACCTCTTGCCCAAGTCAGTACAGTAGTCTCCAAACTGGTCTCCTTGCTTCCACTTTTGCACTCTTGCCTTCTTACAATCCATCTCCTGCCTTATGGATTCTGTTAAAACATAAGACAAATACATCCTCCACTGCTCAAAAAAGCCAGTGGCATTAAGTGGTCCCTAAAGCCCTACACAATCTGGTCTGACTGCAGATGCCAAAAACTTGGCCTCTTTGTACCAATGCTGAATCGAATCTTGTAGATAAGAGTTTGGGGTGAAGTAGAAAAGAATAGCTTTATTGCTTTGCCAGGCAAAAGCAGACACAGCAGGCTCCTGCCCTTGAAAACTGTGTGTCCCAAACCAGAAAAATTCGGTGAGAAGTTTTATAGCAGTGATTCAAGAGTGATTTGCTAATAAGATTAGGGAGTGTGCATGGCTTGCACACCTTTAATCTGGTCTCAGGTAATTTATGTTTTTAAACTGGCTCTGCAGCATGTGGGAACTTCCTTCCTCAACCAGGGATCAAAGCCCTCCTGCAGTGGAAGAGTGGGGTCTTAATAACTGGACCACCAGAGAAGTCCCTCAGGTAATCTGTTGATGAGCTTCTCTGGTTAACTTAATTTGGTCTCAGGTGGTCTTCTGGGGTATGACGAATGCTGACATCTTCCATTTATTGCATTTTTAGTTCTATGTTGTTGTTCAGTTTTTAAGTTGTGTCTGACTCTTTGCAACCCCATGGACTGCAACATGCCAGGCTTCCCGGTCCTTCCCTATCTCTCGGAGTTTGCTCAAACTCATGTCCATTGAGTCAGTGATGCCATCCAACCATTTCATCGTCTGTCACTCCTTCTTCTCCTGCCCTCAGTCTTTCCCAGCATCAGGGTCTTTTCCAGTGAGTCATCTCTTCCCATCAGGTGGCCGAAGTATTGGAGCTTCAGCTTTAGCATCAGTCCTTCCAATGAACATTCAGGACTGATTTCCTTTAGGATGAATTGGTTTGATCTTGCTGCCCAAGGGACTCTCAAGAGTCTTCTCCAGCACCACAGTTTTGAAAGCATCAATTCTTCAGCCCTCAGCCTTCCTTATGGTCCAGCCATAGCTTTGACTATATAGACCTTTGTCGGCAAAGTAATGTCTCTGCTTTTTAATACTCTGTCTAGGCTTGTTATAGCTTTTCTTCCTAGGAGCAAGCATCTTTTAATTTCATGGCTGCAGTCACCATCTGCAGTGATTTTGGAGCCCAAGAAAATAAAATCTGCTACTGTTTCTATTTTTTCCCCATCTATTTTCCATGAAGTGATAGAACCAGATGCCATGATTTTAGTTTTTTGAATGTTGAGTTTTAAGCCAGCTTTTTCACTCTCCTATTTAACCTTCATCAAGACACTCTTTAGTTCCTCTTCACTTTCTGCCATTAGGGTGATATCATCTGCATACCTCAGGTTGTTGATATTTCTCCCAGCAATCTTGATTTCAGTTTGAGCTTCATTCAGCCCAGCATTTTGCATGATGTATGCTGCATAGAAGTTAAATAAGCAAGGTGACAATATTAGGCCTTGCCGTACTCCTTTCCCAATTTTGAAGCAGTTCATTGTTCCATGTCTAGTTCTGTTGCTTCTTGACCTGGATACAGTTTTCTCAGGAGGCAGGTGAGGTGGTCTGGTATTCCCATCTCTTTAAGAATTTTCCACAAAGAGCTTAAAGATATTATTGTTATGTGTATCACTTGAGGATTCTGTTAAGTCCATACCAGTTTAGTAACCAGTTTATTAAAGGATCTTATAAAGTATACAGTTGAAAGCCAGATGAAGAGACATATAGGGTGAGGTCTGGGAGGGTCCTGAGCACAGGAGATTTGGGGTGTATCACCCTCCTGGTACATGGATCTATTCACCAACCTGGAAACTCTTGCGATCCCCATACCTCCAGGATTTGTTTGGAGGTGTCATCATGTAGGCATGATGGATCATTTACTCCATTTCCAGCCTTTCTCCCTTCCCAAGAGAATGGGGAGCAGGGCTGAAAATTCCAAGCCCTAACCATAGTGCCCAAATACAAAATTCACCAGAGGAAATTTGAAGATGTAATTGATTCTATTCAGTGATGAATGAATTGGGCAGCATCCCATCTAGGAAATAGAAAGGAGCACCATTGCTGGTTGCTCTAACTGATGGAGACTAGAGATGGAGTCCCATCCCCTCCCTCGAGTGAGCCCCCACCCTCTGAGGGTCTGGGCAGGTACACAGATCACCACAAGAAGAGACACACACCTACACTGTGAGCCTCTCAGAGCCTGCTGATCTATCCATCCTCCACGGAGCCCCTTGCAATGTTTGCTCACCAAACAGATGAACTGACACTCTGACTGTACTTCCTACTCTTCAGTGGCAGCAGTCTGGGCCTGAAGAGCCACTGCCCCTCAAATTCCAGGGCTCTCCAAACTTCTACACTGAAAACTGAACTCATCACTCACTCCCCTAAGCTGCCCTCCCCTCTGCGTGCCCCATCTCAGCCAAGGTGTCACCCTCAACCCCTTCATCATTCAAAAGAGACTCTCTATGCAGTTACTAGATTCCCGGCTCCTGCCAGGCACAGGGGAGGAAGCAGTGACACAGGGCAGCTGAAATCCCTGCCCTCTAGGGCTTTAGTGTGGTTCTCCACACTGTCAGATAGGACCACCCCCTTTTAATTAATATTTTTAATATTCTCCTCTTTAAATTCATAGATAATATAACCCCCTTATACATATATTGAAAAATCAATATAAGATAATGAATATAAAAGGGGAATAAAAGGAGCATTAGAATAAAATGGGCTTCAATCTGTAAATGCTCAGGAGGTGACATAATGGTAAAGATGAGAGAGATGCAAGAGACACAAGTTTGATCTCTGGGTTGGGAAGATCCCCTGGAGTAAATGGCAACTCACTCCAGTATTCTTGCCTGGGAAATCCCATGGACAGAGGAGCCTGGTGGGCTACAGTCAATGGGGTCACAAAAGAGTTGGACATGATTTACGTCCAACTCTTAAGTCTGCTATAAGCAGACTTAGCGACTAAACAATGACAACAATAAATACACCAAAAAACAGAAAGAAACAGTCATGTGCTTACACCTACATAGAACAAAGTCTGGACTTAAGAGAGGGAAGACAGGGACTTCCCTGGTGGTCCAGTGATTAAGAATCCACCTTATAATGGAGGGGACATGGTTCCATCCCTGGTTGGGAAATTAAGATCCCACATGCCGTGGGACAACTAAGCCCCACGCCAAAACTAGAGAGTCCCGCAACAAATGCAGACAGATCCAGACATGTTGTATGGGGATTCATCCCATGGTCAAGCAAAATCCTCAAACAATTAGATTTGTCAGGAGGCATCTGGGTGAATTTCTTCTTTCTCAATTGTAAGTCATGTTGCCATCACGGATGTGATTTTCCAAAATGGTGATGAGTCCTTACTAAAGCTCTGAGCAAAGCAAATCTTGGTCTCCCCTTGATTTATACAGTGGTTGCATTCCTGGAAAAGTCAGCATATGTTAAAACCAGGCCAAGGAAAATACTGAATTTATTTGTAAAAGAGTTAAGTTTCCAAGCTCAGTTAACTACAATAGATGTGTTACCTTCATGTCCTGTGGGACGTGGAACATTCTCTGCTGGGCAGGACTGTCCCAGTATTGCTGGACAGCCAGCATCCCCAGCCAGTGACCCCTGTCACTGCATCCACTGAAATACCCCATGCAGTTTAAAGCATTCCTTGGGGAACAGTATCCCTTCCATGAGGAACACTGGTCTAGAGGTTCAATATGCAAACAGTTGATCCCAACCCAGTGTAACATGTGCTCTGATGTGGACTGCAGGGCCTATGGGAGTGCCAAACCTGGGGGATCTCAGCAACTGGGGGTTTAAAGCAGACAGATTGTTATAAGCAGATAAGACATAAGGGAGGCCAATTTGCAGGCAGAAAGACGGGAAGGAAAAGGGGGGCCAGGCAGAAGGGACAGTGTGAACCAAGGCCTGGAGATGAATGACAATCCATGAGGTGTGTGGGAAATACAAGGATTAGAGCCCAAAGGGTCAGGTGTTGAGAGGCTGGAGGAAGAGGCAGGGTCTAGACCCTCCCACACGTATTTCGAGAAGCAGTTTGGACTCTGTTCTGGGGAGGATAAGGGGAGTCATCTCATGTATGATGTGTTTTACTCGTGTATTACTTTGTAATGAACTCTGATCAAAAGATTTGTCCCCTTGAGGCCCATTTTGGGAATAGTATCTTACTTCTCCAGAAGTAAGGCCTGGAAGTGCAAACCAGGGGTGTTGATCAAATCAAACTGACCTGACCTATTCCTATTTGCTTACCCTGGGGCCTGGCTTTGCTCGATCTGCCCACGTCTGTGGGTTAAGTTCCGAGAAGCTATTGAAACAGTGATAACACTTCCCTAGAAGCAGATCATGACTCCCAGCACAGCCTTCCCCCTAGGAAACCCAGCCTGTGGGCTGCGAGGTTAACGGCATAGGCTCCAGAAAGCCCATTCCCACAGTCCCCAAGGGGGACAGAAGAGCTCACAGTCACCTGTAAGGGACAGTAGCCCCTCTCAGTGAAGGTGCCAGGGCACAAAGGCAAGATCCCCAGGCAAACCTGGTCCCCAGTCTCACCCCACAAAGGGTTCTGAAGATTCTGTGATTAATGTGGCACCCTATTAACATCTTTTAACATGCTTGAAACAAGCAGAAGCTAGTATATTGGCAAAACACGTGTTGAATTCCCCCATCCTCCTGGATTAATCAGAAAGATGCAGGGAAGTGAACTGAATCAGTCTCCCTACACAGACTTCCAAACAGTCCTCCAAACACAGAAATGAATATTGGATCTTTCAGGGCTGCACTGTCAGCTGGGTAGCTCCACAGAGAATTCTGGGAGACAGTTTGTGTTAGGGTAACGGGGCTTGAGAGGGGTGGGGGTTCCCAGATAGATTCCTTTGTTCTTTTTGTGTAAACCATCATCCCAGGGTCTCTTTACAGCTCGCTGGGGCTTTCCAAGAGGTCTTCCTGAACCATCTTTCTATGTGATTACACCTTTCTCGAAGCAACAGTGAAAGCAACCTGACTTCAAACAGTGTGGGACCTAAGGCATTTGTACATCATTTTATCCCACAGACACCCGCACCTCCCTCTCTGATACTGAAAGTTTGGGAGGGACCATAAAGACTATTTCACAGGTGAAGAAATTGATGCTCAGAGAAGGACAATTGCTTGCCCATGGTCACAGTGAATAAGTAGGAATTGGAAACCTAAGCCTAGGCCTATCACATACATGCAAGTGTGTTAGTCACTTGGTTGTGTTCGATTCTTTGTGACCCCATGGACTGTAGCCTGCCAGGCTCCTCTGTCCATGGAATTCTCCGGGCAAGAATGCCAGAGTGGGTAGCCATTTCCTTCTTTAGGGTATTTTCCTGACCCAGGGATCAAACCCACATCTCCTGCATTGCAGGCAAATTCTTTACTGTCTGAGTCAACCACTTGCATGCAAAACCACACATAAATTTATCTGTGAAAGTCTTCCTTGTCCCCAGGGCAGTGACTAATTGAACTGTCATTAAGAGGGAGTTGTTCATACAGTTATGAAATGAATGTTCTAGATGCACATTCAGTGCTGAAACCACTGGCCACGTGTGGCTACACTTGAAATGTAGCCAGTTCAAACTAAGAACGGTGTTAATTGTGAAATGCACACCAGATTCCAAAGGCTTAGTCTGAATAAAATAATGTAAAATATTGCCTTAGTAATTTTTTATATTGATTAATTACTAAAATTACAATGTTTTAGATATGGCTGGTTAAATAAAACTATTATTAAAATTAACTTCACCTGTTTCTTCCTTATTTTTTCACTTTTTAAAATGTGGCTAATAGAAAGTTTAACACTACACACATGGCTTGCACTGTTTCCGTTGGACAGAGCTTCTATCGGCATTGAGGATACAGCAGAGCACAGAACAGACAAAAATCATGCCCTCCTGGAGCTTACCCCTGGGGAGGAGAGAGACAACAAATAAACAAGTGAAATAAGTGCTCTGGAAAAATAAAGCAGGGAAGCAGGTTAGAGAAAGAAGGAGAGGTTGATATTTAAAATAGGTTTATCAGGACTTCCCTTGTGGTCCAGTGGAATCCGCCTGCTAATGCAGGGGACATGGGTTCAATCCCTGCTCTGTGAAGAGTCCACATGCCATGGGGCTACTAAGCCCATGGGCCACAACTACTGAGCCCATGTGCTGCAACTACTGAAGTCTGTGGGCTCTAGAGTGTGTGCTTCGCAAACAAGAAAAGCCACTGCAGTTGGAAGCCCATGTATCACAGCTAGAGAGTAGCCCCACTCTCCACAATTAAAGAAAAACCCGCACATGGCAACCAAGAACCAGTGCAGTCAAAAGTAAAAAACTAATAAAAATGATCATATTTTAAAAATAGAATGATCAAGAAAGGCTTTATTTATACTAGCCTTCAAGAAAATGCAAGGAGACACAACTTCATCCCCCTCTAGGAGGGTTGTAGTAACAAAGACAGGTAATAACAAATGTTGGAGAAGATGTGGGAAATTGGAACCCTGATAACACTGCTTGTGGGAATGTAAAATGGTGCAGCCACTTTGGAAAACACTCCAGCATTTTCTTAAAAAGTTAAACAGAGTTACCATATGACCCAGCAATTCCCTCTTGGGTATTTACCCAAGAGAAATGGAAACATGTCCATCAAAAACTTGTACATGAATGTTCATAGCAACATCATTCCTATTAGCTAAGATGTGAAACACCCAAATGTCCCTTAATTGATGTGGTATGTCCATACAAGAGAATATCATTCGACCCTAGAAAGGAATGCAGTTCCAAAACATGAATCTTGAAAACATTATACTCAGTGAAAGAAGTCAGTCACAAAAGAGAATATAGTATGTAGTTCCATTTAATTCCATTCCATCTAATTCCATGAAATGTTCAAGATAAGCAAATACATTAAGACAGAAAATAGATAGGTGGAGAGGGTTGAAGAAACCAGGGAGAAATGAGGAGTGACTGCTAATGGGTCTGAGGTTTCTTCTTGGCATGATGAAAAATGTTCTAACTGACCATCATGAGGGTCGCACAATTCTGTAAATATACTAAAGCCCACTGAACTGTATACTTTAAATGGGTGAATTGCATGGTATATTAATTATAGTAATAAAACTGTTATGAAAAAGGAAAATAAAGACTTCAGTGAGAAGCGATATTTGAGCAGACATTTGAGTGAGCTAAGTGGCTGGGGGGTGTGGCGCATTCCAGGCAGAGAGAACAGAAAGTACAAAGGCCCTGAGGAAAAAGCAGGCTTAGCTTTTAAGGGACAGGTTAGACGGAGTTGAGTCAGAGGGATGGGGCAGCAGGTCATGTAGGGTGTTCCAGGCCATGAGAAGGACTTTGGCTTGTCTGCTGCTGCTGCTGCTGCTGCTAAGTCGCTTCAGTCATGTCCGACTCTGTGCGACCCCATAGACGGCAGCCCACCAGGCTCCGCCATCCCTGGGATTCTCCAGGCAAGAACACCGGAGTGGGTTGCCATTGGCTTCTCTACTGAATGAGATATGTCACTTGAGGCTTTAGAGTAGGGAAGGGCCAAGATGTGATGACCAGTCTGGCTGCTATGTTGAGAGTAGCCTTCAGGACTCATGTACAGAAGCAATGAGAAAGTTGTTATATTGTCTGAACATTTCAGTTGAACTAACATGATATATGTCTGTGATAGGTTTGAACCTGCTAGAATAGGGAGTGTGTGCATACACAGTCGCTCAGATATGTCCAACTCTTGGCCACCCCATGGACTGTAGTCCACCAAGCTCCGCTGTCTATGGGATTGCCCAGACAAGAATACTGGAGTGGGTTGCCATTTCCTTCTCCAGGGGATCTTCCCCACACAAGGATGGAACCCGAATCTCCTGAATCGGCAGGATACTCTCACTACCACTGAGCCACCAGGGAAGCCCCTTGACTAGACGATTCTAAATTTTGCATTGGAATACAAAGGAGCTATTGTGGGGACTTCCTTGGCAGGTGGATTCTTTACCACTGAGCCACCTGGGAAGAATGGGGAGGGGTTGGCAAATTGTAACCTGGGGCGGGGTAAAATTCAGCCCACCACCTATTTTTGGCCAGCCTGTGAACTAAGAGTTGCTTTTACATTTTTCTAAATGGTTGACAAAAGTCAAAAGAATAATACTTCGTGAGACATGAAAATCCTATGAAATTCAAATTTCAGTGTCCATAAGTAAAGTGTTACTAGAATACTTCCAGGCCCATTTGTGTGTATAGCTGCTTTCACAGCAGAGGTGAGTAGATGGAACAGGGACAAGAGACTGTGTGGCCTGCAAAGCCTAAAATACTTCCCATCTGGTCCTTAACAGAAAAAATTTGCTGAACCATACAACAATTTCCAAACATTTTGGTCTCAAGACTATTTTTCATCTTAAAAATTGAGGATCCCAGATTTTGTTCATAGAGGTTATCAAGATTTACCGTTTAGAAATTAAAAGTGCAGCAAATGGCATTTATTCATTCTTTTTAAGCACAGGCAACTCTGCTCAGTGATGTGTGGAAGCCTGGATGGGAGGGTAGTTTGGGGGAGAGTGGTTACATGTATTTGTATATTGCCGAGTCCCCTTTTCTGGCCATCTGAAACTGTCACAACATTGTTGATTGGCCATACTCCAATATAAAATAAAAAGTTTTTTAATAGTGCATGTGATCCCCTACAAGTATTTTTAAATATGTAGTAAGTAATTAAAAAAATAATTAACCCACTGAAACACTGAACCTGGTTTCGATGAACTGGCTTAGTCATGTCATGATGTAACCTACCACAGTAATCCAGGAGAGAGATGAGGGGGACTTGGACACCCAGATAGTGATGGAGTGCTACAGAGTTGGCTGTAGACAGGCTGGCTTCTAGACATAATAGGCTGTGCTAATGGACCAAGTGCAGGGTGTGAGGAGAAGAGAGGAATAGAGGATGCCTCCAAGGATTTTAAAGGTACTTAAAGGGATCAATGGGGCAGCCTGCAGAGAAACAGGTTGGTCGGTGAGACTGATCCCTTCTCCCTCAACAATAAAACAGTCATCATCAGGTTGGGGGTCTCATTCTAGGCCACGCAGGAACATCCAGAGTAGCTTCTGGGCAAGGGTCTAGGACAGGTCCAAAGAGGTGATTTAGGAAGGGAGAAAGTGGGTTCACTCAGCTTGCTCTGTATCAAAGGGCTTGGGCAGGAATTCCCTGGAGGTCCAGTGGTTAGGACTCCGAGCTTCCACTGCAGGGGGCACAGGTTCAATCCCTGGTTGGGAAAATAAGATCCCGCATGCTGTGCAGCCAGCCTCCTCCCCTCACCCCCCAAAAAGAAAGGGCTTGGTCACTCAATCCTCCAGGAGGAAAATCTATTCTAAGTCAGGTACATTTGGGTAGCTAGTTGATTCAATGTGTAAACAGGTCCAGAAAATGTATTCTTT
The DNA here is from genome assembly GCF_019320065.1 of Cervus canadensis. Classification (NCBI taxonomy): domain Eukaryota; kingdom Metazoa; phylum Chordata; class Mammalia; order Artiodactyla; family Cervidae; genus Cervus; species Cervus canadensis. Next base: position 37,749,703 of record NC_057402.1, read on the forward strand.
TAAAGAAAGTTGATTCAATATTTACTAGGACCTTGTCCTAGAGCCTGGGGATAGAACCAAAAAAAAAAGGAAAAGAAAAATATGGTGCCAGTCCTCCTGAATCTCAGTATTTGAGAGGGCACGTCACCTTTCCTGAGATTATTTTTTCATCTGTGAAAGGGATAATAATACCAAACTCTACAGACTTGTGAAGTGTTCATGGAATAATCCTATTCAGTAAACATAAAGGATCCAACACAATCCTGGGCACAGAGTAAGTAATCAATGCTTCTTCTCCCTCTCCTCACTCTTCTCTCAAGCACACATCCCTCCTTCAAAAAAGATGGCCCCAAGCTATGTATGCATTCATCCACCAAATATTCATGAAGAATCTACTATATGTAAAATGAGGGAGATACAGGAAAGTTACAAGACACTCTGTTCACTGCTAGAATATGAAGTGAAGTCAAGTCGCTCAGTCGTGTCCGACTCTTTGCGACCCCGTGGACTGTAGCCTACCAAGCTCCTCTGTCCATGGGATTCTCCAGGCAAGAATACTGGAGTGGGTTGCCATTTCCTTCTCCAGGGGGTCTTCCTGACACAGGGATCGAACCCGGGTTTCCCACATTGGAGGCAGACGCTTTAACCTCTGAGCCACCAGTCAGATTAAAAAGGATTGTGAGGCATCTGTGTGCGAATGAGATGAGATCGACCAAGTAACAGCTCAGGGAATATAACAGCAGCTATGTCAGGGGAGAGGGCAAGGTAAGTGCTCTCTAAACAAAGATAAGATTCCAGGAGGAATGAGGTTTAAATTATCCCTAAGATAGAAAGGCTCCCTCAGATGAGCCAAGATAGACAGAGGTTACTAGTAGGTGACCTGAAGCTGATAAAAATTTAGAGGTAGGTTAGCAAAAGATTTGAGTGTAGAAGAGAGTGACTCACTGGGCTCATGGGAAGATTTACTGTAGAGAATGATTTACTGTAGGAGATATTCTTGCCCAGAGCACTTCATCTCTGCCATAGAGATCCACTTAGATTCTAAGTCCTATTAATAGATTAACAACCTGCAGATCAAGGACATTCCAGCACAGAGAATAGCTAGTCAATGGAAGGACCTTGGAAAGAAGGAAAGAAATCCATGTTTTCTTGTATTTACTCAGACATTTAACTCCTGTCTAATTACTCCTTGGGCATTTTGTAACATTTATCCCTCCTGTTTTCCTTCCAAATTCTACAAAGTGCCAAGAACCCCTAAACTACTCCTTGTTGCTACCTTCTGATGTTACATCATTTACAAAGACTGCAATTGCCTAGGACTTGGCCCCCTTTAAACCGCGGTAAGCACATGTTCCCCTGCCCCTAGACAGTGTGATCAAGACAGCCAGAACCCAGATTTAAATCCACCCATCACCAGCTGCATGACCTTGGGCAAGTCACCTTTCCTGAGATTATTTCTTCATCTGTGAAATGGGGTAATAACATCAAACTCTGTAGACTTAAGAGGTGTTCATGATGACAAAACCCACTGCAATGTTGTGAAGTAATTGGCCCCCAACTAATAAAAGTAAATGAAAAAAAAAAAGAGGTGTTCATGAAATAATGCTATTCAGTAAAGTATCCAACACAATCCTGGATGCAGAGTAGGTAATCAGTTCTGCTCCTTCCATCTACCCTCCCCTCAAATATGTTTTTTTCCAGGGACCACACCCAACAGCTGGAAGCAGCAGAAGCACGATATGGAATCAGAGAAGGAGGTAAGAGTCCTGCTTTGCCCCTTCCCAGCTGAGTGGCACTGGGCCAGTCACTTTGCCTCACTGAGCCTTGGGTTTCTCCTCTGTAACTAGGAAATTATATGCCATGCCCCTCCTCACAGCATTGTTGCAATAGTTCAAGAGAGAGGGCTTCTCTTAGGGCAATGGCAATAGTGATCACAAAGGATTTAATAGACTATTCTCCTCAGGTTGCTTGCTTCTATTTATCACCTGTGAGAGGAGGGACTCCCAGAACTGAAAACACAGTCCTCTTTGTAGAAGTTCTGGCTTTTCTGCCAGGAATACTTGGCATGCAAATGAGTAGCATGTTCACAACTGTAAAAGAATATATCAGAGCAGGATGTGAGCACACAGAATTCTGGCCTCTTCGTGGGCAAGGGGGAATCTAAGATGCTTGTTAATAGTGATTGTGTGGTTCAGAAAAGGTTTCCGTTTCCTCAACGCTAATGTGGGAGAAAGAGGAATTACGGATGGAAAGAATCTTATAAAGGCCTGTCTCTGCTCTAAAGTTCCACATTCTCTGAATCTCTGGTCACAGATAGGGCCTTCTTTCCCACAGCTGTCCACTATAAATGTCTAATATAAATGAAGGATGGTGAGGCGGTCTCCGAAGGCTGCTCAGCCATCCCCTGGGCTTCTGAATTGTTTCCTGCCCATCTGATAGCAATTGATTATGCCTCTGATGACTTTTACCCTATCAACAGGGAGGATTGTCTGTTTAGCTGATGGCTGCTACTTTCACCAGAGGGTAGCAAAATAGTGTCAGAAAACCCCAACCAGGAACCTCAGATACAAAAGGGAAAAACGTAGAAATACCAGGGGTCATCTGCCAAACTTAGATCCCTGCTCCTATTTGAACCCCGACCTCCAGCCTTAGCAAAACTCAAAGCCAGGGCCAGCAGCAATAGCATCACCTGGGAACTGGTTGTCCGCCCACCTTCTTCACCCCTGGAGAACTAAATCAAGACACTCTGGGGGTGGAACCTCCCAAGTGGTTCTGATGCGCTGCTCTCAGTGGTTAAAGAAACAAACTACCTATCCTAAAGCATGAAGTCCTGACCTTCTCATCAAAGTTCAGGTGTGGGCTGAGCCAGTGCTGGAGTCTAGCTCAGATTGTGCTACCTCCCAGCCTTGGAACCCTGGGCAAGTTACTGAACGATTCTCAGCCTCAGTTTCCACACCTGTAAAATGGAGATAATACCTACTGAATCAGCTATCCTGGGATTAGAAATAACCAATGTGTGAGCTGGACTCGTAAAAGGTACCTAGTCAGTGGTGGCTCCATTTGCTGCAGTGGATGGCATTTCTTTAAAAGCCCCAGGAGACGCCCTGCCCTTTGTCACAATAAGTCTCTGCACCCAGTCTTTTAAACCCCCTCAAGTCCCACGTTTGGATCGAAGGGCTCAAAGAAAGACAAGCAAATCCCGTCCTCCTCCCTAAGGGGGCCAGAAGGCCTGAGATACTCTGCCCGGGCCGTGGTCAAAGGCCAGATCAGGCCAGGAGGGACCTTAGAGTTCATCTCGATAGACTCCCTCCTTTTCCGCGGAGGGGCTGGTCCCAAGGTCAGGCTGTGAGACGCTGGCAGAACTGGGCCCTGGCTGCATCCACACACTCACAGTCCAGGGCTCTCCCCCTGCTCCGCGCTGACACCCTGCGCCCCAGCTGCAGGGGCGCCAAGATCACCCACTTGCCCCCACTGCACCCCTCAAATGGATCGGTCCAGGCCCGGAACCCTCAGCCCCGCGCCCCCTGGCCTCCCGGCGGCCGGAAGTTCCCGGGTTCGCCCAGCCGGCGCGGGCGCGGGCGCCAGACGGGCCGGGCAGCGCCTCCCGAGGCCAGGCCGCCCCCTGGCGGACCCGGGGCGCGCGGCAGCCGGGAGCCCGGCGCCCGCCCTCTCCCGGCCGCGGGGCGGAGTCGCCGCGCTCCGGGTCCGCTTCCCCGCCTTCCAGGCCCCCGCCCCGCCCCCTCCGGTGGGCTGCGGGCGCGGCGCGGCGCGGCGCGGCGGGGCGGGGCGGCGGGTCCGGCGGCCGTCGGAAGCTGCCCGCCGCGGGGCTCCGGCGGCCGCGGATGGGAGGCAGCGCCCGGGTGGGCGAGCGACGGCGCCGCGGCCACCATGGGGAACAAGCAGACCATCTTCACGGAAGAGCAGCTGGACAACTACCAGGTGAGTCCGGCCACCCCCGGATCCCGAAGCGGCGTCCTTCGTCTCCCTCCCTGCTTTTTCCTGTCGCTTGCCGAGGCCTCCCGAGAGCTGGTTCACCAGGTTTAAACCTTGCTTCTGCCTTCAGCTCGACGCGTGACCTTGGGCCGGTGACTTCAAACCTCAGTTTCCCCACCAGAGGAATGAGAGAGCTTTCCAGTTAGAAGATTCTCGCAGGCGTGTCTCTTTCTGCTCCCCTTTCCTCTCTCTCTCATTCAGACTTCTTGTTCTTGGCCCCAATCTGGACCCAAACCCCTACCCGACCACTCATCCCAGAGCCTACACTGGCGCTGAGATGCAGTCCTAAAACGTGGGCTGGGGAGAGGACTCCCCCACCCCTCAAAACCCGGGAAGCCGCCGAAGGGAGTGAGTCTGTACAGCAAAAATGAACTGGGTTGGAAGTGAAGCACGTCAGTCCCCAAATGCGATTCTGGGTTGGGGATGTCTTGTTACCCATTGGGGTCTTTCCCTCTGGCCCCAGCATGGAAGTAATTGGTGCAAGAAGGCAAGCCAGGTACCAGTCTTATATGGTCACTTCTCCAAGCTCCCTTAGGCCCCAGCAACCACCCCTTTAGATCCTCCTAGGTCCCCCTGCTTCCAATGTTAGGGAACTGTCCAGATCAGATCCCAGTACCCTCCCACCCATGTGCAAACTTTACTGTGGTTGCAGGATGGAGCCTGAACTCCTGACTTGCCCAGAGCCCTGGCCAGCCTGTCGAGGCTCCTTTCCTGCCCCATGCGCTGCAGCCCCTGCAGAACTATCCTCCTTCCCTTGACACACCGGGCTCTTTCCTCACTCTTTTTGCCCATTCTCTGAGGGATGCTGCTCCTCAGTCTTCAAATGATCTCGCTTATCCTCCCAGGCCCAACTCTGATGATTCTTTCCAGGCTCTGCCAACCAGAGGGGTCTAGACAGTATTGTGGCCTGTGTGGACCATGCCTGGGTGAGATGAACATCAGCAGGGTCTCTCCATGGCTGCCCCTTGCGTTCGTGAACAATTCAGAATCAAGCTTGAAGTATGGGTCCTCTGATGTGGGCACCCCTTTTGCTCCTGCAAGCGCTGATTGTCAATAACAGTACTTTCTCAGCTCCACATGAGGCCCTGAGAAGGAGTGGGGGGTGCCACATCGGTGGAGTGCCTTTGGTGTACCCAGTGCTGTAATGGATGCTCTCTATGCATCCATTTGACTGGTGAATTCAAGGCTCAATCCTTTTGTTGGGGCTGGGGGCTGTGTGTACTCTTTGTCCTTAAGACCCTCGCTGTCTGCAGAAACAGACCCTCACCTCCAGAGAAAGGCAGGCGGTGAGTGTGCTCTAGCGGAGGGCTCTAGGGGGCAGTGGGAGACCTGGAGGGAAGGGCAGCTTTGCTTTGAATGGTAGGTCTGGAAATAAGACAGCACTTGCACAGACCCTTGAAAGATCGGTAGGATTTTGCTCATCAGGGTCCCGGAAGAGGCCTTCCAGGCCAAGGGGACCGCTTGGGTAAAGACCTGCAGGTGGGGCCAAGCAAGCAGGTAGACCATGCTCAGAAGAGTCCCCTCACGGGGGTGGGGAGTGGTTCCCACTCAGTCCAGCCTGGCGTTGAGTTACCCTTCAGAGTCAGGCCCAGTGCTGGGTTCTGATCCTTTGCCAGAGGCTGAGCTCGGTGGGAAAAGGGAGAGCTGTGAAACCGGAGAGCCCCGCGTCTCCCTCTCTGAGACTCTGCAGCCGGCCAGGGCCAGCCAGGGCCAGCCAGGGCTGGCTGGGGGTGACCCCGAGTAACAGCCACGCCTCCCTCAGCTGATCCCCAGTGTTTCCTGCCCTCTTCCCCAGCCCAGATCCCCAGAGTTCAGGTGTCTCCCCAGACCACCTCTCCACCTTCCAGGTCCAACCCACCCCCCCACCCTCTCCACCGACCCCTCAAACTGCCAAGGGCCCACTGCCTTCCCCAGGACCCGCCACTGCTCCTCCAGCTGGTCTGACACTTTGCTCTGCTGTGGCCCATGTTTTCAGTCAAGAACAAGTCCTGTGACTCAGCCTCTTTGGGGGCTCACCTGGGGATCCCCTCCTCCATCTCCACAGCCGGAAAGGGGCCAGGCCTCTCAATCTCAGGTGAACTGAAGATGTAATTTCCATCCACACGCTGCTACCACAATCCCTCAGTTCCTTACTCCATTCCCTTCCCTCCTTCTCATTTTCTTTCAGCAGACACAGCATGCATCCCCATTGTAAAGCAAGTTTTTCTTTAAAAAAGAATTCCTGGGCCCAGAGTTGCACTGTACGCAAATTATCCAACCTTCTGCTGCCGTGGGAGGCCCTAGGGAGCTGTCCATCTCTCGGTCTGCATGCCTGGAGCAGAAGTGCAGGGTCAAGGATGTGCTGGATCTTCCTAAAACATGGGTGTGACCCTCTCCTCCCCCTGGAATTTCGCAGTGTCTTGGGGTGATAGCCTAAACAGAGTGCAGAGCAGAGCTCACCCCGGCCAGCCCCCAACCTCATTCTTCACCCCTCCCCTGGCACCCCAAGCTCCAGGCACACCCAAGGGCTTCTAGCCAAGCATGGCCTTACCTCTGGCCGTGTTCTCCTGGCACCATCCCCTCACTTCTTCACCAGCCCAGTCTGGCCCATCTTTCTGTCCATGCCAGGCCTCGCCCTTGGGAGACAGGCTCCCTGATGCCTTCCCCCCAGTCCTTCTTGTGGCCACAGAATGGTTTATACCCAGTCATCAGTGTTCACTCTCCATCCCGTTTCCTGTGTGTCCCCCGCTCAGGTACAGAAAAGGCTGTGGAGAGCATTGAATGAATGGATGGATGGATGAAAACTGGCTAAAGCACAGCTCTAAGGAAGGGAAGGAACTTCAGGGATTCTGAGATCCTGGCTTGAAGTCATGGAGGGGCTGTAGTTCTGTCCACTTTAGTAAGCCACCGTCCTCTTCTGGGGCACCGTGTCTGCAGCTCTCAAATGGGAATGATACCAGCTCTGCAGTGCTCGTGTCAAGGGTTCTTGTGGGGATCAGCTGAGCTGTGTGGTGGTCGGCTGGGCGGTGCCCAGGCTTACGATGGCAGAGCCCTGTGGAGAACCCACTGCAGCTGGGGCTGGCTGTGGCTTGGCTCGGGACCACAGCAGGGAGGCTACCTGGGCAAAGCACTCCTGAGTTGAGCTTTGGAACATGGAAAGGATTTGGGCAAGCTGGGCAAGGTGGGGAAGGCTCTCCAGTTAGGAGAGCAGCGTGAACATGTGCTTGGAGGAGGAGCTCCAGCCTTAACTGCAGTAACATTTGCCCTTCTGCTATAAAAACCCAGCCTGCCCTGTCTTCTGCTGCCAGACTTCTGAGGGCCCACCTCGCCGAATTAGGCCCCTCCATCCCTCACTCCTACCCTTTGTGACCCTAACCTGAGCTGGACCTCTTCCCTGAAGACCTATCCCTGTGAACTGGCAGGGGCCAAGCAGTGACATTTGTTCTCATGGAGTATGAGGAAGAGTTCCTGCAGACCTGGGGCTCTAACTCCTTGGGTAGCTGAGCAGATGAAGGTGGGCAGGGTTTGTGTTTTTTCTTCAGGATGAGAACAGACACAGAGCTCTGAAAGGATGCCTTTGGGACATGGGACGCTGGATGGAGTGTCCAAAATGGGGAGGGAAGCCCCATAAACTGTGGCCTGTGTCCTGCACCTTAGCTTATTTGCTTCTCTCACTGGCCCTTTCAGAGAGTCAGTATCCCATTTTACAGACGCAGACACTGAGGTTCCAAAAGGAGACTGATTTGCCTAAGGATCCAAAGCAAGATGAGAAGTTGAATCTGACTATTAACCCTTTTCCGCTGCCAGAATGCTCAGAGCCCTGAGCAGCTTTTAAGGCACCTGTCATGTTCCTCCTCCATGAGCTGCCTCCCTGGGATGAGTTCCAGGGAAGTAAGTCAACAGACGAAAAAGCAAAACATCACTCAGTGAACAGGTTCATGGCAGCTTTATTGGTAATGTTAAAAACCTAGAAATGGCCGTGTCTAAATGTTCAGAGAGAGGAGAAAGGTTAGGTGAAGGAGGGCCGATACCTTCAGTGAGATATTCCCCAGCCAGCGAATTGCTAATGTAACTGCTGTGGAAGGAAGGTTTATGTGGAAAACTCTGGTCATTCATCCCCCCAGTCTGTATTGCGCATGCACCGTGTATCATATGGGAATAAACAGCGGAAGCAGGAGATGGAGTGGTGGGTGTCGGACTGCCCTGGGTGGACTGCGGTTCTGTTTCCTGTCAGCGGGCAGTGGTCAAGAAGCACATATGCCTGAGTTCCAGCCCAGCCCTCTGGTCTGTGTGTGCGACTTCAGGCAAGCTCTTCAACTTTGCTGAACCTCAGTTTTCCCATCTACAAAATGGGGAGGTAATGCCTCACTCCCCACCCCATGTATGCTAGTGATGAGAACTAAACAAGACTGGATATTCAGAGTGCCTACTGACCAGCCCGTGATAATCACGGACTGGTTGTGGTGTGGTTCTCAGCTGCACGTTACAGTCACCTGATGACTTTGAAAACCGCTGGTGCCCAGATCCACCCTCAGGGACTCTGTCGTAATTGATCTGGGGTCTGTTGGTGGTGATGGGAGAGGACGCAGGGAGTTAAGCAGTCCCCAAGTGATTCTGGTCTAGAGCAGAGGCCCTCACACTTTAGCAAGCATCAGCATCATGAGAAGAAACTTTTCTAAATGCAGATTTTTGGGCCCCACCCTCCCAAAGTTGCTGACTGTAGGTCTGGAGAGAAGCCCAAGAATATAAATTTCCACTAAGTCCCCAGGTGATGGTGATGTGGCTGGTCCAGGAACCACATCTTGAGGACCATTGATGTGGACAGATGGAAGTAGTTGCAATAAGGGACTAGGGTCATGTGAGAAGCTTTCCCATCTGTTGCCAATAAAACTCACACATCGAAACGCAGATACTTCCTTTGCAACCCAGGGGATCGGAGAGAGGAGAAAAGAGAGGGGAAGGGAGGGGGAAGAGGATAGGCAGGGGAAGAGAGAACAGAACCGGGACCTCTTCCACATTCATCCCTGATATCCCCACCATGCTGATTGGAAGCACCTTGACCCTTCTCACTGGGCAGCTTCAGGCCATAGAAGCAGCCGTGGGGCTGAGAGAAGTATGTACTTGGAAGACCCAGCTGGGTGGCCTTTGCTGCCTGTTTCAGGTTTCTGGGGTCTCCTGAGAAATCAGCCCATACAGTTTTCATCCTGTCTGAGTCTTAGGCCTGTGGGGCAGGGAATTCTCTGCCCCCGTGGGGTGCGGAGGGGGCATTGCCGCCCCAGCCTGAGCCTCTTCTATACCCTACAGAGGAGCTATCACTGAAAGCAAAGCCTTACCTCCCCAGCAGAAGCTCCTGTGTTTCTCAGAAGGGCCAGGCAGCATGAGGGTCCTCAGTGTAACTCCTGCAGAGCAGCAGTGAGCTCAGGACAGACATGTGGGGCCTGGAAATTACCACCAACCCTCCCTTTTCGGCTCCTTCAGGCGCCCACTGGAAACCCTATATGTGCCTCCTGTGGGTCTGCTTCCTTGGGTCCTTCTCGATGTGCTGTACAGTTGCCCCAGGGCCCAGGGCTCCAGGTCTCTCCCAGTGCAAGCCCGGCTGTCTGCACGCCTGGGCTGTGGCTGTTAGCCCCTCGTCAGAGCCAGCTGTGGTCAGCTTACCCAGGAGGCCCCGCCGGCTCTGGGCTCCCTCACGCTCCAACAACAGGTCAAGGCAGAGGAGCCAGACGGCAGAGGATAAGCACAAAAGCCTTTCATGGTTGGGTGTTTTACGAAGTGCTGGGTGCTTTTCCCCTCCATACTTCCCACCAGGCTGGCATAGTAGCCCAGGCAGGCTGGGCTGTGGACAGGGGTGTGACTGTGGGGTCAGGTTATCCAGACAAAGGCAGGACCCCCAAGAAGAGTTTAAAATCTGGGTGACCTCTGGACCTAGTCCTGCCCCCACCCTGAGTCATGCCTACCTGGGGAAACCTCCACCCCAGCCTCCGTCCAGATGCTCCCAGCTCCTCCCTGCCCTCCTCCCCCGCACGCCAGCCTCTCCACTGCCTTCTCTGGCCTCAGCTGTGCCTGTGGCTACAGATGCAGGTAGATGCTGGGGCTTCCCCAGTCTTTGTGCCTGGAACTCTCAGTCTCTGAGCAGGGGGCTACTGCCCGCGGCCCCTCAGGACACACACCACCCACTGCTCCTCAAGGCACCATCCTCAGGGGCTGCCACGTGGATGTGGCCCCTGCAGCTGGGCAGTGGGATGCCGTGGCGGTCCTCACTCCTGTTTTGTCTCCTGAGCATCTCCCGGCCACTCCCCTCTCCCACAGGCTCTCCCCCGGCCCCTCAAATCAATGGCATCCACCTCGGAACTCTCCATCGGCCCCCCAAATGCCCTACCCCAATGTGTGCCTCCCAGCCCCGCAACGGCATGCGCTCAACTCCCTAGCTCAGGTCAGAAGCTTCAGGAGGTGGTTTCTGGCCCCACTAGACTGCTCCCCTCCATGGGCCGGGGCAGCAGGGCTGGTGGCTGTGCCGATGCGGCTCTGAGCAAGGAAGGAAGGGACCCGGGGCCCATACAGCCGACTGTATGTGTGTTTTCCTTTCACAGGACTGCACCTTCTTCAATAAGAAGGACATCCTCAAGTAAGTGTGGTTCTTGTTCACCCCTCTGGGGGCAGGGGCAGGGGTGGGGCCGGCCGCCCTGAGGGTGGGGGGTGTGGGGGGGTGTGCAGGGTCCGTCCAAGCTGGGGATGAGCTTTTCCGCCTCCAGCAGCAGCCTCGTGTGGGCTGCTGTGTGAACTCAGGAACTGGTCCACATCCTTCTGCCAGGAATGGAACGTCTACCGAGTGCGTGCCAGGCTCCATGGTGGGCGGTTTCAGGAAGATGTTCACTTAATCCTCACTGTGCCCTTGTAACAGGAGAATCCTTTTATCCTCACTTTACAGATGGGGCTGAGCAGCTTGGCTAAAGTCTCCCAGCCAGGGACTGAAGACCTGGCCTCTGACTCCAGGCTCCTTGCTATTTCACTGCCCCCTGAGACCTACCCGACTAGGAGGTCCCTGTCATTAGACGGGGCTTCTTAAGAGCCCCCACGCTCAGGCTCTGATGTCCTTCCATCCCTGGGAGGTCCAGAAGTCAGGGGCATGGCAGGATGCCCTCACTGCCCTTGAGCTGACAACTGAGAGTCTCTTTCTAGGACAGTCCCTTTCTTTGGGGGTGGGTTGGGCCTAGACAGGAGAGATGAAGGTTGTTGGCAGCCTCAGAGCTCCAGGACCAGATGGAGGGCAGGACTCATAGAATTCCAGGAAACCTGGTCCCACAGGCCTTACCAGGCCCCCCTGCCTGGAGTGTTAGGTAGCACTGTAAGCCAGCATGGTCTCAGGACTGCTTTCCTCGGAGGTCGATGGGCAGGCTGGGGCTCGATCCTGTTATACTACCTGAGGGAGATATGGTCTGTCATTGCCATGACCACTCTGCTCAGACAGTGTCCCTCGTTCCTTCCTTTACCCAGGCTGCTTTTCCAGCTTGTCCCCTGGGTAGGTGGGGATACCCACTCCTACCACCTTGGAGAAGCAGGGTCAGGGGCAAAGCCCTCAGACCTTGGCATCAGCGAAAACCTGGGCTCCACTTCCCAGCTCTGGCCTCAGACAAACTTGGAGCCTTGCTGAGCCTCTGATTCTTCTATAAAATGGGGTTAATGATACCTCTCCTCATAGCATGGCTGAGAGGAGGAATGCCAGGGTGTGTGTTTTGATAATGGAATTTGGTCTGTAGCTTAAGTGATGTGTGGGTTGGGGTTCCCATCCGGACAGATGGTTCTCAGAACAACACAGTGGTCACCCTAGCCCTTCCAGTGGCACCTCTTACCTTTGAGAGTTCTTGACACAGATCCTCATTTAAGCCTCACCACATTAATCCTCTGTTGCAGGGAGCTCCCACCATCCTCACCCCCCACCTCTGTAGATGCCAGGCCCAGGCTGCTCATCCTGTGAGGCCCACCACCATTTTTGTTCGGGCAACAAAAGCTTGTCCCTAGGCCTTTGCACAGGCTGCCCCGCTGTGTTCCTGCACATCCTTCAAGACTCACTCCAGAGTCATCTGCTCTGTGAGCTCCCAGCTACCTTCCCCCAACTGCTTTTGCAAGCCTCTTAGGCAGCTCTGTGGGCTCATGGCTCCGGTCCCAGTTCCCCCCCGTACTTGCAGTCATTCGGGATGCAGGCTCCTCACACCTGGCATTGGGCACGGCACCAGGAAGCACTTGAAGATTGTGTGGATGAAGGATAGGTAGAGTTGGCCAAGGGGAGAACATTCCAGGCTAGGAGCAGTGGGCTCGGGGGCACAGACCTGCTTCTACCTTCCCCATCCACAGCGGTCTCACTGAGTAGCAGGGTTGCCCGGGGCAAGAGGGTGGTTCACAGGCCAGGCCAAGAATTGGATTCAACCTGATGGGCTTTTGTGGGGGGACCCTGCTGTATTGGCAGATGGTCAATCTCAGGCAGGTAGGTGGTCTGAGCAGGGGTAGGAGATCTCCTGGCTCCCCACAGCCCTGACCCACCCAGCTCTGCATCCTTCTGTACCAGCCTCTGCAGTTCAACCCAGGCCTGGGTCCATCAGGTGGGGAAAGGACCCTTTCTGGTACCTGGACACCCTCGCTGAGTCCCGCACTACCTGCTCTGTCTCTGGTTCCTTCTGGCCTCACCTCTGTGTTAGCACTCACAGCGGACCAGACCTGGTGCTTTTTCTGCAGAGTTTGGTCAAGTGGGGTGGAGGAGGGGTGAAGCCCTGGGAGCAGGAACCCTGTGATCTGGTCCGACTGTGTGGCACCTGCCGTGTCTCAGTTGCCACCTCTGTGGCGTGGGGATGAGAGTGCCCCCGGCGCTGTTTGTCCATGGGCCCCAGTGTCTGGGAGGGCAGGGGTGACAGCGTTGTTCAACATAACACAGGCTGCTTGGAGTTTTGTCGCCCACCTGTCCCCCTCAGGAAGGGCAGTAAGGCCGGGCAGCGTGTGGGATTATGTGTCCAGGCGTGGCCACAGTGGCTCAATTCCAGTTTCAGTCTCCTGGCTTTTCTCCAGCCTTCTCTCTGAGCCCCGGCAAGAACCGGTGTGACTGACCACCCCTGCCAGGCACACTGTTCCCATTTCAGGTCCAGGGAACACGGAGCGAGACCCTGGCCAGCAACACCAAGCCAGGCCAGCGGCCGAGCGAGGCCCAGGGCCCTCCTCCCAGGGGCCTTCCAGCGCTATATTCCCACCCCCACCTGGATGGGTTTCTGGGTGAGCTGCACCCTGAGTAGCGACCAGATGGCAAGGAGGAAATGTGAGCAGCAGGTTCTTCTTTGCAGCTTGAGACCAAGCTCTCTGGCAGCCTCGGGTCAGTGATACCGAGTCTCAGATACCCATCAGGGAATTCTCCCCTCCCCCGCTCCTCCCTACTCACATGCACAACTCCCCCACCCCAGGGTGGATCCAGTTGCTCCCCAGGGCACAGCTCCTCCACCCCGATGCTGAGCCTGAGTGGGCAGCCCCACCTTCAGCCACCTTGTTCGCCGTAGGTGGTTCCCCCAGCCTCCAGGTAGCCGGTGCTCCTGAGCACAGAGACCCAGCTGGCACCTGGGGTGCTTGCCTATGGTTACTTTATCCTCTGTTTTATTTTCTCAACCATTTAAAAACTCTGCGTGATTTGTTTCAGTTACTTTTAATTTTTATTGCACCTGTGCTATGTGATGACGGTAGAAAATTAGAAAATAAAGCTGGTCAAGAGAAAACAAAAGATTATCTGCAATACTGCCACCCAGAAATAACAGCTACTATCATTTTGATATATTTGATCTTTAGGTACATAGTGTACAAGTAGCTTCCCTTTGTGTGTGTGTTTATTGGAAATTTTGATCAGGTTGTTCTGTAATCCGCTTTAAATTTCTTTTCCTTTTAGGCGACTTGTGAAGATAGATAAGATTTAAAAAATGATCTCACCACCTCTTCAGTTCATTTAGTTGGACATACAGGTTTGCAAAGTTTCACTGTTATGATTAGCACGGTAGGGCACATTCTTGGGACACCTTAACATATAACCCACACCACTGGGATTATTTCCCTAGGGTACATTTCTAATAGACTTCTGGATCAAAATATGTGGATATTTTTCAGGCTTTTGATTTTTATTTCTAATTGCTCAGTAGCAGCCACACCTAAGTTCGCTTTTCCCTGCTTCCTCAGTCACACTGGCTGTTACGTCTTTCTTGTCTTCTGTCCCCAAATCATTTACTGAATATCCCAAGGGTCTCAAACTTTGCTGCCTGCCTGGGCCAACATGCACTGCAACGAAATGAACCTGTGTACTCTGCTGGGAATGTTTTAGGACCAGGATCTGCAGAAAAGCTCTTCCTAAGCCCCAACTGGTTGTGACCTTGGGGAAATTAAGCCTCAGTGTGATCAGGGAATCAAGGTTTGTCATGTAAGTTTAATTTGTAAGTGTTATCAACTAAATTTTAAACCATTATTTTACATGAAAGCTAGTCATGAGTGTGGACCACCAACCCATCTGTGACTTCCAGAAGAATTCATCTTCTCCTCACTAATTTCAAATAATGTTTGTCATGGACTAATCTCATTTATACTGTATTTGGGTTGCCTCTTCTATACCAGTGTCTGTTCCATACAGTTTTATTTACTGTAGCTTTAAACAGTTTTCACATCCAATGGGGCAAACATCTGCCGAATTACTCTTTCTTCATGGTCTCCCCACAACTCTCCTACGTTTATTCTTCTGAACAAACTTTTGAATCAGGCTGACAAGTTCTCAAATATTTTGCAGATTTCAATTAACTGTATTCATTTTATAGGAAAATGAAGAGAAGATTGCCATCCTTATAGTAATAAGCCTTTTTACAATCAGGAAAGTTATCTAACTCCCTATTTTACATCCTTTGGTAAAGTTCCATGGTTTACTTTGTGCACATTTCATATTATTTTTGTGTAGTTGTTTTGAGTTTTTGGGGGGGTTGTATTGTGAATCAGATCTTTTTTATATAGTTTTTTTGAATAGATGAATACTGATAGAAAAACTATCACACAGAAGAGCTATTGAGCTGTTTCTCATTCAAATAGTTTTTAAACTGGTTATTCTTGGTTTTCCAGCAAATAATAATGCGCCTCCTCCTCTCCAAAGTTTAAGCACACTATTTTATTTTCCCGACTAATTACATTGACTGGCACGCCCGGGGGAAATGTTATATAATGGTGATGGTGTTGTTGTTTAGTTGCTAAGTCACATCTGACTCTTTCACGACCCCATGGACTATAGCCCACCAGGCTCCTCTGTCAGATTTCCCAGGCAAGAATACTGGAGTATTCTTGCCATTTCCTTCTCCAGGAGGTCTTCCTGACCCAAGGATTGAACCTGTATCTCCTGCATTGCAGGTAGATTCTTTACCGCTCAGCCACCAGAGAGGCCCCAGTGGTGATGGTTAGGAACCCCACTTATATGGGAATGTTTATAGGACTTTGTCATTTAAGTATAATGTTGGGTGTTGATTTGAGATAGAGAGCATCTTTTTGTTTATGTTTGACTAAGATTTTTAAAGTTTTTATTTTGGTTATGCCACGTGGCTTGCAGGATCTTGGTTCCCTGACCAGGGATTGAACCTGGGTCCTTGGCAGTAAACGCACTGAGCCCTATCTACTGGACTAGCAGGGAAGTCCCAAGGATTTTAATTTTTTTATTGATGAAAATTAATATGTACCTTAAAAATACTTTTTATTAATAAATACTCTAAAAATTGAGGCAGTTCACAAGTAGGTAAAGTGGTAAGTGAAAGCTGGCCTCTCTCTTATCACTCTGCTCCTGCCTCACAGGGCCCATCAGGGTAAACATGTGGTATATGCTCTTCAGATGTTTGTCTGTGTCCATACAGTCATCTCATCAAAAATGCAGCCATCAAGTTGATTGAAATATTTGTTTGCTGCCTATTAATACAGTTTGTAGTCACAGATTTCCAAACATTGATCCTTCCTGGCATTCCTGGAATAGATCCTGCTTGGTCCCAATGTACTATTCTTTCAAATGCTGTTGGACCTGATTTACTGATGTTATTTTATAAGACTATTGCGTCTGTATGTGTAAGGGTCATACAGCATTATTAACTTCCTAAAACAAACTGGGAGGCCTTTGCTTTTTTGCCTCACACCCTGGACCAGCTCAAGTTGCATAGATATCAAGCATAGGTTATCGTTTCTACTCCTGGGACTTAGGAGGGAACTGATATGTACATCTTGAATTCAGTAGTGCCCTTCATTGGGAGGACAGGTGACAGGAATGCAGTTCTGTGACAGTTTTGGAGTTTCTCCCGCAATGATTCATCTTTACAAATTCTCCTTGAGTTTTCTTTTAAAAAAAATCCAGTATCACTTTAGTCATGGAATCAGAACAGATCCATGTCCCGGGGCAGAAGCTGGCCTTCTCACCCCAGAAGACACCTCCTCAACTCCACCAGTGCCCAGAGACCTTCTCCCAAATCCCCCCTTTCCAGGTAGCCGCTGACATGGCAGGCAGTGTGCTAATAGCTATCTGTTGAGGCAAGGTGGTTTTACTAACACCATCCTTTTTAATCCCCACAGGCGTGAGAAGGGTAGCACAATCCCCATTTTAGTGATTTGGAAATCTGTTCTCCAGGGGGTTAACCCGCTTGCCCAAGGCCATGCAGCTAATGAGAGGATTAGGCAGGGCTCCAGCCTCAGTCTGACTTCATACTCCTGCTGCAGCCACCCCACGTAATTCTGGAGGTGTAAGCCAACCCCCAGAAACACCGCATCACATCCTAAATGCCTGGGTCAAGTGGGAAATGTGATGGTCCCCTCAAAAGCAGATGATACTAGACACATAAATGGTGATCAGAGCCCTGGTTCCTTGTTTGGGGACAGTATAAAATAGGGCTGATTTTTCCTCGATGCCAAAAGTGAGAGCAAAAAAGGTACCCAGCCAACAATTGGCTATGTAGTACTGTACTATAATAACTTTATAATACTTTTCACACAAATAATACATACAGAAAATAAGACATTTTTAACCTTACAGTACAGCACCTTGAAAAGTACAGTAGCATGGTACAATAGCTGGCACACAGGGCACGCACAGTTCGCACACATCAAGCGAACAGGTGAGAAGAGTCACTGACCGGAGGAGAGAGAGGAGGTGGGAGATGGCAGAGCTGAAGGGTCGTCAGCAATAGGAGGTGGAGGGCAAACTGCAGCCTCACTCATACCTGATGCTGATGGCACGGATGGTTTTGTTCCTAGCTGATTCGGTTTTATCTACCCTCTTGAAAAACAATCCAGTGATGTCTGAGCAGTAGCTCTTTTTTTCTCATGACACCGTAGCACCAGATTGCGTTGTGAACAGCTGCCGCAACCTTGCTGTACTTTCTACATCGGGTCCTGTGCCTCAGCAGCCAACAGTGCCTCCTCAAATAAAGAAAATCCCCTTGCCATTTCCTTGTGTCATGAATCTCTCCGGTTCTTCAGTTTCTCTGTCCTTTTGTCTCTCTCCATCCTCTCTTTGGGCCTCCATTCTATCAGGCCTTCATCAGCATCGGAATGAGTCTTGTCGCACAGCAAGGAGTTCAGTGAGGTCCATCCTTTTGCAGACCTGGCTTGACGTAGATTCTGTACTTGTGTACTCTATACGGTACTGTACAGTAAAGGACACAAACATACAACCACTTGCAGGAGATGCACGTGTGTGACAATATACGGCAGTCTCGTGAACTGACTTAGGTGATTGGACGTGGGAACACACATTCGTGTCTATAAAAGTTCGCAACTTGAAGGTTCGTGTGTTGGGGACTTACTGTAGAGCAGTGCACACAGGATTAATCCCGAGCTGGGCACCGAGTGAGCACTTGCTAACCAGTAGCTGACATCGGGTGTGTGAGCTGGGCAGGCAGTTACCTGCTCTGATGGAGAGGGCCGGGCAGCCGGGCGACAAGAGTTGGGTGGAACCTGGTGGGGGACTGGGTGGCTATGCTGAAGGGCCTGCTAAGGATGGGCTTAGGAGTGTGTCACTGGGTCAGGCTGCTTAGAAGAAGACCAGGGTTGCTCTGGCTTTGGGGGTAGCAGGGCAGATGGGCCCCAGGAGATATGGGCCCCTTCAATCCAGGCCCCTGCAACCCTGGCCTCACCTTGGGCAGGTTACCTACCACGGCCCCCCAGTCAATGCCCCTGACACTTATCCCCCCATCTGGCAGCACCCTGAAGTTCCACGCAACATGGAGGTGGGCTTGTGTTCCAGGGACTCCTCAGCCAGACGGGAGGATGGGAGGGAGCTGGGGACCCGACCTGTCAGCAAGGAGGGCCAGGCCCAGGGCAGTGGGCTCCATCCCAACAGCTCCCAGCTGGAGAGAGGCTGTGGGTGGCCCAGGCTCAGGGGCTTCCCGGGATGTGAGGGTTTCTGGGCAGAACTTGCCCTCCTCACAGATGCCATACCCCATGGGTGGAGGAGATGGTCTCCCTAGGCTCCTGGCCACAGGGGGTCCCCAGCATGGGAGGTAGGGTGCAGGCAGGGCAGCACTGGGCCTCTGAGGGCCCTGGGGCCTGCGTCCCCTCCAGCCCCTTCTCTGTGCTTCCCCTGCAGGCTCCATGCGCGGTTCTATGAGCTGGCCCCCAACCTCGTCCCGATGGACTACAGGAAGAGCCCCATTGTCCACGTGCCCATGAGCCTCATCATCCAGATGCCGGAGCTCCGGGTACTTGAGCAGCCGCCGCTGCCAGGCAGAGCTTGGGAGGAGCCAGAGGAGGCTGGGCAGGGGGGCTGGGGGCTGGGGGAGTGTGCCCCTCCGGATGGCGGGGCCGCGGAGCCACCTAGACCTGAGTTGAACCCCCCGCCGTGCCTCAGTTTCCTCATCTGCACTCTGAGTAAATGGGTCACATGTGCGGGACTCCGTCATGGTGCTGTGACTAGTGCTGCCCCCTGGTCGGCAGGCTGTTAGCCTGCACTCACCTGCTCACCCCTTTGTTAGGCGGCCCAGCTGCTGTCCTTCGCAGACCTTGTGTGTGTCTGCTTTTGATGGTAATTTTTTTCCAGCCTCCTCCTCGCGTGGCTGTAGTCTCTCACAGCACAGTCATCCATAGCATCCCATCTCAGACTTTTAACGTGCACAGGAATCACCTTGAGATCTTGTCAGAATGCCAATCCAGGTTCAGTAGGTCTGGGATGGGGCTCAAGGACCTGTTTTTCTAACAAGCTTCCAGGTAAGGCTGATGCTGCTGGTCTTAAACTGTTTATATACTTGACTTAAGAGTTTCATTTCCCGAGTTCCTTACTTATTAATACACAGAAATTGCACTTCGACAGTAAGAAAGCATTTGGGTTTTTAGAGCACATTGCTGTGGGTCTTTGCAAATAGCCCCTCTCCAGGTCTCATATGTGTGACTCTGAGGTCAGGGTATGCAGTTGGGGGCCACATAGCATCCACCTGGGGCCTGTATCCAGGCTGTGACCTCAGTCCTGAGGGATAGTAAGTCACAGGCTCAGCCCTGGACCAGCGGCCAGCCTGGCCTAGAGCTGGGGCTTGAGCCCAGGCTCAGAGGATCATTCGAGGGTAGGAGGCACTTGGGAGGAACCATGGGGTTGTCTCTCAGCCCCCTCTGCTGGACTGGGCACAGAGTGGAGTGGCCCAGCTACGGTAGAGAACTCCAGGAGAGATGGGCCCTGAGTGAGCTGGGATCAGAGGAAGGAGTCGTTGATATAAGTTCTCACCTCCCTGTGGGCTGGCCTAGGAAAATTCATAGGAGTTGGGTGACTGCTGGCCTGGGATCTGAGTGATTCTCTGATCCAGGCTCGGTTATCCAACCCCTGGAGCCCCACTTCTGCCTCCATGATCTTGGTCTGAGCTGAGAGCTGTAGCAGTAGGGAACAACCTCTATATTCTCTTCCAAATTAATCACTAAAGGGGTATTGCCTCTAAGCTTAAATTATACATAGTGGCCCATCTCTGGGAACCCTGCCTCCCAGGTAGTGAGCATTAAGCTAAAATATCTTTGTTTAGCTCACAGGTAACATCCTGACCAGGCCCACCTGTGAATGACTGCGGGGAGGAAGAAATTAATACCTCCCCTCTGAACTTTCCTAGTGGCTCAGAAGGTAAAGCGTCTGCCTACAATACAGGAGACCTGGATTTGATCCCTGGGTCAGGAAGATCCCCTGGAGAAGGAAATGGCAACCAACTCCAGTACTCTTGCTTGGAAAATCCCACAGACAGAGGAGCCTGGTAGGCTACAGTCCACAGGGTCGCAAAGAGTTGGACACAACTGAGCGACTTCATTTCACTCACTCTGGAGGCTGATGGGAACCAGGAAATGTTTCACTTTACTCCCTCCCCCTTTAATGTAGAAGGAGCCTGAATTCTAACTCAGGCAAGATGGTTCTTGGGGACATGAGTGCCATCTTCTCAGTTTGCTGCTTTTCTGAATAAAGTTGCTAGCCCTTGCCCCAGTAACTCATCTGTTGATATACTGGCCTTTTGTGCAGTGAGCAGTATGAGTTTGGACTCAGGAACATTGTCTTCTCTTGCATGTCAAGGCAGGAGCCTCCATGTACTCCCTGGGTAATGGGACTAATCCCTGCTCCTGCTGGAAGAGGCGATGCCTCCAGTGGGCACACTGGGCTTTGCAGAGCTCCCCCTGCTCGTCTGAACAATATAACAGAACGTGACACTTGCAGAGCTCTCCCTAGAGCTGGGTCTTGTTGCTGCCGTTGTTAAGTTGCCCAGTTGTGTCTGACTCGTTGTGATGCCATGGACTGCAGCACGCCAGGCCTCCCTGTCCCTCATCATCTCCCAGAGTTGGCCCCAGTTCATGTTCATTGCATCGGTGATGCTGTCCAGTCATCTCATCCCCTGACACCTTCTTCTCTTTCTGCCCTCAATCCTTCCCAGCATCAGGGATTTTTCTAATGAGTCATCTGTTTGCATCAGATGACCAAAATACTGGAGCTTCAGCATCAGTCCTTCCAGTGAATATTCAGGATTGATCTCCCTTGATTGCTTTTATCTCCTTGCTTTCCAAGGGACTTTCAGGAGTCTTCTCCAGCACCACAGTTCAAAGGCATCAATTCTTTGGCATTCTGCCTTCATTACGGTCCAGCTGTCATAACAGTACAATTGGGAAGACCTTAGCCTTGACTATCCAGACCTTTGTTGTCAGAGTAATGTCTCTGCTTTTCAACACACTGTCTAGCTTTGTCATCATTTTCCTGCCAAGAAGCAATTGTCTTCTGATTTCATGACTGCAGTCACCATCTGCAGTGATTTTGAAACCCAAGAAGAGGAAATCTGTCACTACTTCCACCTTTCCCCCTTCTAATTGCCATGCAGTATTGGGGCCAGATGCCATGATCTTAGTTTTTTTAATATTTAGCCTTTCACTCCCCTCCTTCACCCTCATCAGGAGGCTCTTTAGTTCCTCTTCGCTTTCTGTCATTAGTATGTCATCTGCATATCTGAGGTTGTTTTTGTTTTTTCCACCTATCTTGATTCCAGCTTATAACTCATCCAGCCTGGCTTTTCTCATAATGTGCCAGGCCTTGTACCAACACCTTATTTTTAACTCATTTAACCCTCTCGCCACCTAATTAAGTAAGTGTGATTATTATTCCCATTTTACAGATGGGGAAACTGAGGCCCAGAGGGGTTAGGTCACAGAGGCATAACAGATGGGCTCCAGGGTCCTCCCAGTGAACCTGCACCCATGGTGACTGCTGTGGTTGTTTTCTTCAGGAGAATCCCTTCAAGGAAAGGATCGTGGAGGCTTTCTCTGAGGATGGTGAGGGGAACCTCACCTTCAATGACTTTGTTGACATGTTTTCTGTGCTCTGTGAGTCGGCTCCCCGCGAGCTCAAGGCCAGCTACGCCTTCAAGATCTACGGTAACCCGGGTCTGGAGCAGGGGTGTGAAGCTGTGTGTGATGGTGGCTTTCCATAGGCCCGCTGGTTATTGCTGGTTCCCACCCTGGGGACACCACCAAGAACACTTTGAAGAGTGCTTGTCCAGCGCGGTGGCCAGAGGGGACAGCTTGTCCCCGAGAGACACCTGTAGGGTCCTGAGATCAGAGGATGGAGAGTGGGCAGTTAGCATGAGGCGAGTTCACAGGTGGTGACCTCAGCAGGGCCTGGAGTTCGTTCACAGGAGAGCGCGGGCAGACACACCCGGGAGAGGGAGCCGCCTGTAAGGAGCTCAGGGAAGCCCACCGCACAGGGCTTGGGGAGCTGACGGGGAGATGACCGTGGTGGGATGAGCACGGTGTGAGTCTGGAGAGGCCATTGTGACTGGACTGGGCTTTTGAGGAGCCAGCCAAGGAGTTTGGGGGTCACTGTGGGGCTTCAGGTGAGGCCAGGCAGCCCTGTGTTCTAGAAAGATCTCTCAGCATCCTGGAGGTGTGAACTGGAGGAGCTAGACTGGCAGAGGCCAGGGTTCTGGAGAGGAGGCCTCTGCAGGTGGTGAGGCTGGGCTGAGAGGTAGGCTCCTTGGTCCCCCGACCTGACTCCAGCAACTGCTGCCAGAGATAGGGTGACCTCATTTCACCCCAGCCCAGCCCAGGGCCCCTTGTCCCACTGGCCACCAGAGGGCGCCGAGCACCCACGAAGCCCTTGGCTTCTGCTCCAGCCATAGGAGAGCCCTTCACACTGCAGGAGCTCACACGTGGTGAGCCTGGCGGAGGACTGGGACTGGTGTCAAACCCTCAGACAGTGCTCAGATGGGAACTCTGAGGCCCAAGGAGGGGTTGGAACCCGTCCTGGGAAAGAGGAGCCACAGACAAACCTCCTGTCACCCGCATCTTTGGTCAGCCAGGAGATCCCAAGGCAATGGGGTCCACTGGGCTTTTTTTTCATTTTCTAATTGTCTAATTGTCCTGTTTATTTCGGGGAACTTT
Source organism: Cervus canadensis (assembly GCF_019320065.1). NCBI lineage: Eukaryota > Metazoa > Chordata > Mammalia > Artiodactyla > Cervidae > Cervus > Cervus canadensis. The sequence continues at coordinate 37,772,560 of NC_057402.1, forward strand.
CGTCTACATACATCTCTGTACCCACATTGTATTTGCACAGCAGAGGCTTGTCTACTCTCCACAAACTACACCCACAAGGTTCAAGTAAAAAAACCTCTCAGATTCCACCCATTGTCCCCTTAATGCTAGACCCCAGGACATTGCTCCTGGGAGAGGCTGCCGTCTGCCAGAGAGGGGAAGTGCAGGGCACACAGCCAGGCAGGCGTGGGGACAGGTGAAGGGAGAACCAGTGCTCCCCAGCCGCCCTGGATGGGGGTGTAGAATGGAGAAAGGGGACCTGGGGTTTGGTGCTGGGGGGGAACTGGGGCCTGTCCTCTAGCAAGGATCACCCACTCCCTTGGCCTTAGTTTCCTCATATAGAATGGGCACAGGGTTCCCCATCTTGCCAACCCTACAGGAACGGTCTCCAGAGAGCTGAGGCGCCACCAGAGGGCAGAGAAGTATCCTATCTTGTGCCTGCCCCAGGGTGCCTTCATAGGCCAGTGTGGGGATGCACCATGGAGGTTGCCAGACAGGAGCTTGGACTCTGGGGTCCAACACTGAGCAGGGATGTGACCTCAAGTCATTTGTCCTTTCCAAGCCTGTTTCTTTATCTGTATAGTGGGGATTCTAATTGTACCTACTGAAAAGGCTTGTGGTGAAAATTAAATGAGATGGAGCATGAAGTGCTTACATGAGCAGTTGTGCTCTTCATCACTCCCACTGATGCTAGGGGGTTGGCCATTTGGCAAGAGGAGCCCTTATGTCTAGGAAGCACCCCCCCACCCCCACCCCAGCCCGCAACCAACCAGGAGGAGGCGTTTGAGCTAAAACTTGATGGAGTCTGCTACACAGATACATGGGAAGTGCCCTCCAGGTAGAAGAAACAGCACAGGCGAAGAAAGAGTTGATAGTTGGGTTGAAAAGCAGTCAGAAGGGTGTTTGAGTCCGCTCTTTGAGCCTGCATGGCTCGGCCCTCTGAACATGTTGCTGGGCTGTGGGCAGTGGTAGTGCCTTTTGCCAAGGATTAGAATCAAATCGTTCCCTGCTCTTTGTGCACAAAAGCCAGGCATGGGGCCTTTCTCTGAGGGCCTTCTGAGTCTCCTGACTGCCTTGTCTGGCTAGGGGCCAGAGGCAACGTGGTGCAGTTTAGAAAATGTGGGTCTTAGCATCAACCAGGCCCTGGTCAGCATCCCAGCTTCCCCTCCAAGCAGACATCTGACCTTGATTCAGTCATTTGACCTGTCTGGGCCTTGGTTTCTTTAGCTCTAGAGGGAACACAGAGTCCACTGTGGGGCAAAACTAGGGGGGCCATTTGGCCTGGATCTTATGTTCCCAGGAAGCCTCAGATTTGGACATTCCAAGTGTCTCAGACTAAGTCTGTGCTTGTCGTTGTGCTGGGGGTTTGTGCAGATGGTGAATGTAGGTTTGTTGAATGTGGTGTTCAGAGGTGCCTTGTGGGTAAGCCCCACCTTGGTCCCGGTTGGCTGTGAGGACCAGGATTCAGTGTCCCCAGAGGGTGCATGGGGAGGTGTCTGGTGTGAGCAGCTTGGAGGAGAGTGGCCTGAGTGTCCCCACCCCTTCCCTGCAGACTTCAACACAGACAACTTCATCTGCAAGGAGGACCTGGAGCTGACACTGGCCCGGCTCACCAAGTCGGAGCTGGACGAGGATGAGGTGGTGCTGGTGTGCGACAAGGTCATCGAGGAGGCTGATCTCGACGGTGACGGCAAGCTGGGCTTCGCGGACTTTGAGGACATGATTGCCAAGGCCCCGGACTTCCTCAGGTGTGGCTCCAAGGGGGTGGCTTGGGTGGGGTGGGCCTCAATGAGGGCCACAGCCAAGCCCCCATGAGGCTGAGGGCCCTCGCTGCTCCTATTTTTTTTAGTACATGTGCTGCCAAAGCGAGCACCCTTGCTGCTCCTGAGAGCAGTTGGTGCCGCAGGCCCCATGTGGCCCAGGAGGCAGGTCAGGCTCCAGGCCCCGCTGCCCTCAGCGTGTGCCTGGTGAGCCCCCTGTCCCCAGCAGGGCCAGACTCTCAGGGGAAAGATAAGACCTGAGGGCCCTTTGGTTGTGTGGGGGTTGGATGCTTAGGCATGGCTGGTCCTCCAGGCCTTCCTTCCCTTGTGTGGATTATTCATGAACTCTGTGTTCTCCCGGAGGAACTGTCCGGGGTTGGACGTGGGGCCTGGTTGGGTTTCTGCGAGGACCTTTACCCACCCAGTCCAGAGCCGCTCACCCCCTCTTGCTCTTTCCTTCTTTCCAGCACTTTCCACATCCGGATCTGAGGACAGTGACCAGAAGCCGACCATCCAGCCCGGTGCCCACACGAGTGTGACCTCCAAGCTCCCCAGGAGCGGAGCTGTGGCCTCTGGGGTTTACACCCACGAACACTTCTTTGGCCCTTTCAGCAAAAAAAAAAAAAAAAAAAATCCTTAACAAGGGAAGGGGGGATGTGAGGAGCAGGGCCCTTCCCAGTCCCCCTGTGGGCCTTCCACAGGCCCTCCCTCTGTTCCCCCACCTTCCCTACTCCCCGGTCCTCTCCCCATCAGAAATGGCCCCAGTGGGAGGGGAGGAGGAACCCCTAACAGGGCTGGGGTGCTGACTTGTCCAAGTGCTGGGCAGGCACCCTCGTTGCCCAGGGCAAATGGAAAAACAAAAATAGGACAAGGTTTAACAAGCTATGCAATCTTTCTCTAGAACTCACAGCCGGGCTGCACCCCGGGCCCATCTGTTCCTTCTCCCCAGCCCTTCCCAATGTGAAGCTGTGTGAACCGTGGGTGCAAGGACTTGGTCCCCATCCCTGTCCACGTCCTGACCACCACCCCATCCGCCCTCCCTGATGATGTGGAATCCTCAGTGGTGTGTGCTGTCCACAGATTTGTGAACTCCTGATAGTAAAACACTTTCATGTTCTCTGTGTCTGCCAAGGTTAGGAAAGGTTGATCCCTTTTCTCCTTGAAATCTCCCCATGAGCACCTCACCTCTTGAGGTTAAGCACTGCCTTCCCATTTTCGGCACCAACTTTATTTCAGTGCTTGTGTCCTTGAGAGGAGACATACCTGTGCCCCAGATCCTAAGGAGCCCCACCAAGAGCTGATGTTGGATGAAAATCATCTCCACGTCCCTCATAATAAGAGTCATTCCAGTGAACATTTGTATCAGGCATGGGTCTAGGTCCATGGTGACCAGTCACATAGGGATGGCCAGCAGGTTCCCACTGGCTGGCTCCAGAAACCGCCCAGCAGCGCCCAGGCTGAGCCCAGGCAGCTGGCCAGGTTTGGGCCTGCATTAGGAGGGGTCTGAGAGCCACCCCTAAAGATCACCACTGGCTAGAGGCAGAGCACAGATGAGGGTGACCTGGTCATATAGGGAGGCCAGCAAGCACCCACTGGCTGACTCCAGAAACCGCCCAGCGGTGCCCAGGCTGGCTGACTGTGCAGCCTCAGGCAGGTTGCTGCTCTCTCTGGGTCTCTGTCCCCCCCACCCCCACTCATCTGCAGCAAAAGGGTCAGACCAGGGTCTGCCCAGCTTGCATTATGAGGCCCGCATGAAGGTGGGGGCGGAGAGGGGCAGAGGGCATGGCCCCCAGGAGCCCAGCTGCCTCAGGGGCAGAACCATCCCCTCTGAGGCTGGCACTTTGCTGCTACTTCTCACCCCCACCCCCACCCCCCACCCCTGGGTTAGTGGTACCCCCGCCCCCATCTGATAGGGCCACAGTGAGGGGGACTAGTTTTGGTCTCCGGAGCAACTGTACGACATCACTCAGTTAAGAAAACGCCAGCCGTGCCACAGGGCCTGCCCCGTGCTCAGTAAGTGTTCAGGGGTGGGAGGCCAGCTCCATCAATCGTCCAGGACCCCCCCACCCCAGCCTGCTCATCTTGGACGGTGGGGGTGCTCACCCCTGCCTTTGGCCGGTCCCCCCTCCTCTCAGGCCTTATCTTCCTCTTGATGGGTGGGAGACCCTGGGGTGGGGAGTGGGACTCAGTCCTGAGCGGCTGGTGACTGGAAGGTCCCCTCCCACCCTGTCGCTGGTGGGCACCGAGGCTGCCTCAGAGCCTTGTTCCAGAGCAGGCTGGTTGGGTTTGAGGATCCAAGGGGTGCTTTCAAGCAAGCTGAGAGCTTCCCAATAACCCCTGGCATGGCCCCGGGCCCGGGAAACCCGCTGGTGGGCCGCCGAAAGCCAGGCCTCCTCAGGGTTTGTGCTTCTTGTCTGTGAAGAAGAGCCTCCGGAGCTTGTCAGGCTGCAAGGAAGGACAGGATGCTGGAGCATGGGTCCCTGGACAGGGCGGGGAAAGCCAGGCTCAGAGGTCCCTGCGCAGGGACTGGGAGCTGGGGCCCAAGGCCAGAGAAAGGCCAAGTCGGAATGCAAATGGCTAGTTGCTCCACAGTCCCTCATGGTGCCAGAAACTCCCTCCAGCCCTCTGGTTTGGATGAAGGACTCGCTCTCTCTCACCGCCCTTCCTTCACTGGGTCTCCGGGGGTCCCCACCCTAGCCCTCTCTGCCTCAGCCACACCCTAGGTAGGATGGGGGTGGGGTGTATGTGGTGCCTTTAGGACCCAGAAGGACTTTGCAGCCAGAGGAGGAGCAGACGTGGGATGTTGCTTACGTAGTTCTTAGAAGGACTGTCCACAGGCAGGATCTGCGGTCCTGGGAGTCAGGACCTCAGAGGCTGTCTTGAACCAGGGGAGTTCCCTGTCCTGGGGTGTGTGGGTACAACCCTGCCCTGAGGGAGGAGCTGGCAGAGCTTCTGGTGAAGGCCTTTCATCTGGGAGTTCAGGGTTTTACTGTTCAGGCCGGGAGAGGAGGTCTGCACATGCTGGAGACCTGAGGCTGCCGCCTTGAGGAGGGGGCTCGCCTGGCTCATTGGCTCCAGGTACGGGCAAGTACACTGGGGTGAACCCTCAGGAGGGTTCCTCTGCCTCCCTGGGAACTCTGACCCCCTCCCTCCATCCTCCTGGTCTTTGCTTCCTCCTTTCTCCTTTCTTAGTCAGAAGCCCCCAGGAATAACAGTTATCCATTGACAGCTGTCTCTGGGCTGTATCCTGAGCACATAGGGATGGCTAGCATCATCTCCTGGGCAGCCACCCCTGGACACAGCACAGGACAAGCCCATTTTACAGATGAGGAGATGGAGATAGATCCTGGGTAGATGCTAAATAAGAATACAGGATGTCCAGCTAAATTTGAACTTCAGATAAATAAGGAATAATTGCAGTATTGGTAACTATGCTAAAAAAAACATTACTCATTGTTTATCTGAAATTCAGATTAACTGGGTGTGTTGTATTTTATCTTGCTGAATCTGGTGATCTTAGTTGCATGGGAAACTATTTTGCCCAAAGCCACATGGGTAGGGAGTGCCTGAGCCATGAAAAGGGACAAGGCAAGTCAAACCTGGAGCCAGGGTCCTTGTCCACCTCTCTGAGGCTCTGAGACCCCTGCAGTGGCAGGGGCCCTGCCACAGAGAAAGACTTGAGAAGGGCCTGAAAGTTCCCATCTTACATCCAAACCTAACCTCTGCCTCTCCCACCATCTCCAAGCAGAAGTCAGGGCTGGGAAGTTCTGGGTGTGGTGCTGACCTGACCCACCCTGTCTAAGGGCCACAGGTTCCCTCCTTCACCATCAGCTCCCTGAAGGCTGGCGGCCACCCCGCCCCTCCCTAGAGCCCACCACCAGCAGCTCCCTGAGGGCTGGCGGCCAACCCGCCCCTCCCTAGAGCCCACCTTGTGTGTCCGTCCGGCCTCCTTGCTCCTGGCCGCTTGGATCTGTGTGTCCGTCCAGCCTCCTTGCTCCTGGCTGCTTGCTCCTGGGATTTGTTCATAGGTGTGTCTGGGCTCTGGGAGCTCCGGGACCCCCGAGATCCTTTCATAACCACAGTCCGTGAACCCTGAAAGCTTGCTGTATGTAGGGCTCATCCCAGGATAGGGGGTCCTGGCCGGGCCCCCCCAGCAGACTGCAATCTGCTCATAGGCACTGCCGCCTTCTTGACATGGCACATCCCTGGCATCCTCTGGGAGGTCTTCTGTCCAGATGGACTCGTAAGTGTCTGCACAACTGCTCTCGGAGCAGGGCTGGGCCCCACGGCTCAGATTTGGAGACCCGTGGCTCCAGGTAGCCCCTGAGGATCCCGAGGCCTCAGAACTGGAGGGCAGGAGGAGGCCCCAAGAAGTGGGAGACATCCTAGGACCCTGGTCTGGGCTCACCCCAGAGAGTGCAGGTCCTGGGCCATTGGGCTTATTCTGGCTTCCGTCTGACAGTCTCCTTGGGGCCTCCTTGCCTGGAGAGCAGGCCTGGCTGCCACTTGGAACCGGCCCCTGCCAGCCAGGTACGTCTGTGCCCAGGCCTAGCCGTGCCTGGTTCATCTTCCTCAGGTCTGCGTAGATGGTGTCAGTGGAGCCTCCAAAAGAGTTGCTCAGAAGGGACGCTGTCCTCTCCGGGAGAGGGGGCACCTTGACAGGGGCCTGGAGAGAGGGACAGAACTGCTGAAAGGTTACCCTGCCACCAGGCTGTCCTCAGTTAAAGTGAAGCTCACTCAGAGAAGCCAAGGCCCCTGGCCTTGGACTCACTTAACTGACTGTTATGTGCAGGGGTTGGTGGACATTTGGGGTCCCTGCCAGCTTCGTGTTCTAGGACCCCTGAGTATGGTCCTTACATTGGCATTCAAGGTCAGGGGCCGTGAGCTCTACCTCCCACCGGAGATCATCCTGTCCTGCTCCTCTCTCCCTTGCCCCCCAGAGAGACCCCTGCATTCACCCACTTACTGCTCCCTTCCCCTTCAGAATGGGCCACCCTCAAGTCCATCAATTGTGTTTTTACTCAACAAATATTTAGTAAGAACTGTGTAGACACTGTCCCAGGTGTCAAGGGCTCCATAATGAGCAAGACCACCTCTTGGGGGTTTACATTCTAACCTGGAGATGGGCAACACACTACTGTTTTTGCTCAATGTGGTTGATGTAATACATGATATAATAGCATGCATGCTTATTCGCTCAGTCATGTCTCACTCTCTGCAACCCTATGGACTGTAGTCCACCAGGCTCCTCTGCCTGTCAGGTTTTTCCAGCAAGAATACTGGAGTGGGGTGCCATATCCTTCTCCAGAGGATCTTCCTGACCCAGGGATCGAACCTGCATCTCTTGTGTCTCCTGCATCGGCAGGTGGACTCTTTACCACTGTGCCACCTTGGAAGCACCCCCATATAATACTGTATCACAAGATAATATACTGTCAGCTCATGATCAGTACTATGAAGAACAAAGCTGAGGCATGGGATAGGGACAATGGCAGGTGGGAGAGGGGATATTTTCCATAGTTTAGGTGGTCCTTTCTGAGGAGAGGGCATTTAAGCAGAGAATGGCATGCAGTGAGAGTAGTAGCCATGTGGATATCTGGTGGGAAGAGTATTCCAGGCAGTGGGTCAGCAAGTGCAAAGGCCCTGAGGTGGGAACAAGGCTGGTGTGTTCAAGGAAGATCCAAAGGCCAGTGAGGTTAGAGAAAAGTGAAGAAGGAAGAGAGGTAGCAGGGCACCTGAGGAGGCTCTTGTGAACCCTGGTGAAGCTTTCAGATTTTATTTTAAACAAGAGGAGAAGCCCTCGACATTCTGTGATCTGATCTACATTTTAAAAATCTTCTCTGTGAGTCCCTCCTGCAAAGGTGCTGTGGAGAATAAAGTACTGACTCACAGGCACCCCACTCTATAGTTTACAAAGGGATTTTTTCAGACATTTTATATCCATTCCTTCATTCGAGTCTCACTGGAACCTCAGGATTGATAAACTGAGACTCAGAGAGGTTATGGGACTTGACTAAAGTCACTCAGCCAGAAAGGCCAAGCCAAGGATTGAACCAAATCCAGCTAGCAGAGGCAGGCATGGGTGAACCAGTGGGTGATTCCAAACTGGGCTGCTCCTCTCCCAGAGGGCCTGGTAGTCAGCCTCCGCAGCCTGAGGGGCTGGCTGGGGAGGCCACTCCAGGCCTGACTGTGGGCGTGACACCCACATTCCTGGTCTAGCAACCCTGACCCTCAGTGGCCCAGAATCCTCCTTACCTCCTTGCTTTCTTCCTCAGAGAGATTCCGGGGACTTGCCTCCAGAGAGGCAGGGGGGCTGCTGGCCTTCTCTGGTGAGTATTCCAGGCTAGGATTAGTTTGATGCAGGCCCAGGGTGATGGCGTCATAGAGATCATTGTCCTCCATCTGGGTGGTGGAGACACAGCAGGTGTGTGGTCACACACCCCTGGCTGGCCTCTAGCCTCCTGCCAGACTGCTGGCCAGAGCCGGAAACATTCCCACCAGGTCCCAGGCCTCAGCTACAAAGCTGTCTCCTCCCAGGACCCTGCACTGAGTGCCCGTGGGTGGCAGAAAATAGAGAAGGCAAAGAAAGGCATGTGGTCCAGTGGGACACCCCTGGCCTGGGCACTCTGCCCTACCCCCCACCCCCACCCCAAGGAAGAGGGGTACCTACCCGGGGGCAGGCAGCAGACAGGGACTCCCCGAAGGGCTCAAACTGCACCTCCTGGTAATGGCGCACGAGTTCTGCCAGGGTGCCGTGGCTCTGGGTGTCCCCTGAGATGAGGTAGCGCCGGTTTCGGAGCTGGTTGATGACAAAGTGTCGGCAGCGGTCACTGCCCCTGCAACACAAGGACAACTGGCAGCTCTGCCTTGGCCCAGGGCCGGAGCTGACCCGGGGCCACGCTGCCCTCTGGGGCCTTGAGGTGCTCCTCTGGAAAGTAGGACTTGACATCCAACAAGCCCAGCCTTGCCGGTGATGGGGAGCTAGGGAGTGGCGTTCCATCCCTCCCCCCACCTCCCCCTCCATCGCCCCCACCCCGCTTCCCCTGCAGCATCAGTCAGGGAGGGAAAGGGCAGGTTAAGTGAGGCACTCAGCTTGGGGCTCGGATGCAAAATGTAAAGGGGTGACACAGATTCAGCAATCAGGACAACTAGTTATGCAATATTTTAGAAAGTCAAAATTAATAACAAAATATCCATAATGAGTAAAACTTCTGTCTTAAAGATGAGGTCTGACCCCACACTTGCACACCTTGGCCTCACTCCTCTTACCTGAATTCCAGCCAGATGGAAAAGATGGAATTACAGCTCCCATCTCCCCCAGCCTATAAAGTCCCACCCTCTTCATTTTCCTTTTTTATGGAAGAGTATTGGGCTTCCCTGGTGGCTCAGTGGTAAAGAATCTGCCTGCCAATGCAGGAGACAGCAGGTTCAATCCCTGGGTGGGGAAGATCCCCCAGAGGAGGAAACAGCAACCCACTCCAGTATTCTTGCCTGGGAAATCCCACGGACAGAGGAGACTGGCGGGGTTGCATGGGGTCCCAAAAATGTCCGTGGGCTCACAAAGAGGCAGACACGACTTAGTAACTAAACAGTAAGGGTAAACACAGTGAAGGGCACACATCCTAAGTGTGCCACTCAATGAATTTCGCATGTAACCACCACCTCGAGGAAAACACAATATTTCCAGTTCCCCAGAAGACTGTCTTATGGCCCCTTCCAGAGTAGCCATCACCCTGACCCCCATCGTCACAGATCAGTTTTGCTCATTATGGAAATTTGCATAAATAGAATCATATTTTTTTCATGTCCATGTAGAATTAGCTTCTTTCCCCCCCCCCACTGATAGGTAGTATTCCATTTAATTTAAATATCCACAATGTATCCATTCTGCTGATGGACATTTAGATGATTTCCACATCTGGGCTGCTATAAATGAAGTTACTCTGAACATTTTTGTACATGGCTTTTTGCTGAATATATGTATTCACTACTATTGAGAATATCCCAGGACGGAGAGTTGGTGGGCCTGGGATACACTTATGCTTAGCTTTAGTAGAGTATGCCAAATTGTTTTCTAAAATCATTGCCAAGAATGAGAGTTACAGTTGCTCTGTGTCTTCACAAACTGTTTAGTAGCCTCTGTTTTTCTACTGTAACCAGCAGTTCATTGTGGTTTTAGTTTCTATTTCCCTGATCACTAAAGCTGCTGAACTGTCCTTTTTAGACCCTCTTTTACGAAGTGCCTCTATTTTGCCTGTGTTGTCTTTGTCTTACTGATTTGCAGGAGTTCTTCATATATTCTTGATATGAATCCTTTATTAGGTGTATGTATTACTACACAAAACCTCTCCGGCACTGTGGCTTGTCCTTTTATTCACAGAATGTTATCTTTTGATTAATAAGAGTTCTCAATTTTAAGAAACTCAATTTGTTAAGCTTCTCTGTCAGTACTTTGGGGTTTAAGAAATCTTTGCCTACCACAAAATCATGAAAAATGTTTCCCATGTTTTCCTTTATAAGTGTATTGTTTTGCTGTTCTCACTTGAATCTATGATCCATCTAGAATTATTTAAATTTTGTGTATGAAGTGAGGTGGGGGTCATTTTTTTCCATTTAGATATCCAATTACTCCCACACCACTTATTGAAAAGACCAGCCTTCCCCCATCCCTCACCCCTGAACTACAGTGGACATTTGTTGCAAATCAGGTAAACCAAATGTGGACATTTGTTGCAAATCAGGTAAACCATGTGGGGGTCTGTTTCTGGATTCCTTGATCTATTTGTGTATCTGCGAGGAACCCCACTTTTATCTCTTTAATGAGTTGGTGTTCCACCCAAGATCATGTTTGAATAATAATAATTTAAAAAAAGCCCTGATGCTGAAAAGACATTGAAAACTGCTGAGTCTGTATATTTCTAAATGCTGAGGACTGTATCAGGGACACAGAATAACAATAACTATTTTAATAAAGAGTAACAGTTATTTATTTACTATGTTCTGGACACTGTACTAGCACTTTTAAAGTTCTAAATTCATTAAACCCATTCAACAATTATATGAAGTAAATACTCCAATATTACCATTTTACAGATGAGGAAACATAGGTTCAGAGAGGCAGAGTAACTTGCTCAACGTCAGGATTTGAACTGGGACAGTCAGAACAGATGATAATTTTGAATCTGAATCTGAGACCTTTGAGAGTTTCCCTGGAGCCCCAGCCTGCCTCCCTCCCTAACTGGGGATTGGTGGCAGGGGGAACTTCTTTCTTTTTCTGCCTTCCCCCTCGCAACCTACTCTAGGGTCAGGCTCTGACATCACCACCTCTGACTTCATCCTGGCTATCTTGTCTCCTCGTCTCTAGGACCATTGCCTTACACTAGTCTAGATTTCATCATCGAGCCCAGACCTCACCCCTCTGTGGTCCCCACTGCCCCCACACCTCCAGTATCTGTCTTGAGTCCTCCTTCCATAGGCTGCCTGCAGGTTCCTTGCAAAACCTAAGTCTGACCCGATGACCCTTCATTGTCTACGGACATAGCCCGGCATCCAAGGCTATCCTGAACTGCCCCCTGCCCTCCTCTCCAGGCACTGCTCCACTGGGACCATGCATCCTTCTGCACCCAGCAACTCGTGGGCTCCCCAACACCTTGGTCTGCCTTGTCTCTCTTGTTTTGCACAGGCAGTTTAACCTGCTGGAAATGCCTTCCTAACCCCCAATCACACCTCCTTTCCTGCCCAGCAAGTTGCTTTCTTCCTTCTATCCTGGACTCAAAGTTCACCTCTGTGAACCTTCCCCAGTCTTCCATCAGGAGGAGATTCTCCCCTGCCCGCCCCTCTGACTCACCCCCTTGAAGGCAGAGGCTTCTCTTAGTATATGGCCAGCACTGCTCAGAATGTCTGATGGACATGGTTGGATGAGTCAGGGAGTCAGGGAGTAAGGGCCTGGGGAAATCCCAGCAGTGTGGGCTGGTGAAGACTTGGAGCTTATCTGCAAGGCTGGCTTGTGGGAGCTGGAGCCTGCTTGCCTGCCCTTGGCAGAGGGCTTCCTCTCTTACCTGTAGGACAAGATGTAGCCGGTGGCCCGGTCACTGAGGCGGATGAGGAAGGAGCCAAGAGCTTTGTCCCTGAGCAGCTGCTCTGTCTTCCTGGGCAGAGGACATGCCATTAGCCAGGGCTGGGTCCCCAGAACAGCAGCAGGAGTAGCCCCAAAGTCAGACCCGCCTCAGGGTCCCTGCCAGCCATGCCCCAGACCCAGAGCAGAGACCTCCAGACCTTTATAGAGAACTCCCTCAGAACTTCGGCTGGTCCTGTGGCCTGTCTGGGCTCAGTCAAGCAAATTCAAGACTCAGTCTGGTGCTGGGTTGGAGTCCTGAAGTCACGTACATTGCCCCACTTACAGCCTCACCAGTAGGCACAATAGCCACTGCCCCTTTCCACCTGAATGGCCCTATAGCAAGAAGGAATCCATGTAGTGGGAGATGTTCAGTTCTGTGGAGCCTTGCCTCAGGACTGCTGTGTACAGCCACGTGGACAATTGCTGCACAGTTGTGCAGGATGTGTACTGCGCAAGAGTTTCTGCAGGGAGAAGGTGCTATTATATCTGGAGCCTGACCATGTGAGCAACTCTTAGGTTCTCATCTCCCTCCCTTGCACATCCCCTTCAACCCCAGGCAACTATGGATACTGCTAAATAATGCCAAGTATTCTGGAGGCATGGTGGAAAATTCCAGCTGTCTTCTGGTTTGGCAGTACATAGACCAAATAGTTCCTCACCCACTTATTCACCAAATACTGAGTGCCTGCCCTATGCAGGATTAACTACAGATTTTCCAGAGTTCAGTACTAAATGAAAATCTGGAGCCTCTCAGTTAAAAAGTAAGAATTTCAACATGGGGACTGCAGTGTACTCGGCCAAGAATAGGGCCCTTCTGAGCAAAGGGCCCCATGTTATAATATGAGTTGATGCCAGCGAAGTTGGCCCTGGTTCAGTGCTAAGTGCTGGGCCGGGAGGAGCCAACGGCTGGCCACATTTGTCATTCCTTCAGCAAGTGACTGGAGATCCACCCCAATCAGAAAGCCAGCCCCCACCTTTTGGCCTTTATTCCTAGAGTAACTGTATATCCAGGGTTGCCTGGGACAGTACCCACTTAAAACAGGTCTCCTAGTAAATTCTCCACTTACTAATAGTGTTCTGGTTTGGATGATAAATGAAACAGCACCCCTAGTAATTCATCAAGGTATTCAGAGCTAGTCTGAATGCATTCTGATCCAGCCTGCCGCCCCCCGCCCCCCGCCCCGCCTCTGCTTTTCTGGCAACCTGGCAGCCCCAGCAAACTCATAGCAGGGGGCCAAGGCCTTCACCCACCTTGCCCATGGAAGCAGTCGTCAGAGAACTTGGTGCTCCTAAGTCTGCTTCCCCACCCACTGCCTCCTGGGGTCCCTGCCTCCCCCACGGAGAAGGCCGGGGCCAATCTGGTCCCAGATCATTTTTTTGGCCCTGAGGGGCTATCAGCCACGCTGGGCGTGTGGACAGGGACAGCCTTACTTGCGGGTGATGAATCCGTGGAACCAGGGGGGCAGGGCTCCGTTCTGCAGAATGAGGGGGGCTTGCGTCTCCATGAACCAGCTCAGGGCCAGCTCCTGCAGCTCAGCCAGGGCCTGTCTGTCCCCAGCCCCCTCGGGCCTCCTGCCCAGGCTGAGCTGCCTGAGGTGGGCCTCCATTCTGGCGAGCACTGAGGTGGAAGCAGAGCCCAGACCACCCGCACGCCTCTATATCTGTGTGCGCCTGATGGACTGAAGGCTCATTTGCCTGAGTCCATGCCCTCTGCAACCGCCCACAGCACACAGGAGCCCCATTGTCAGTTCTGACAATGTGTGGGCTGGTCCCCCTCTCTGATGCTCCGAGGCGGGGCACCTTGGCTGGCTGGGGGCGCTGGGGAGGGTCACATTAGCAGCTAGACAGGCCCGGGGTGGGGGGGTATCCCTGACTTCCTGGCTGGCAGATGAGGCGCACACTGGGTTTGGCCCCTTCCCCCCAACCTCCGGTCTTTGTCTCGGCTAAAGACCAGACTCTGGCTAAAGGCCAGGCACTGCCACTCTTAGCAAAGTGATGAATTTAAATTCTACTTATCCTTCCTTCATGGAGGCCACTTGCATTTTGGTGAGGTTCCGTGCTGGTGAATTCCTCCTTCTACTCAAACTTTACTGCCTACTGTGTGCTACATACTTGTGGGCCCTGGGAATAAAGCAGTAATCCAAAGAGCATGTTGACTTGTGGCACATATATTCTAGTGGAAGGAGACAGGCAATAGACAAATACATATGTAGAATATGGTGTCAACTGTAATAAGCACTCCAAAAAGAGAGGAAGAAGATGAATGGGTGTGTTATTTAGATGGGGGGTCAGAGTTGGGGGAAGTCTTGTCCAGAAGGTTCCATTGGAGCAGCAAAAGAGGCCAGGCTGGTGGCTGGGGAAGAGATGCTGCTCTCAGAAGAGAGAAAAGCAAGCGCAAAGACTATGAAGTGGGCCTCTGCTCTCTTATCCCCTAGCAGGGCTGCCATAAGGCCTTTGAGAGGAAGCAGTGAACCAGATAGGGCCCAGGATATTTGTTCATGCAAACATCCCTGAACTTTTAATGTGCTTCTGAGTTTCATAGCAGAAATCCAGACTTGGGTGATGGGGAGGCAGGGGATGTTGCAGACAGCCCACCCCAAGGATCTGGGTTAGAATCATTACACTGCCCGGGGCAGTTACTAAGTGGCTGCAGATAGCTCAGTTTTTTCATCTGTAGAATGGGAATGATTTTTAAAAAGCTACTTTCTAGACTCTAGGGCCATTATGACAACTAAATGAGATAGCACAATGGTTAAGAATAAGTTAAGTTGCTCAGTCGTGTCCAATTCTTTGCGACCCATGGACTGTAGCACACCAGGCTTCCCTGTCCATCACCAACTCCTGGGGCTTGCTCAAACTCATGTCCATCCAGTCGGTGGTGCCATCCAACTGTCTCATCCTTGGTTGTCCCCTTCTCCTCCTGCCTTCAATTTCCCCAGCATCAGGGTCTTTTCAAATGAGTCACTTCTTCGCATCAGGTGGCCAAAGTCTTGGCGCTTCAGCTTTAGCATCAGTCCTTCCAATGAATATTCAAGACTGATTTCCTTTAGGATTGACTGGTTGGATCTCCTTGCAGTCCAAGGGACTCTCAAGCGTCTTCTCCAACACCACAGTTCAAAAGCATCAATTCTTCAGCGCTCAGCTTTCTTTATAGTCCAACTCTCACATCCATACATGACCACTGGAAAAACCATAACTTTCTCTAGCTGCACCTTTGTTGGCAAAGTAATGTCTCTGTTATTTATTTATTTATTTATTTATTTTTTATGTCTCTGCTTTTTAATATGCTGTCTAGGTTTGTCATAGCTTTTCTTCCAAGGAGCAAGCGTCTTTTAATTTCATGGCTGCAGTCACCATCTGCAGTGATTTTGGAGCCCAAGAAAATAAACTCTCTCACTGCTTCCATTGTTTCCCCATCCATTTGCTATGAAGTGATGGGGCCAGATGCCATGATCTTAGTTTTCTGAATATTGAGTTTTAAGCCAGCTTTTTCACTCTCCTCTTTCACTTTCACTTTGCTTAAGAATAAGGGAACAAATGTATAAACTAAAAAACTGGCAGAACTGACCAATAACAATAAAAGTTAGGATAATGTTTGCCTTGGGGAGTATATGATAAGGAAGGGGTGAGGGGCTGCAGGGTGGTGATCATGTTTTATTTCCTGATCTGGGTGGTGTGTTAGGTAAATGTATTCACTTTGTGAAAATTCATTGAGCTCTGGGCTCATGAACTATGCATTTTTCTATGTATATGTTCTACTTCAACAAAACAGCTCACTTACTAAAAAATGAGGATCCTGCAGTCGTATTTCCTTGGTTCTAATCCCAGCTGACCAGCTGTGGGACCTTTAGGAAATGACTTAATTTTTCTGGCCTTCAGTGTCGTCATCTCTGAAATAGGGACAAGAACATGACCTGTTGTTTGGAAGGTAAGATGAGTTATGTCCTTAGAACAGAGTTTGGAACACAAGCTATTAGGATCAGCTCTGATGATGACGTAATGACTCTAAAATACAGTGGGTCCTCCCATTAGTAATTATTTTCATTATTACTATCATTATTACAATTTCATCACGGTCACCTCAAATCAAGAGAAAGTGATGGATGGCAAGTATGTAATACATACAACTCAGAGGAAAGGCCAGGGCATGATGCACACCCGCAACCTCCACCTGAACAGTTTATTCCCTGTCTCTGAGACTCACTTCTCACATCTGTGAACAGGGCTGCAAGGCATCTACTTGCCTCACTTGTCGATGGAGTGAGCTATTGCAGGTCATGCTCTTCATATGGGATAGGCCGACAGGCACATAGCAAGGATCCCCAGGGTCAGCTACTGGGAACACCACTTTTATAAACAATTTTCAGCCTTGACAGAGAGGAGTCAACTCCAGCCAAGGGATCCTGGAGGGATTCATGTACTTGTGAAACTGTCTTCTGTTCACAGCTGTAGGCGAGGGATACACTGGGGTCACAATGGAAATCACAGGCCCAAACTGGCAAGGACTGGAATTTCCTTGAGTTGAGGTGGGGGAAGAACAGGGGTGGATTACATCTTTATCTTCCCTAATTTCTAACTGAAATTCAGCATTTCCTTCCATGACGAGCACAGAGAACAAACCTTATTAGTATTCATAGAACTTGTGACTTTGTCACCAATGGAAATTACAGATATTCTCATATCACGTTACAGCTGTGGCAGACATCTTCAGATATTGATTTTGTTCACCATTACCTCAAAATAATTAAATCCAATGCTGGATCTTGTTCTTTAACATGCTAATAAAAAAGCACACTGTATTACTACATCACAGATTTTTGAATAACTTTATTTCAATATGATTGATTTCCATTGTGATTCTATGTATTTTATTTCATGCATTTAAAAATATTATTCTGAGAAAAAGTTCATGAACTTCATCAGATACCAGAGAGGTTCACGGCCCAAAAAAGGCCAAGGTAGCTGGGGTTAGACCCAGAGTTGGTCTGCTGCCAACACAAAGTCCTGGAAGTATTCAAATACAAAGAAATGTGTTTCTATAATTTTCCATGAGGTGTTATCTCTCCACCTCCCTCTTAGGTGGGGTACTTTTATGAACAGAACCTGGCCATTTGCATAAGAAGACAAAGGTTTTGTGTACGGCAAGGGGGAGCCCAGGATGGCTGCGGGACAGATATGAAGATTCCAAAGGCAGGCAAATAAAGGGGAGTCTATTTTTACATTCAGAGGAAATGGGGGTGAGGCCAGTTTTGGGGGCATCAAGTGAGCTCTGTGAAAGATTGAGGGGTCGGTTTTCCCTGAAGGCACTCCATAACCCACTGCTCAAGTTCATGGCTGTGCTTACCTGCTGGGGGCTGGGCCTTGGGACAGAAGAGAAGACTCCAGAGCGCCCACCCTGCTTCTCCATCCCTGGGTGCCCAGAGGTGTAGGAACAGGAACTGAGAAGATTCAGGCTCTTGCAGTCAGACTAAGCAATTTACAATCCTGGTTCCCCCATTTGCTGGCTTGGTGACTTTGAGGGAGGTACTTAATCTCCGTGTGTCTCAGTTTCTCATCAGTAAAAATGAAAGGGATAAAAAGTACGCATAAAAAGTATGCACCTAGTAGGGATTGGGGAACCGGTGAGCTAATTCGATGCAGAGGAGAGGCTGGGAGGCACGGTGTGCATGCAATAATCATCAGCCCCAGCTCCAAGTCATCTCCCCACTGGGAAGTCCCCAGATTTCTGACTCTCTGTCTGTCTCATCAAAGCTTCCTTATCCTGGGTTCTCCATCAAGGTCATGCTTCTGCTGTAGGACAAATAGATGGTAACTGATTATCCAGTAAATTACTCTCTCCTGAGGGTACTCAGTCCGCTGTGCCTTCTCAGGCAGAAAGCTCTCAGGCTTCTCCAGAAAGATGCTCAGAGGCAGCGTCTTTCCAGTCACTTTGACCGAGGCTCACGGAACATGGCCAGCACCCCAGCACTGCCACTTCTCCTCCTGCTTCGTTGACTCTGTGGTGTGGGAACCTAGTACACGGCCAAGTGCTGCTGGCAGCCAGCCTCCACAGAAAATGCCAAAGTGGGCTTTTCAGTAAATTTTAGTCATGTGTTTGTTTTAGTTTATGAACACTGCATTTTTGTGCCCCTTAGTTGGTTATTCCATTAGAATTTATTCCACAATAGTAGGGAGTGCAGAATGAATGATCCTATTTCTATTTTTCTCAGACTGTCTGCCTTATTCTCCACTGTATTCTGTGCCTAGAACCATGTTTGGCATAGTTAGATGCTCAACAGGTATATTTTAAATTATCATCTAAATGTGTAATATATCCACATGGTTTTTAAAAATAAAAAATGTAGTACTCCGCTGGTGGTCCAGTGGTTGGGAGTCCGCCTGCCAATGCAGGGGACACGGGTTCCATCGCTGGTCTAGGAAGATTCCACATGCTGAGGGGTAACTAAGCCCATGTATCACAACTACCAAGCCCACACACTTTAGAGACCATGCTCTGCAACGAGAAGCCCACACACTGCAATTAGATAGTAGCCCCCACTCACTGCAACTAGAGAAAGCCTACATGCAGCAACAAAGACCCAGTGCAGCCAAAAATAAAAATAAACAAATAAATAATAAAAAGTATAAAAAAGGTATCCCTAAAAATCTTCTTCCTCCAGGCATTAAACCCGCATCTACCCAGTGCCATCTCATTCCCACAAAGAACTACTCTTATTCATTTCTTGAATGTTCTTTCTGGGTTTCTCTATGCATATTCAAGTAAATATGCATATTCTTATTTTCCTCCCTTTGTTATAGAAGGGTAGAATCCTATGCAGTGTCCTGCACTTAGCTTCGTAAAACTCTTTAGTAACAGATCTTAGAGTTCCTTTCCTAAGAATACATAGAGGGATGCCATTCTTTTTGTTACAGCTACATGGCTGCACCATCATTTTTGTAGCCAGTCCCCTAGTGACCATCCTCTGGGTTGTTTCCAGTGTTTTTATACTTCCCACAATGCAGCAGTTGATAACCTTATACAGATTTGATTAAGCACAAGGGTGACTACATCCATGGAACACATTCTCAGAAGAGAGATTGCTCAATCAAAAGGGTATTTGCATTTGTCATTTTGATAGATGTTGCGAAATTGTCTTCTTTAGGAGTTGTAGTCATTTACACTCAAGAAATAATGAATGAATAGACAAATAGATAGTATATCCAAGCTCAGTCATTTGGGGGCCCCCAGCTAGCAAGAAAAACTGGGAGGGGGCCGATGCTGCTCCAGAGAAGTCACCAATTTTACTTTGACTTTTTTTTGCCCCTTTGACATCACTGAGAAAGCTCGTCTTCTCATCTACAGAGCATGGCTCTTGGGGTAGGAGGGCGGTACAATCATCCCACCAAACAGGCAGTTCTGTTTTAGTAATATTTACAGGACAATGGCCAGGTACTGAGAACTTTACAAGGGCTGGTTAAAATGTCTGAGGCCTGAAAAACAATAACAACAAAAAACCCTACCAGTATTTGCTCCCAAATCCAAAAGAAGAAAACTGCAAAATCACAACAAGTGTAAAAGCAAATGTCTACACAATGTATCATTGCATCAACTTCATTCAGTATTCATAAAAGTTTCACCACATCTGAAAATGGTTTGGAGGTCAGATTGTCTTAATCTCACAAGTATCCCCAAGTGTGCAGGAAAACTGCCAACAGATTACCAATTGTCAATTAAATGAATTCTCAAAGCCAAATCATTCCAAAGCAAAATTATAAAAGTAATCATTTCCAAAGAAGTTCAAAGTAAAAAAGATTATATATGTTGTACATAAGACATATAGAATAGTATGTCATATATGTCATATTAATATTATAACTATATAAGACAATATTATATTGTATATAATTTAAAATGTGATTGTGCCATTATATTTATATATTTATATATATTTATTTATTTGCTATGTAGTGAGATGCAGACTCCAAAGTGCCTTGGACCTGTGTGTGCCTCAGTCGTGTCCAACTCTTTGCAGTTCCATGGACTGTAGCCGCCAGGTTCTTCTGTCCATGGACTCCAGGCAAGAATACTGGAGTGAGTTGCCATTTCTTACTTTAGGGGATCTTCCTGACCCAGGGATCAAACCCGTATCTCTTGTGTCTCCTACACTGGCAAGTAGGTTCTTTACCACTGCGCCACCTGGGAAGTTCTACCAAGATCTTAAAAACAATGTCAGCCCCTCTCCATAGAGTATCCTTGCTCTGGGCCTGTGGGCTCCTGACAATTGCAGAGGAGTGTAAACCCACCCCTCAGATCAGAGGGTCTCCTGAATTCCTGTACCTCTCAGTTTTGGCAGCAAGAACAAAACGTAAATTTGTTTCTCGATAGACCTCACCGGTGAGTAGTTCTGAGTCCTGTGCAAAAACGAAAAGCTACACAATTACAAGCCATTTACTCATGAGAACTAAAGAAGAGACAGGTATACAGGAACCTGTTGAGAAGATCAGGGCCCGAGGATCACATGTTGGAAAGCTTGCTCTACAGTTTCTTGGAGGCCAGGGGACTGCCATGGGTCCCGGCACACCTGACAGTTTGGACATCCGGGGCTGCCCCTCACTGCTGGGAAATGGGGGCCCATAGGAGCTCTGTAACGACACTGAGCCCCTATCACATGCCAAACATTTCAAATACATATATGCGATTGCCTTTCCCTTTTATAACAGGTAGACGAGATAGCATTACTGTCTCCACTTGTCCCCACTGTAAAGATGGAAACAGAGACTCAGGGCTGAAAACGGGCTGCTGGAAACAAAGAGTAAGTCAGTGGCAGGGCCGAGACCAGAAGCTGGGGGTCCTACCTCATTTCCTCATATGTGCTGCCTCCACCTTCTATGCCTTTGCTCTTGACCCCTCCCCTACCTGGAGCTCCTTTCCTTGCTACTCAAACTCTATAAGTACCAGAAAAAATGCACTAAATCAAAATTGATGAATGTTTTGTCAATATATTCAATCTCCAAAATACAAAACCAATCTGAAAACGCTCTCCTCTTCTCTCCAAATCAGCTCCTTCCAGGTCTCCTCACTGCCCAGTATCACATCTTGATTGCCTTCTGGGACCTTCCTTCCAAGACAGTGGCCTTCCCTCCAAGGCAACGGTTCCCAACCTTTCTGGCACCAGGGCACGGCTTCATGGAAGACAGTTTTTCCGTGGTCGGAGTTGAGGGGGATGGTTCAGGTGGTAATGGGAGCGATGGGAGGGGCAGACGAAGATGCATTGGCTTGCCAGCCACTCACCTCCTGCTGTGCAGCTCTGGTTCCTAACAGGCCACCACCTGGGGGTGTTGGGGACCCCTGCTCCAAGGTCATGTCCCCTTATTGTTTTGCTTGCACAAGCACCGTTGGTTTTTTTTTTAATTATTTATTTATTTTGGCTGTGCTGGGTCTTAGTTGCGGCTCATGAAATCTTCCCTGCGGCAGGTAGGATCCAGCTCTCCAACCAAGAATGAACCTGGGTCTGGGGCTTTGGGAGTGCGGAGTCTTACCCACTGGATCCCCTGCACAAGCACCTTTTAAACTCCTTTGGAGACTTGTTGCCCAACCAAGATGATGTCTATACTTCTAGCATTAGAACTGCATCTCTTCAAGATTTTAGTTAAAGTGCCCTTACCTCCCAGACTGGGCCTCACAGTGAGGGCTGCAGTCCCAGGGCTTGCGTGAGCAGGGAGGAAGAATCTGAGCTCAAGTTTGGCTGAGGGATAGGGGGTCCCGGGAAGGGGATGCCAAGAGGGCCCTTGAGAAAGGAGTGGGGAAAGCATAAGGGCTTACAGTGTCCCGGGCACAGGGCCAGGCCCAGTAGCAGGACAGTGATCAGACAGGACAGGACCTCTGTAGCCACAGCCCCACTGTCTCCCCAGGGATCCAGCCCTCCCCTGCTTCCTGGGCAGTGTGGCTCCCTACCTCCTATGTGGACCTCCGCTGCCTGGCACCCAGCCCCTGCAAGCCTTCCACCCCACCCTCCAGGGCATTAGGCCTCTTCCTGAGTCCTGGCTCCCTTGTCCTTGGGACTGGGAGCTTGGCAGGCATCCCAGATGCCTTCCCTCTAGGAAAGAGAACCACAGGTGTGTTAGATTTGCCTGCCAATTTGGTAGGGAAACGAGGCTTCCTGGAAGCTGGAGAGAGCAAATCCAGACTGACAGGGTCCCCTGGTGGGGCTCCCCTCTGTGAAGCTCCCCCACACTCCTTTTCGGAGCTTCAGCACCACTCAACACCAGGAGGAAGCAAAGAGCAGGGGCTGGGGATGTTCGTTGAGTGAATCAGCTACCATTCTGAGGCCTTACCACATGTCAGGGACTGTGCCAAACACTTTTGCATTTATCTCGTTTAAGCCTCACAACAGCTCTAGGAGACAAAGCAGTCATTATGTCCGGTTCTACAGATGAGGAAACTGAGGCACAGGGTGACTGGGAGATCCACCCAACATCATACAGCCCCTCTGTTATTTGGGAGCCCCCCTCTCCCACTGCCACTGCTTCCAGCGGCCCCATCCATTTCTCCGCTGACCCTCTATCAGGGCAGGCAGCATGGCGCTGAGCCAGATGAAAGCACAGACAGCGCTCTCCCTGGGTGGTGGCGGTGGCGTCTCCCAGTGGTCAGTTCAGCCCCGCTCTGAAGATGGTCTGCCTCTCCCTGTTCCCTCTCCCACCGTCTCGCGCTCAGCCCATTCACAGCTGCAGTACCCCAGCCTTGCCCCGTGAACTCCAATCTCCTCCCCGTCCAGGCCAACTTCCTCCAGATGTGCTCCGGGTTGAACAAAGCCCCACCAAAGTTGCACTGTGGCCCCCAGCCCCAAGCAGTGGAACCATCTCTGCCGGCCCTCTCTGCCTCAGGCACAGAAGGCCTCCATGGGTGCCCTTTGCACCAGGACAGCTTCTCCAGCAGGGCCTGGGGAGAGGCGAAGTGGTCAGGCTTGCACTAACCAGAGAGGGTGGCCAAGTTTGCAGGATGAGACAGAGTCCTAAAAGCAAGGGTCAGGTCAGTTGCAATAGCTGGAAGGATCAAGAGGCCTTTGAACAGGAAGGCTCAAAAAGCAAAACAGAGCCTCTGCTGGTCTGGGGAGCTGCAGGAAGAATGACCACAGGCCCTCACAGCTGTGCCTCATGCCACTGATACATTTCAGAGCAGGTGGGCAGGGCCCTTACAGATCACTCTGCCATCCATTCCCTCATGGAACAGCTGGGAAGTTGTAGCCCAGAGAGGGCACAGACATGCCAAAGGACACTCAGCATATCAGGTGGTAAGGTCTACTTTCCTCTCTGGGTTCCCCACAGGACTGCGGACTCCTCCTCTGGCAGGTTGGGGTCTCAGCCCCCACCGGACCCTGGGGTCTGGGAATTGAAAAGGCGGTGGGTGGCTGGGTGCTTCTTAGAGGCCTCTCACCCTGTTTCTTGCTAGGGAAACTGGACTAGGATGAGTCACTAGCTCTGTGTTCCCCCAGGGTTTGCCCAGAGGCTGGCCATGTGGGAGCAAGTTCATTGCCCAAATTTCCTCTTTTCAGTAAACAGCAGTCACTTCCTCCTGCGTCGCCCACTTCCTTCTGGTCACTGGGTTCCTGAGAGGCTCGAGGGGCAGGGGCTCACATGGACAGGCAGGACAGACCTTCTGGCACCAAGCTTGCCTGTACTGGACACTGGGCAGGCACGCAGCCTGTGTAAAGCTGGCGTCTGACCAGAGGCCACACGTGCATGCTAAGTTGCTTCAGTGGTATCCGACTCTTTGTAACCCCGTGGACTATAGCCTGCCAGGCTCCTTTGCCCATGGGATTCTCCAGGCAAGAATACTGGAGTGGGTTGCCGTGCCCTCCTCCAGGGGATCTTCCTGATCCAAGGATCAAACCAGAGTCTCCTGCGGTTCCTGTATCGCAGGTGGATTCTTTACCGCTTGAGCCACCAGGGAAGCCCTGACCACAGGACACTGACTTTTAATCTACAAGACTGGAAACTGCAAAATGTCAATAAGTCATTGAAGAAGGGCGCCAAGCAATTAGGAACCACCAGGGGCAGCCCCGGGATGACCATGTGGGAGGACCTTGAGGGGATGATCTGGCTAGAAAAGGGGGGGAAATGAAGCTGCATTTGTTTAGCATTTTACATAAAATATAAAATTGTCCAAAATGAATTTGGAGAGAGCTGCTAAGAGAGATGAGATGAAGGTCCACCATATAGGCCCTTCAGCTTTTAGTTTTAGGAACAGAGGGGGTTGGGGTTAGACAATGCAGGGTTTGTTCATGAAATAACCAGCATCCCAGGGTGACCCAGAGAGAACGGGCAGGGCAAGGGGCCTGGGAGAAGTCTGGAGGGTCCGGAGGGTGTTGGGGTTGGTGCTGGAGCCTTGGAATGCTTGGGCCACTTCTGCTTGGCTCTGCAGAGATGTGGGGCCCTCCAGAGGCCCCTACTGAGATGTTGCCCCTGGTTTTGAGGCCTCCACATTTTGTCTGTCTCACTGGGGTCTCTGGGCTTGTAGCTGCGCCTCCTCAGAGAGGGCCATATTCTGGGCCTGGCAAGGGCCAGGAGAGTTTATAGAGTTTTTAGATAGTGTAGGCTCAGCACCACAGGGATTCCCTTGTAGCTCAGTGAGTAAAGAATCTGCCTGCAGTGCAGGAGACTCGGGTTTGATTCCTGGGTGGGAAAGATCCCCGGGAGAAGGAAATGGCAACCCACTCCAGTATTCTTGCCTGGAGAATCCCATGGAAAGAGAAGCCTGGCAGGCTACAGTTCATGGAGTCTCAAGAGTTGGACATGACTTAGCAACTAAACCAGTACCAGTACCAGCAGCTAGATCTGCCAACTTTCAAGGGACCTGGGAAATGTCTGTAGACTAAAAAAAAACCCCAGGAAAGGAGGAAAGTCAAAATTAATAAATGTTTCATTACATGTCTGAAAAGTGTAACATTATGTCTACTTCATAAAAACATCATAAAAACGTTCCTCCCTTTGAAAATAATTTATAGGTTGGGTTTTTCTCACTCAGCCAGGATTCCCACATAGACATGATATCTGCCAAGATGTAGTAGCCAAATGTATATTAAAAAGAATTCCTCATAGATACTATCCAGAGCATAATTCTAGAAACTCCTTCAAACATTTTTAGGGCAAATGTTATGCCTATGTTTACTATGGAATGTAGGGCATTTTAATATGTTTGATCTGATGTGGGGTATGGCCTCCATGAGAAAGAGGGCCTGCGAGCATGTTGAAATGACAGGGAGAGTGGAAGTTCTAGTGCAGGAGGGTCAGGCTTGAGGCCAGCTTGCCCGCTGAGAAGCACAACCACCAGCTCTGCCAGGGGCTGCAGAGATCCCTTGTCGAATACCAGCTGCCCAGAGCCAGCCAGCCAGGCCAGAGCCGCACCCCAGGGTGAGGGGGCTCACTCCTGCCACCTGTGAAGGATGCTTTCCTCGTGCCTAGCAGATACCTGCCTCCACCAGATACCCCAAGGGCTTAGTCTGTCCTCGGTGACAGCAGGCTATGGCCATCCTTACTTTTGCACAACTCGCTGACAGAGCAGAGGATAGAGGGGGGCTGTCCCCGCTCCTGCCCCGTGGCCTCCTGTATGCCTCCTGTGTGTAGCTGTGTCCAGGAGCTGTACAGACCCAGTTCTCCCAGCTCTTCCCCTTTCCATAGGACTTCTCGGTCATACCCTCCTCTGGCTTCCTAGCCCACAAGTCAACTAATCACAGCCCCTCTTGCTCATGGCAAGGCACATGAAACACGGTTCCTTTACTCCCAAGGGTGGCCCATCCCACTCCTGCAGTGCATTCTCTGGCTTCCTGTGTATTGAGGCTGCGAGAGTCCCCTCTCAGACTCTGCTGATTTCAGAGGATCAGTGCTAACTGTATAACAGTAATAATTGATCTGCTGAGTGCTTACTGTGCTAGGTGCCATGTTAAGCACGTTCACATGATCTCGTAATCTTTATAAGAACAATGGTATGAAGTAACTACTTGTACTATCCCCATTTTATAGATGACGAGACTGAGGCTCAGAGAAGTAACATAACTTACCCAAAGTCACACCACTGATTAGTAGCAGAGCTAGGAGACAGATTCCATCAGTCTGGATTCACAGTCCAGTCTTTGACTCGATGCAGTATTGCACTCAAAGAGCTCCAAAGGGTGCTAAGATGGAGGTGCCCTTGCCATGGCCACCCAGGCAGATCCTTGACGGGCCTGGGGAGAGGTGGGGCAACACAGGTCCAGCTAACACAGGGCCCACAGCTGGGTGGCTGGCTGCGTGAGCTCACTTTTTCAACCTGCCTCCCAGTAAGCAGTCTGATTCAGGGTTCCATCCATCTCAGAAAGTTCGTTTTCCACCTATGTAAAAACATGCAAACCAAAGAAGGTGAGATATTGTTTTGATCTGGTTCTTTCACAAATATCGCTATGACCTTCCTTTCTTCATTAAGTAAAGGGAGCTTTAGTATTCACATTTCCCCCACAAACTTGCATGACTCATTCCCTCACGTCATCTAGGTCTCTGCTCCAGGTCACCTCCTCAGTGGGGCCTCCCTGATCCTCTGAAAGGTAGCCTGACCCTCCTGCTCTCCTCTTGCATTATTGTGAAACAAAGGCACTTGCCTCTTGAAGTTACTGTGAAAGTTCAAATGAGCTGATACATAAAACACTGGTAACACTAAGGGCTATTTAAGTGGCAATCCTTTTTCAAGTTACATCACTGGCACAGTATACTTTTATCTGCCTTTTTATGTGGGTATCCTCTTTCTCCCTTACTAGACTATCATCTCCATGAGGGCAGGGGAGTGATTTTGCAGCTTGTTCACTACCTTGTCCTCCAGCGTCTGGAACTGTACTTGGCACATAGAAGGGGCTCAGTGTGTATTTGTTGAATTCAGAACGTGAACCCACTGAGATCTGGAGAGGTGGGAAAAGTTTTGGCTTTCATTCACAGATTCTATAAACATTTACTGAGCACCCACTCAGCGCCAAGCAATAAGCTCTCTCGGTTGTGCAATACTAGCTTATGAATCTGGCAGGGCAAAAATTTAAAACCAAAGTTTTGCACTGAGGTATAATTTATAAAGAGAGAAATGTACAATTTCAAGAGGACACTGATGGATTTTTGAGAACTGCAAGTTCACACTCCCGTAAAGAAACGGAACAATGTTTCAGCTTGGCAATGTGGGGTTTTGAGCCCAGGTTACACGGAGGCACAGAGGGCAGGCGGTGATGCTACCTGACTTGCCTCTGGGGTGCCTGCGGGAGAGCCCCGGGTCGAAGCGGGCGTTCCTGGGGGCGGGCGGGGGTGGGACTACAAGTCCCAGGCTGCTTTGCGCGCCCGCCAGCCGTGCGGAGCGGCGGGGCTCAGGGGAGGGGGCGCAGCGGCGGCGTTGGTGGCGGCGGCGGCGCCGAGGCGCTGGGGGCCCGGGAGCCGGCGGTTGGCTCGCGGGCTGGCAATGCCGGGGCCCGCGGCTCGCGGGGAGGAGGGCGGCGGTGGCGAGGGCGCGGCCCCGGGTGCCGCGGCCGAGCCTGGGGCAGGGCCGGGGCGGGAGCCGGCGCGGCTGTGCGGGTACCTGCAGAAGCTGTCCGGTAAGGGCCCGCTGCGCGGCTACCGCAACCGCTGGTTCGTGTTCGACGCGCGCCGCTGCTACCTCTACTACTTCAAGAGCCCGCAGGACGCGCTGCCCCTCGGCCACCTGGACATCGCAGACGCCTGCTTCAGCTACTCGGGCCCCGACGAGGCGGCCGAGCCCGGCGCCGAGCCGCCCGCGCACTTCCAGGTGCGCAGCGCGGGAGCCGTCACGGTGCTCAAGGTGGGACCGCGCCCCTGCAGCCCAGCACCTGCCTCCCGGCAACGCGCGCACACGCCCTTCTTCAGTTCCCTCCGCTTAGCCTTGGGTCTGCCCCTGGCACCCAGCTCAGACTAGCTCCTCTGCCCATCGGACTTTCTCCGTCCACCCTCCCTTTCTTAAAGCCCGTCTGCCAGCTTTCCCCCGTTTCTTTCTTAGACTCTGTCCCCGTGTCCCCATCTCAAGCTCTTCACCTGAGTTTAGACCAGAATGGCTGGGCCCTCCTCAGCCCCTTGACCCGTTATCACCCGCTGCGCCTTCCCTCGGGTCCTTCTCTGTCCACCTCGCCTCCTCTCCTCACCCCTCTTCTGTGGATGTCCTGTGTAACCCTCCCAGGCATTCATGACTGAAGGCTTCCGGCCCTTGACTAAATTATTACTCTCTTCAGCTGCCTCATTTGTAAAATGGGGATAGTAGTAGTATCTACTTCTTGGGGGAGTTGGGGTTACATGAAATATACGCTAACCACTGGTAAATGTTATGGCATCCAAGATTATAGACAGAGAGTCAGAGATCCCCTCCAGAGTGAGCAGGGATACTGCTGCTAAGTTCACACAGTCAGTCAGTAGCAGAGCCTGTTTGCTTGCTCCCTGCTTTGGCTGGGAGAGGAGGGAAAGGGTTCCTTCAACCAGTCCTGCCTTGCGCATTTGAAGCTTCCTGTGTTGAAGCTTGGAACTTGCATCAGGAGTCACCCTGGTGCTCAGAAGCCCCTCCTCGCCCCTCGTTCTTGGGGGGCTCCCATCATCTCCTAGGGGCCCTCCTGCTTCCAGCACCTGAGCCAGTCTGGGCCTTGGCCTGGAAGCTGGTCTCTGTCCCAGCCTCCCTCCTTGCCTGGTTCCTGTGAGCCTCCACCCTCACTCATCTCTCTCTCTCTTCTCTTCCGTATTGCAGGCTGGGTTTCTCCAGAGCAGCAGGGCTGGGCTGGGATGTATGAAAACTTTGCAAAGCTGGCCAAGTAGAGAGCAGAATGGGCTGAGCCTAGCACCCTTGGCCTTGTAAGCACAGGGCTGTTCCCGGGATCTCTGAAGCCAGCAGCAGTTGGGGCTGCTCCCCGAGGTCGTTTTTCAGAGTTTTGTCAACTCAGTTCTTGCTGTTGCAAGCAGAGTCTGATTACTGTGTTCTTGTGTCCTTTTAGATTCTTCCATCCCTTCTTTAAGTGGGTGCAGACAGCCTGGTTCTCTAAAGGAAGCCAAGCAGAGTTGTAGTTCAACTGGGGTTTACTTAGAAGCATTTGTGTAAACTTTGGAGTGACTCTAGCAAGTACACAGGGACTTTTGCCAAAGAAAGACTTGTCCTCACTGTCGTGGACTCTGCCTTTGTACAGCTGAATTTCCTGTCGAATTGTTTGTTAAAACAGAAAATAGAGCATCCTGTTTCAGCTTTTCTCAGATGCCTTTGGAGCCCTCTATCAGATATTTTCATTACAATTTTTTGAACAGTGGAGATATCTAGATAAGTGGGGCTACAAAATACAGTATCAGGAGTGCAGCATCAGGATGGACTTAAACTTATGGCTTGAATTTGCTGCTCACAGGCGTTGAGCAAATTATACAACCTCTCTGTCCCAGTTTCTTCTTCAGCCTAATGGGAATCTTACCGTCCTCACTGGTTAGTTTTGAGAATTCTGGAAAATGGCCGGCACAGAGTAGGCAGTACATGGCATCCATAAGAAACAAGTAGTGTTTTTAGCCATTATATAGTATGTTTGTGTAATGGAATATTATACAGCAGCGAACATCTAGGAATGAGAGCTCTAAGTGTCAACATGGATGACTCCCATAAACATAAAATTGAGAAAGAAAAACAAAGTTACAGATCGCATACAGAGGTATGATTCATGTAAAAATTGAGATCACGTAGATGCATATGCTGTGTGGGAATGGGAGAGCTCTGTTGGGGTGATGAGCCCTGCTTTCAGGATGGTGGTTTCCACTTGGGAAGAGAGGGGAATGTGAGTGGAAATGGGTGCCTGGGGGCATCCACTGTTTTTGCAGTGTTTTATTTCTAGCACCAGGTGGTGTTTGTTTTATTATTCTATTTATCTTCTTCTATGTTCAGAATATTTCTCTCTCTCTTTTTTTTTTAAATGAAATAGATCTTCACGTAGGTTACTGACTATGGAACATTTTGGTATGTAAAGCTGAATTAGTCATAGAATAAGAGAGAGCATGCCTGAGGCCAAGGGTCTGCTTTGTAAAAACAGTGGAAATGGAAACACAGGCTAGGCTCTTCAAAAGAAGGGAGCAGTCAGAATGCAGGGTTTCAGAGTAAGGAGTGTGTTTTAAGAAAGATGAATTTTAGGGTACGATGATTCCTTCTGAGCCGTGGGAGTAAAAATTTTATGGTGGTAAAAGTGGAAATTAGCAATTTATCTTCCTTTTCACCTTTCGCATCCAAGAACTGATTCCCTTAAGCTTTAATGCTTCGCTTTAGGGCTGCTCAGCTGTAATGCAGACCTTGATTTCTTTTTTTTTTTTTTTTCAGACCTTGATTTCTAAGGGGGTTGTAGGTTAGTGAGGATTAATCCCTACTCAAGGTTTAGCTAATGTATATAATTTTATAGGTACCATTTCTTTTGACGGGTTAAAAAGAAAAAAAATCACTTTGCTTATTG
Organism: Cervus canadensis; assembly: GCF_019320065.1. Classification (NCBI taxonomy): domain Eukaryota; kingdom Metazoa; phylum Chordata; class Mammalia; order Artiodactyla; family Cervidae; genus Cervus; species Cervus canadensis. The sequence goes on from NC_057402.1 coordinate 37,802,907, forward strand.
TATTATCATATGGTTCTTATTTTAAAGTGACTTTCTGCCTACTCTGGAAGAGCTGTGGTTTTGTTGAACTTTTCCAAAATGTTTTACTGCTTGAGTCTTAATGAAAGCTGATATTGGAATTTCTTAGTAAACTTTTCTGTTCCTAAACTCAGAGATGTGGTCCATGCCTTATTTTACTGATGAGGAAATGGAGGCCAGAGAGGGAATGTGATTTGTCTGAGATCATGAAGATAGACTGAGACCTTCTTGGATAGTAGATTTGAGGAACAGTGAGTGTCCAAAATGCCAGGTATCTAATTCTCTTATCTGTTTTGACAAGTCTTCCTTTTTTTTTTTTTAACTTCTACTTCAATGGCTTGGGATTAGATGTCACGGTTTTTCCTGTAATGCATTGAATTTCTGTCCTTTTCATACAGAATGAAAGCACCAGCAACACTGTACCTACTGATTCTTTACCAGGCTGTATGTACTTGTTACTTGACATTTGGAAACTGCTACAACAGTCAGATAGAAACTGATGCTTCTTGTGGTGCTGTGTGTGTGTGTGTGTGTGTGTGTATGTGTATGTGTGTAGAGGTGCTGGAGGCTGCTCTCTGAGCTTTGCTGGGATCTGAGACACAGGAGTTAGTTCTGGAGAGAGCTGTCCCATAGAGAAGGAGAGCATGTGACTGACTGGGAGGAAAGCTTGAATGACCCTGCCCTGCCAGATTTGTGCAGTTCCCGGAGTGAGGAGCGTCATCAGACCGTCAGCAGATTCACCCCACTCCCTCTGCTGTGTTTCTTGAAGGCATGTGGTGCGCAAATGGACATGTGTGTTGGCTTTTGAGCCACACGTAACCGAACAATCATGCATGCCTATTCTTAACCCACTTTTGTGGGAAGGACGCACATTCTCTGGTGTTGAAACTGCTCTCAGTCTAATGACAAACATTTGTTAGCTTGGGTAATCACAGTGTGTGCAGTACAAAATAGATGGGGTGTACCGGCGTTCTTGGCTAAATGGTTCTGCTAAGCTGTTTGTCCCTGGGGCATCTGCTCAGGGGTCTTGAAGTGTCAGTTAAATCTTTTATCAAGACGTAACTTTTCATGGGTTTGTCGTGGCTTCCCAGCGAGTATGTTCCTTAAAAGTAGGTACAGTTTTGTGGGTGTGATATCACAGAATATTTCTGTCTCCTACTGCCTGTCATATAGGCCTCACTGTAGTGTAGTCTCCCCACTATTTCCTGCTCAGGAGGACCCCCAAGGGCCGCTGTTTGTATCCTCGCCTCCCAGAACAGCGCCTGCACAAAGTAGGTGCCCAAGTAGACATTTGTTGAATGAATGAGTAGAAGGTGGTTACCCAGTAAGCCTTGGTTTTGGTGTGAGCTCCAACCCTTTAGAAGTGATCAGCCAGAATTCTCAAATGCCTCAAATGACATTCTCACCACGTGTCATGGAGGTGGCTGCCGTTCAGGGAATGCTCAGTGAATATGACGGGCATCAGGGATCCAGAAGAGGGATTACCGTCAGTCCTTAATTCTCATGTCTCTCGTATTTCATGCCTGCAGCTTAGACTCTGAGGGCATTGTTGTGGCAGTGAGAGTGATTACGTGGTAAATATTTGAGGTCTTGCACCAGTGCCCACTCTGGGACTACTCTGCTCTGATGTTCTAGCACAGAAACAACTGGAGAATGAGTGTAGATCTGTTCCCATATTTTTGTTTGTGGACTATGATATATAAATGTCATGTAATTTTCACATCACAAAATGCAGTTCTTCTGATTTTTTTTAAAAAACTATTTGAAAACATAAAGACAAGGAGATCCAGCCAGTCCATCCTAAAGGAAATCAGTCCTGAATATTCATTGGAAGGACTGATGCTGAAGCTGACACTCCAATACTTTGGCCACCTGATGCGAAGAGCTGATTCATTTGAAAAGACCCTGATGCTGGGAAAGATTGAGGGCGGGAGGAGAAGGGGACGACAGAGGATGAGATCGTTGGATGGCATCATTGACTCAATGGACATGGGTTTGGGTGGACTCTGGGAGTTGGTGATGGACAGGGAGGCCTGGTGTGTTGCGATTCATGGGGTCGTAAAGAGTCAGACACGATTGAGCGACTGAACTGGACTGAAAGACCATTCTTGGCTTACAACTGTGTAAAGATAGGCATTAGGCTAGATATGATCCTCAGCCGTAGTTCACTGACACTGGTGTTTTAGGAAGGCCTGGCTGGGCACTTCTCATTCATTTGTTCACTCACTCTCACTCTTTATGCTTAGGCACTGCAGGTATAGATTGAACAAGGTTAGCATAGTTCCTGTCCTTGAAGAGTTTTCTGGGTAGCCCAGAGACAGGCGTTTATAAAAATAAAGGAACACCAATGAGTGCTGGGAAGTTTAAAAGGAAAGAGATGGGATGCCTATGTAACAGGGGCTCTGGATCTAGTTTGAAGGGAGGAGGGAAGACTTCTTGAGGAAGTGACTTTTGAGCTGAGGTATAAAAGGCACATTGATGTTAACTGGAGGAATGGAGAGAGCAGTGAATGGAGAGAGAGTGTTTAGGGAGAGGAGGGGCAGGAGCAGAGACCCTCTGCGAGTCTGAGTGTGTAGGGGATTCAAGGAATGCGCAAAGGCAGCTGGGTGGACGGGAGGGCCTTGTGGCCCTTGCCGTAGGAATGTGCAAAGACTTTTCAGCAGGGCTTGACAAATAGTTATGTTTTTCTTTTCTTTTTACCCCCCACCCCCAAACTGATGGTTGGATCATATCCAGTATTTTCATCTAATTATGTTGAAAGATGTCTTGTGTATTAAGAGTTGAAATACTAATATGTTACCCACTGGCAGACAGGTTTTAAAGAAGATAAATGCAAAGTTGAAGATCTGGTAGTCCACTGCCTCTTAAGCAACACTTAAGCTCAGAAATGAGCTGGGGCTGCTGGATCAGGGCTCCTTGGCTGCGCTGGGCTACCTTTCCTGCAGCATTCCTCACAGCCGCCTTCCTTGACTTCTCTCCTGTCCCACTTGCTCTGCTCATAGGCATGCATGTTGCCAATTTCCTTCCCTTATGGAGGGAACTGTTGCTTGAGACATGGAGGGAGGGGTCACATGCCTTCAGGTTGAGATCTGGTGAGCACCAGCTCTCCCATCTCACTGAGGCTTCTGAGGGGTGGATGGTCTCCTTGTTCAGCTGCCTTCACCCATCAGCCTTCCCAAAGGACAAAATATAGATAATAATCCTCTGTCCAAAGAAAGAAAAGAACCCTATTATTGTAGAAATGACTCTCCAGTTGTGGGAGCGGAAGGGGTTTTAACCAGGAATTTTCAGTTCTTTTAGAGATTTATATAGTAGGGCAGGAGTCCCCAGCCCCCGGCCTGTGAACCAGTACTGGTCTGCAGCCTCTTAGGAAGCAGGCCGCACTGAGGAGGTGAGCGGCGGGTGAGTGAAACTACATCTGCTGCTTCCCACCGCTCCCTATCACTCGCATTACTGCCTGGATCATCCACACCCCCGCCACTACCCCAGTCCATGGAAAAATTGTCTTCCACTAAAGAATCTGGTCTCTGGTGCCAAAAGGTTGGAGGTTGCTGTAGTAGGGTCTTAGTGACATTTGAGTGGGTGTTTACCTACATCCTGGCAGGCCCAGTCCTCAGTGGGTTTTGCTCACTTTCACAGAGTGAATACAATTTGGTGAATTAGGAAGTAGTGACGCTTCTGACTAATGTTCTGCTAAGTACTGTACTTAGAGAACTTGGTGAAGTGAACACGCTGGGCACTTGTATGTGCGAGGGAGGCCTTGAGAGTCAGGAGGCTAAGATGGTCTCTGGAAAGGCTGTGGGTTTCATGATCACCCAGTAAATAATAGCTCACCAAGCAGCATAGGAAACCCTGAATGGACAGGTTCAGGATGGTATTCCTCCCTAAAATGGGCCTTGTCCTGTTTTGGTTTTTGAGCATCTGATGCTGTGTCCTACTGGAGTATAGGTTTCCTGAGAGCTTAGACTCCTGGGTTCACCACATCAGGCTTAATACTTAGCAGAGTGTCAGCCACGGATTAGATGCCCTGTGTATATCAGTTGGATTGAATGAACACTTCAGACCCTTATTTCCTTTTGGGGTGGGTGTGTGATGTGCTCACATTGCATGGTCAGAAGGAGGTTTGCAATGTCCATTTCTCCCTTTAGCAAATATTTTTGAGCATCCACCATGTCATAAGCATCATGCTTTTTCTGCAGATACAGCAATGAAAATTTTCCATTTAAGAAACTACAGTGCTGAGACTTTAAAAATAGACTAGCACCTGATAGCTTTGAAAAAAAACTTTGGAGAGAAACCATATTGCCTGTTGCATTCATCTTTGGGAGTAAACATCAAGTGTCTGCAAGTTTTTTGATTCTGAGGGCGGTCTGGAATCTTTCCATAGTAAATGAAGAGAGGGGCAGGGAAGTCTGAAGGTAAAGTTCAGGTTTGAATATCACCCGGGGCCAGAAATTCTGTGGTTTGTACCATAATTTCCATGGGCATTGCTGAATTGGGGGGATCTGTATGACTGAACGTCGAGATGATCCCTGGAGAAATGGGCTGAGGAGTTGGCTAGGTTTTGGTGTAATCGTATAGCTGTTCAAAGATTTAGTTCATTTTGGGTGAGCAAGAAGTGTTCCCAGTTGAATGGGAATCAACATCTTTTCGTGATGTTGCCAGGCCATTGCTTAACTTTTTTTTTGATTGATTGTGTGGGAGAATAGGAATCTGGAGGAGAGGGGGACAGTCAGGAGCTGAGATCCTTTGGCCTCCTTCCCTGGTGGCTCAGTGGTAAAGAATCTGCCTGCCAATACGGGAGATGCAGATTCAATCCCTGGGTTGGGAAGATCCCCTGGAGAAGAGAATGGCAACCCACTGCAGTATTCTTGCTTGGCAGAGGAGCCTGGCAGGCTGCAGTCCGTGGGGTTGTGAGAGTCAGACACAGCTTAGGGACTAAACAACAACTGGCCCTTTCCAGGGTCAGCCCTCCTGGAAAGAGCAGACTTTCCTTGAGCAGTCTGCCCTCAGGTGAGAACTTGTCGGGGTGTCAGATGGCAGGCCTAGAGGTAGACTGGAGGCCAACAGGCCAGTGTTATTAGAGATGTTGATCCTGGATTATAGGAATTATTTCTAGGCAGTGAGCCCAGTTTTCATTTCCGTTTCCAGCTCTGTGATGTCCAGGGGAGACTGTGCTTGCAGAGAAGGGGCCTGTATTTGGAAATCTGATGCAGCCACTGGCCGTTCACCTAACAACCTTGGTTGGACAAGGCCCCGATGGGCATCCAGTGGGAGTCAGGTGTTGCCTTTGGCCTCAGGGAGCCTGTTCTGTCCAGCCCTGGGTGTCATTAGGGCATTGTCATCAAGTGTCTCTGTGAGGTGGAGGAGGTCACCAGTGTTTTTGTTCCAAGGGTCATTATCCCTGAGTCAGTACTGACGAGACCCTCAGATCAGCCCATCTTGCTCCTTGTATGACAGAGTAAGAAGCTGAGTCCCACAGCTAGTTAGCTGCAGCCCTGGCACTAACCAACCCCCTCCACACACACATCTGAGTGATATTTAGCTATTTTAAACCCAGTGGCTTTATGCTATTTGCTTCATATTTCCATCTTACTCCCTTAGTAGGAAATTGGGCTTCTTCTGTTTTTAGTTGTTGGACACAAGATTCTAAAATTACACATTTACCTCTCAGGTACTGTGGTACAGATGTAAGATGTTCAGTCACATGGAGATCGGAAATTAACAATACAGATGATAAACTTCCAGTGGGGGTTGATTGATAATAGACATTAGTGGTATTTCCCTGGCAGGGACTAGACTTACACATCCCTGTTTAGGAGCCTTCCCTTTGGCACGTTTCCTCTGTGCAGAGGAAAACTAACCCTTGGTGTGCGTTTTTTTCTCTTGCTGCTCTGTAAGCCATGCCCTCTGGCCTCAGAAGTGAACCAGTTTTTTAAGCTTCACAGTTTACAGCTCTCTTACATTTACTGTCCCGGAGGTAACATGCTGATAAGGCTTTCTTTGATTTCTGTCCTTTAAAGGACATCTCCTGGAGAACTGTGGTCCTCAAATTTAGTGTGGGGAAGGAGCCTCCTGGGATCCTGTTAAAATGCAGGTGGTGGGGGTTCCCCCCTAGAAATTCCGGTTTAGTTGGTTGGCCAGGGTGGACCTCAGGAATCTGCTTCCTCATCCACTGTCCTGCCCTTCCTGCTGCAGACCTCTGATCCTCTCTTTGAGAAACACTGCTCTCTTCTACATCATGAATGAATGTTCTCTTTGACCATGAAGTAAAGACTGGTCCTGTGAGAGGATGGTTTTCTGAGTGAACTAGAAATAACTAAACTGCGTGGGTGGACACCAGTGAAGTATGAGCCCTTTATCCTTAGGTTGACACTCTGTGGTTTATATCTACCCACCTTCTTTGCATTCTGAGTTTCTTTGCTCCAGAGCAATGGTTTGGGGCCTGTGACTCCCTCCCCCCAGTGGCCCTGACGTTTCTGTCCCCCTGTGCTGATCACCAACATGTGCCAGGGCTCCTCCTGGGCCATTCAGAGGGAAGCTCCTGGAGGCCATGCTTAGGGTGTTTCTGGGAGAGAGGGTTTTAATGATCACCACCACCAAATAGCTGGTAAGGAGTTGTAGAGCCTTCGGCTTTTCACCTAGAGAGGGGATTGATACAGGAGAACCATCTGGCACTTTCCTGAGATACCAGCTCTATCTTAAAAAGACTGTTAGAAATCAACATGCTTCCCAAACACTCCAGTAAATTGACTGAAAGTTTAGGCAGATTTTTGGTACCAGGCTCCCATGTTCCCCGTAATCTCCGATAGGTGGAGCCTGGGAGTCTGCCCCTCCCAAACCCCAGATCATAAAACTTCATATTAAGTTAGTCATTCCTGTGTCCTCTTTTTAAGTTAAAAAACATCAAGCCAGAACGTTGCAGTGTTGCATGGTGTGTGGAAATCATCGCAGGCAGAGATGGCGTGGGGCTGTTCACCCGTTTGCCTGCCACTGCTACAGGAGTTCTTGTTTATCCTGAGCTCATAAAACCCTGGCACTCTTTTATTGTGCAATGGCAGAGCTGATAGGGAACGTAGGAATGCAGCCGTGTGGTCACTCGGAGGCCGCATGCTCGCCTTCCCTCTGAAACAGAAAGCGTTTTGACAGGCTTCCACATTTCCTGCAGGGAAGAACAGGCCCAGAGAGTGGCCTTGTCCTTGCCCGTGTCTTGGTGAAGTCTGTCATCTAGGCCAGGCCTCTCGCAAGCCCAATTAACTTTATTGACCTCTTTTCCTGTAACATGCATGTGTGTGTGTAGGCATCTTCTCCTAGTCCGCTGCCCTTGGTTTAATCTCTGTTAAACTGTTAAGGATGGGTTTAAGGAGTATCTGTTCTCTCAAGGTGTTTGCTTTTTAAAAGAAGATGCTTGAGGGCTAGAAATGGCAAAACTCCTCAGACTACCACCTCCCAGAATGAGGGAGAAGAGGGGCACCTTCCTGGGGAGAGACTGCCCCCTCCTTCTCAGACTGTTCAGGGAAAGTGATGGTGGGAGGTCTAGGTTCTTTAGATTAGAATTCATGTAATTATTTTGCATAATAAGTTATATGAAAATGCTGACTTCAGGATAGCAGTTTAAAAAGATAAAGCAGTAAGAACTTAGGGTGTTACTAGAAGAGTGGAAGTCCCTATGGTTGCACTTCGTTTTCCAAGCAGCCAGGAGATTCAGTATTATTTCCCTTCTCAGTGTCTGTCACTGGGCTGAAACAAGATTTCAAAACCTTCCCAGGGGTTTTTGAAAAAAACTACTTTTTTTTTTTTTTCCCCCATTGGTAGTGGACCAGATCCCTTGAGATTGTTTGCAAGCTCATGATTTTGAAATGCTCAGAAGAAAAGTTGGAACCTAAAATTATTTATCAGATACGGGATTGTAGTCTTTTTTTGATCTGAGATGTGTTTTGCATTATCAGGCTGCTTATGATATTCTTGTGCTTTTTATTGCTTATGGAAGAAGTACCTTGGAAATCCAAAATAACCTTCTTTTTTTCTGTTCTTTTTTTTTTTTGCTGCACCTTGGGGCTTGCCAGATCTTAGTTTCCCGGCCAGAGATTGAACCCAGGCTATGGCAATGAAAGCGCCGAGTCTTAACCCCTGGATTGCCAGGGAGACCCCAGATACCCTTCTTTAGATTTAAGAAATGAAAATTCCTTCACTATGAACAGGCATTGCATATCCTTTTAAGATATAACTGAGTCAGACTATCCATGCAGTCTCAATTGCTTTCTATGACTTAGCAAACTTAGTCCATCTGTATTCTCCTTCTTGTGACTTCATGGTGACTGTCGGTTATGCAGTCGGCCCTGACCCTTTGGGGAGGAGCCCAGAGTTCACAACCTAAGTGAATAACTGAAGTGCTGTGTCATCATCACGTATGCAAGATTGGTTCTGTAAGAGATATCAGATGGCCTCCTAGATAGGATGTGTGAGCTAGATCTTGAGGAGCAAGTAGGCATTTGCATGTGGGTTTAGTGCAGTAGGAGCAGGGGTCACTGAAGCTCAACTGGCTTCTGTGTGCCTGTTGGGTGGGGAAAGGCTCTAGTCCTGTGGAGTGTGGGGCAGCATGGATCAGGTGACCATGCCACATTGCTCAGCATTTGGGAGCCACTAGAGAGTTCTAGGCATGGGGCAAACATATGATTTTGTTGGTTACGTGTAAGAGGGTGTAGGGAGGGAGACTGAGGACAGCAAGACCATTTAGGATATTCTCGCAGAGGCCCAAGGTTGAAGAACCAGATGAACGTCAGGGAGCGAGAGTCTGAGAGACTAACGAAAGGGTCTTTCAGACTTAGAGACCTTGTGATCCTTTTATGTTGGAGAACAGTTCCTTTCTTCTGCATATTTGTTTATGTTTAGTCTTATTATTGCTCACTGCAGTCTATTTTAAAAGAAATGTCTTTAGAGCAGAACTGTGGCTCAGAGCATCCAGTGGGAGAACTTTATAGCTGATTGCTGGTCATGCTGTCTCCAACCCGGTGAAACTGTGCAGACACCACCCATTCCTTTGATGTCCTGAGGACCTTCTGTACTGTCAGAGCCCAGCCTCTGATGTGGGAGTTGTCTTTATCCAGGAAGCCAACATACTATTTTTATTTAGTGTGCTTGCGTGGTCAGTCACTCAGTCATGTCTGACTCTTCATCACCCCATGGACTATAGCCCTCTAGGCTCTTCTGTCCATGGAATTTTCCAGGCAAGAGTACTGGAGTGGGTTGCCATTTCCTACTCCAGGGGATCTTCCTAACCCAGGGGTCAAATCCGCGTCTCCTGCTTTGGTAGGTGGATTCTTTACCACTGTGCCACCTGGAAAGCTGTATTTTTATTTACTTACTTATTTTTGGCTGCACTGGGTCCTTGTTGCTGCATGCAGGCCTTCTCTAGCTGTAGTGAGTTCAGGCCACTCTCCAGTAAGCTGTGCGTAGGCTGTTTATTGCAGTGGTTTCTGTTGTGGAGCTTAGGCTCTAGGATGCATGGACTTCAGGAGTTGTGGTGTGTGGGCTCAGTATTTGCAGCTCAAGGGATCTAGAGCTCAAGCTCAGTAGTTGTAACATGTGGGTTTAGTTGCCCCGTGGCATGTGGAATCTTCCCGGACCAGGGATTGAACCCATGTCACCTGCATTGCAAGGCGAATTCTTAACCACTAGACCTCCAGGGAAGTCTGCCAACACACTTTAAATTGAACTTGGCTGTTGGTTGAGGTCATCAACATTTTTGTATCTGAGAAAGACCATAGAGGAACTTCTAGATTTCTGCTGAAATGTTGAGAGGATGGACTTTGTCTTGGACATGCACTTCTCCTTCTTCCCCTTGATAGTAGGGAACACAGACCTGGGTTTGAATTTTGACTGTGCCAAGTGGCTGTGAGATAGTGAGTGATCATGATAATATGGATAGTTGATGCCTAATGAGTAGTTAGTGTGTGCCAAGCACTGTTCTGAGCTTAACACGCATTAACTCATGTTCTACTCATAACAGCATAACATGAAGTAGATTCCTGTTATTCACATTTTACCAGTGAGAAATCTGAGGCACATTCAGTAGCTTGGCTGTTACAGCCAGCAAATGGCCGAGCTGGGATTTGAACTCAGTTAGGCTCCAGAATCCGGTAGGTAATACTTTGGGCAAATGGATGATACCATCTTGTGAGATTGCTATGAGCTTTATTTTTTTGTTATGAACTTTAAATGATAGCATGTATTAAGTGTTCAGTACAATGTCTGGCACATAGTCATCATTTACTTAGTAGTATCTAATACTGTTAGTAATATGAATGTATACATTATGAAATAGTCTATATAATTTTGTTCCACTTTTGTAAAGAAAATTGCCATGGGTATTTATGGATAGAAAAGTATCTGAAAGGATATACTCCAAAGTGCTGCCTGAGGTTATTACTGGTGATGTGGTTATGTACATTTTATTTTCTTCTTTGTTTTGCTGTATTTTTCAGATTTTCCGCAGCAGACGTGGGTATTGTTATTATTTGAAATAAAAGTCTATGGTTTGTTATTGGGTTTTGCTTTTGTTTTTTAAAGCTAAGGAGGCACTCCCAGGCATACAGGAGCGCTTTAAGCGCCAGCAGAGTAAGGTGTCCCTGCAAAGCTATGGAACTCCACACTGTGCTCAGCAACTTGGAGGTGGTTTGGTCTTTTTCTCACTTTGTCATTTGTCTTTTAATTTTGTATGGTGTTTTGGACACACAGACATTTTTCACTGCTGTCTTTCTGTTGGAGTTTAGACAGGCATTTACATTTCTAGAGAACAGAAATGTTACAGCAGAGATTATTTCCATGTTGCTGGGGTGAGTAATCAAGCCTGTGGAAATCAATGCCTCCCTGCTCCTGCTCAGCCTGGAGTCAGGTCCCTTGAGTTGCCTGTGCAAGAAGCAGCTCTGTGGCTTACAGTCTGAAGATCTGCCCTTCGAGGACTTGGGGCTCAGTCCTGAGAGAGTGTTGGGTTTCCTTGTCCACAGCGTCAGAGCACACGGCGTTCATCCTGGCTGCTGGTTGTGCTTCAGTGTGAGCTCTTCAGGAGATGGCTGCACAGATCTTCCTTGTCAGTTTCTGATATGCCAATGGCTGGATTAAAAGTCAGATCATCCCTGTGTGCCTTTAAAATTTGGCAGAAATGTACGCAAAGGCATTGTCTACTAATTTAAATGGTTTCTATTTTGCATTTAAATCTTGAATCAATGTTGAATTTATTTTCTTTTATGTTGTGGCCTAGGTTTCAAACCTAGACCATAATTCTTGATACTTTTATTTCTTTCCAAAATTTTAGCCACTTGTCATAATGCCTTTGTTTAATGATTAATACTTTTTCCACTGATTTGATTTGAAATGCTGCATAAATATTTTTATATCTACTTAGCCCTGTATTTTGATTCTCTGGCAGTAGAGTACTCGTTTAATTATTGTGGCTTTATAATATGCTTACCCATTTGGTAGGTCAAAGCCTCACACCTTGTTTATTTTTTCAGAATTCTCAAAGGTTAAACTTCCGATTAATTTTGTAATCTCTTTGCCATGCTTTGAAGAACTTTTTAGAATTTTGGCTGGATTTTTTTTTAAGTTTCTATTGATACATAAGGCTTTCTTAAATATATACCATGCATTTTATGTTTTTTTTTTTTTTTTAATTTTTTAATTCTTAAAATTTTTTTCTGCACTATGTGGCATGTGGGATGTTAGTTCCCTGACCAGGGATTGAACCCGTGCCCCTCTGCACTGGACATTTCGAGTCTTAACCACTGGACCCCCAGGGAATTTCTGCATTTTATATTTTGATTGTATTATGAACATGTGTCTGACTGTCTCCTGTAGGTGTAAAGGAAGCCATTTGCTCACTGGGAGGGTCTAAGAGCCAAGAATTGACCAGGTCTCACCCAATGCTGTGCCCCTAGTGTTGACTGCTGCATTGACCTAAGTCAGGCTCTTAATAAGTATTTGCCAAGTGAATGAACAAACATTTCTGTGTATGTGGTGTTTTCTTCTTTTGGATTCTTTTAGATAGATCCCCAGGAATGGAGTTTTGGATCAAAGGAGATGAGCATTAGTACAGCTTCTAAAATGTGCTGAGTCTTGGTAGATGGAGGTTCTTTACCAACGGGCTGGAGACCCAGGTGATAAGAGGGCTTGGGTCAGTTTGTGGCGTAGTGAGAATGCAGCTGGGAGATGAGGCCTGACTCCTGTGGATGTGCACGTTTGCAGCTCTAGCCCCTGTGCCCAGTAATGCGCTTGCCTGCCAGGGTGGGCCCTTAATAAACATATCTTGAGATGAATTAACTTTATTGTGGGACTTCTCAGAGCACCAAGGAAAGAGCTCGGCTTGGAGAGAGGGAAATCCCTGGGGTCCACAGGCAGGGACAGGTGTCTGGGGCCCATCTCCCCAAGAGTTGACTTCTGGGTTTTGGGCTGTTGGTGGTCTGGGCACAAAGGATTGTGGCAACAGCTGGGGCATCACATGGTTCTCCTCGCCAGCTGTCAAGGGCTGAATTCCACCTCAAGCTGGATGAGGCATGGCCTGGTTTCCATTCTCTGAACTGGCAGCTCAGGTCATGGCGCCTAAATGCAGTAGATGTCTGTCATCTCAGAGGACTGTGCCCACGCAGTTCTCGTCTGCCCTCCCAGCTCCCCAGGACATTTCTGCAGCTGTGTAGGGACAACCAGAATGGCTTTCCCAGATGTTTGGTTTGATTTCTCATGTTGGGATTGGTGCCATATTTGAACTAGAATTTTAGCAGTCTTGAGGCAGTAGCAGTAGCTGAACGTAGGAGAGAATGAGTCAGATATTTGTGCTTAACTGTATTTCAGGCACTGTGCTAGGCATCTTGGACCATACTGAGGCCAGGAGGTTTTGCCTCTGCATTCAAGGAACTTAGACTAATGAAGAACACACAGGGAGGGCGCCACTGCCGTGGCAAGCTGTCCTGGGCTACATGGTGTTCTGAGTTCCCCATTCTGAGTGTGGAGAGAACATTCAGTCTTGGGTCAGTAAGCCTTATTTGGGTTTTCTATTGGGTTTTGCAGACTGAGTAGGAGATGGAGAGACCGTGTTATGGGAGACTCAGGATATGACCCTGGCGAGCCTTCAGACAACAGATGTGGCACCTGGCCTGTTGGATCCTTGCCTGGCGTCTGCTCTTATTCTCTTCTGAGCTGGGAAGCTTTGCCTCGTTTCTGCTCCTTCCAGCATGGTTGAATGCCTGGTTCTCCAGAATGTGGGACTAAAATATTTTAAATGTTGATTTGGGTAGGGTGGGGCAGAGATTGATCCTCTCTGGGTCATGCTGGTGGTGGTGATAAGCCTCAGCACTGCCTGGCTCATTTGTCACCAGGTGGGTGTAGCTCAGTGGAGGGAGTTCTGGTGTTGGACTCCTTGAAGTGCCCTGTGTGAATGAAGACAGATCCCTCGAGGGTCCTACTTGTCTTCCTCTAGGAGGGGGCAGGGAAGATTCTGAAACTGTGAGCCATTAGCTAGACCAGCCAGACTCATTCTTTTAGGTCTCCAAATAATGTTGGTATCTCCATGGACATTAACAGAGCATGAGGTGGTTGGGGATATGGGGGTTACTTAAAAAAGAAAGTTATTTGAGTCATAAAGTTCTGTGGGAGGTGAAGAAGGCTGCCCCACTGTCAGGAGACCCATGCCCATGGCCATCCCCGAGGGCATCCCCACATGCTGGGTTTCCCACCTCACCAGATCTCCCGCCAGCCCTGGCTCTCCCAAATGGTATTTACCATTATTATCTAGAACAAACCCATTCAATACAAATATGATGTGAGCCAGATACATACTTTTAAGTTTTTGGCTGACCACATTAAACAGGTGGAATTATTTTAACTAATATATTTTATTTAACCCAGTGTATATATATTTCATCATGTGGCACTAGCTGTATTTCACATGCTCACGAGCTGTGTGACTAGTGGCTGCTGGGTTGGCGGGGCAGAGCCAGGCTGACTTTGCATGACCAAGTAAGACTGGAGCAATGAAGAGACTAGTTTGTGGTTCTGTATTTAATGAGGACTGAACAAGGCCCAATCTCAGTTCAGTCTGTTTAAAAGATATCAAGGGGAAACAGAGGCTTTGTGGAATTCTGCCGATTTTGCTATTTTACTTTTAATCCTGTCCTGTCTTACAACCTGTGTGTACTTCTGTCTTTGGGTTTCAGCTCCCTGAGGGGAGGACCTTTGGGGGCTTTTCTGCCTGCTTGATCTTGGCACATGCCTGGGAGCCATGTGCCCCCAGCAGCCTTTCACAGCTGCTTGGGGATTGAAGTCAAGATGCTTTTACTCATTTCTAGGTTTTTTTCTTTTTCTTTTTGAAGGAAACAAACCCCAGTTAATCTTTGTCTTGAGATAATTTTGCTTGCCTTGTTGACCAGATTTCTGTAACATGAATAATATGCCAGACCTTGAAAGCATGTGATCTGAAAGTTTTGCCCCAGGAATTTAGTAAGAGATGATTAAGAGGTTACTAATTGTTCCTCAGTCAGATTTAATACTCAGAAATTTAAAGGGGGAACAGCTTTCTTTACTTTTTAAAAAAACAACTTGTACTTTAATTGATTGATTGATCGGTTGGCTGCCCTGGGTCTTTGCTGATCTTGCACAGGCTTTCTCTAGTTGCGGAGAGAGGGAGCTACACTTGGTTGCGGTGTGCGTGCTTTTCATTGTGGTGGTCTCTCTTGTTGCAGAGCACCGCTTCCATAGTTGGAGCGCGTGCACTCAGGAGCTGCAGCACACAGGGTCAGTAGTTGTGGCTCATGGGCTTAGGTGCTCTGCAAGGCCGAACCTGTTACCCTTGCATCTGCAGGTGGATTCCTATCCACTGTGCCACCAGGGAAGTCCAGGAAAAAGCTTTCTTGTATCAGGCATATTTCTCATGGTACCTGCATTTCGGGAAACAGCTAGAGAGGTCAGTGCTTAATCTGACTTCTCCCTGGGACAGGATTGGGGGCCAGGCAGGGGAACTGGCGTGAGGACTAGAACACATATGTGCATGTGCACACACATGCACACACTGTCAAAACACATGCACTTTCCCCTAAGCTGGAGGTTGGGACACTAGGGGCTCAGTATAGACTCTATGAAAGGAGGGAGGGGGAGGGACTGGGTGGGCTTTGGGCTCTGATTGGGCTTTGTCCCAGCCCCTTACTCTTAGTCACTGTCTCCTCTTCTCTGGGAATGCTGCATTCTCTTTGTCTTGCTTCAGGGCCAGGCTGAGCCCCAGTTGTCCACCCTGCAACCAGATTGCCACTCAGACTCTTTAGGGCTGCGCTTTAGGGCTCTTGGGCCTGAGCTCATCTCCTCCCCTCTCTGAACCCTGGCACCACCCAACCCCCTGCTTATCCCAGCCTCCCCCCCTCCATTCCCCTGCCAGCCTCCCCGGTGAGTGCTCTCTCTCCTCTGCCTTTGCACAAACTCTGCTCTCTGCCTGAAACTGCTTCTTTCTATCTTGTCCTGGCCACCACCTGCTTCCCCTTTAAGACCAAGCTCCTGCATCACTTCATGATTGTTTGTTCATTCATTTCCTCACTTTATTCAACAAAAATATGTCTGGCACTGAGCTTGATGCTAGAAAAATGGAGACATCTCAGACTTTATGTTTATTGGACAAGGAAGACATTAAGCCAACAATATGAACCTTTTGAATCTATAGGTAGCAGTTTTCTTAAACTTTCAGTACCTGACTCTTGTCCCATTTCCTCTGATTGATTAATTATCTTCCCTCAGCATCTCCAGTCACACCAGCCCCAGCTTACCCACTCTGACCTCTGTCATAGCACTTAAAACACTCTTGAAATCACTGATTTGTTTTTCCTATCTTCCTCACAAGTCCTGTTTCCAGGTTCCTGATAGATGTTAAGAGTAAATGTTGATTGACTGTATGGATGAAATGATGACTTGGCTGATAGTTGGAGGGATTTTCTGTAGGATACCCAGCAATCATGTACTGAGTGGTTTTTCTTACTAGGGCTGTGCCTGCAAGTGTCACTAAAAAGAGTCCAGGTTGTAGCCAGAGCACTTGGAGGTCGTCCTTTGCTTGTGGACAGTAGAGGTTTGATCTCTGACTTGTCACTTGCTTTCGGCCTACAGAGCAGTTTTCCAGATTGCCTCTGACCCTGAGGTAGATGCATGGGTTCTAAAACCATTGTGTCTGATGTCTGTACCCCTTACTGGATGCCAGTGGTTGTGCCGTGGCATCCTTCTCCTTGGGACTCCTTTGTGGGGGCAGCCTGGAGATCTGTGACCCACACTTGCCATCTAGTTTGTTAGTTAATAGCTAGGTTCAGCATTTTGAGTTCCCTCTATATCTTGGTTGATTTTTTTTTTTTTTAATGTACATAGTGAAGGTCACTGTGGTATATGGTTCTTCGAGTTTGGACAGATATGTAGAGTTGGGTGTCGGCTCCCATAGTCATGACGCAGAGTAGGTCAGCCCCCCGCCCCAGTCCTCTGGCGCTGCCCCTTTGTAGTCAGCCAGTCCTTTCTCTCAAGCCCTGGCAACCACGGGTTTGCCAGCTGTCCCTATAATTTGTTCTTTAGAAGAATGTCACGTAAATGGAATCATACACTATGTAGCCTTTTGGGGCTGGCTTCTTTCACATACGCATGTAATATTCATGTTGTGTGCATCAGTGGTTTGCTTCTTTTTACTGCTGAATAGTATTCCATGGTGTGAACGTTCCACAGTTTGTTTATCCGTTCACTGGATAAAGGACATTTGGCTTGTTTTAAATCTTTGGCAATTACAAATAAAGCCTCTGAGCATTTGCATGCAGATTTTGTGTGAATATATATTTTGTATTCCTCTTGTGTGAACACCTAGGAGTGGGGTTGCCAGGTCATTTGGTAAATGTATGTTTATAAGGAATTGCAACACTGTTTTCCAGAAAGCTGCGCTATTGTATATTCCCACCAGCAGGGAATGAAAGTTCTAGTTGCTCTGTACCCTTTCCAGCCATTGATATTTTCTACTGTTTAAAAATATGGCCATTGTCATAGATGTTCCACCTAGTTTTTTTCTTTTTAATTCAGTTCAGTTCAGTCGCTTAGTCCTGTCTGACTCTTTGCGACCCCATGAATCGCAGCATGCCAGGCCTTCCTGTCCATCACCAACTCCTGGAGTTTACCCAAACTCATGTCCATCGAATGGGTGAAGCCATCCAGCCATCTCATCCTCTGTCGTCCCCTTCTCCTCCTGCCCCCGATCCCTGCCAGCATCAGGGTCTTTTCCAATGAGTCAACTCTTCACATGAGGTGGCCAAAGTGTTGGAGTTTCAGCTTCAGCATCACTCCTTCCAATGAACACTCAGGACTGATCTCCTTTAGGATGGACTGGTTGGATCTCCTTGCAGTCCAAGGGACTCTCAAGAGTCTTCTCCAGCACCACAGTTCAAAAGCATCAATTTTTCGGCGCTCAGCTTTCTTCACAGTCCAACTCTCACATCCATACATGACCACTGGAAAAACCATAGCCTTGACTAGATGGACCTTTGTTGGCAAAGTAATGTCTCTGCTTTTTAATATGCTATCTAGATTGGTCATAACTTTCCTTCCAAGGAGTAAGTGTCTTTTAGTTTCATGGCTGCAATCACCATCTGCAGTGATTTGGAAGCCCAAAAAAATAAAGTCTGACACTGTTTCCACTGTTTCCCCATCCATTTGCCATGAAGTGATGGGACCGGATGCCATGATCTTAGTTTTCTGAATGTTGAACTTTAAGCCAACTTTTTCACTCTCCTCTTTCACTTTAATCAAGAGGCTTTTTAGTTCCTCTTCACTTTCTGCCATAAGGGTGGTGTCATCTGCATATCTGAGGTTATTGATATTTCTCCCAGCAATCTTGATTCCAGCTTGTGCTTCTTCCAGCCCAGCGTTTCTCATGATGTACCCTGCATATAAGTTAAATAAGCAGGGTGACAATATACAGCCTTGATGTACTCCTTTTCCTGTTTGGAACCAGTCTGTTGTTCCATGTCCAGTTCTAACTGTTGCTTCCTGACCTGCATAATTAATTATATTTATTTGTTTATTCCTGGCTGCACTGGGTCTTCATTGCTGTGTGTGGGCTTTCTCTAGTTGTGATGAGGAAGGGCTGCTCTCTCGTTGCAGTGTGCAGGCTTCTTATTGAGATGGCTTCTCTTGCTATGGAACGTAGGGTCTAGAGCTCAGGCTCAGTAGTTGTGGCATGTGGGCTTTGTTGCCCCACGGCATGTGGCATTTTCCTGGACCAGGAATGGAACCTGTGTTCCCTGTATTGGCACGCGGATTCTTAACCACTGGACCACCTGGGAAGCCCACCATCTAGTTTTTAATCTGCAGTTTTCTTTGCTCACTTTCTTAGATGCTGACAGGATTTAAATACCATTATTAGATTTGATTTGGCAGGGATGTCATCCATACCTATGTGAGATTTGATTTCTTCAGTTAGAATTCATAGGTGCTCAGAACGAAAGGGCACTGAGAATATCAAGCCTTCCAAAAACCTTTTGAGGAAAGCATTAAATTGTATCATTCTGTAATTTTAGAATTTAAAAAGATTTCTTATCATTAGGATTAAATTCTTTATGTAAAAGTTGCTGTTTTCTTGACCATTTGTAGTGAATAAAGGTTCCTAATCTTGAAATTTCTTTGAGTTGTTCTTTTTAAAAATCATTTTGTATATTTATTTGTTTTTGGCTGTGCTGGATCTTCATTGCTGTTTGGGCTTTTCTCTAGTTGCAGCGAGTAGGGGGGTATTCTCAAGCTGCAGTATGAAGGCTTCTCATTGCAGTGGCTTCTCTTGTTGTGGAGCATGGGCTGTAGGGCATTTGAGCTTGAGTAGTGTGGCGCATGGGCTTAGTTGCTCCAAGTCTTGTGGGATCTTCCCAGACCAGGGATGGAACCTGTGTCCCCCTGCATTGACAGGCAGATTCTTTACCACTGAGCCCCCAGGGAAGCCCCTCTTTGACTTCTTCTTAACTCTCCCTGCCATGTGTCAAGGTGTCCAGTCTGTCCTCACAAAACATAATTTTTTTAAGTTGTTTATGCTTTTGATGACCATAACACTTTTTCCCTCTCCCTCTTATAGGCCCCTAATCGTCAACTCATGACTTACTGGTTACAAGAACTTCAGCAGAAGAGATGGGAGTATTGCAACAGCCTTGACATGGTAAAGTGGGACAGCAGGACCTCCCCGACTCCTGGAGATTTTTCTCAGGGTCTCGTGGCCAGAGATAACACAGGTAGGTGAGAGATGGAGGGCTCCCGTGTCAGTGCTTTTTGCATTGACATTTGATGTATCAAGTCAACTGAGCAGAAGAACTGAGAATGAAAGTAATGATGATGATCCCTTAGGAAGGGGCAGCATCCCACAGTGGCTGAGGGCCTCTGCTTTCATGTACAGACTATATTCAAGCCCAACAACAACCTCAGGAGTCAGGCAAGGCTGGTGCCCAGCACCCTAAAGAGATGGTACTGCTGAGGCCAGTGGGTAGCAAGCCGTCGTGCTGAAGTCGCCTGACCCCAGGACCAGCCTTCTCTCTCCTCCCTCTGGAGGTGAAGCACCAGCACCCACAGTCCTGTGCACAGATGGGTGTGCCCACTGGGAAGATGTTCTCAGAGCTCTCCCTGTGATTCCCTGATGCTTCTTGGGAAGACATTAAACCAGACGATAAGACTCTGGTTCTGTTTTATCTTGGACCTGTGGCATTTTCACAATTCATGCTAAGCCCTGGCCAGTTGAAGCGTGGAGATAAAGTGGTTTTGTATTTGAATATAAAAAAAAATTAAAGCCCCATGAACTTCTCGTGACTGTTTGGTTGTGATTACCCTGTTAGAATAGTAGGAGGATAGTTATTCAAAGCCCACCCTCCAACCTGGCTCTTGCAGGGACTGTGGAAGTGGAGATGGGGGGTGCTGTACTTGTGGCTCTCTCTTCATAGAGGGAGCAGAGCAGGCCCAGAAATAGCCAGACCCTGGGCCTGAAGTAAGGTGTGAGAAGGCCAGGCAGCATTTCTTAAGGAGTGCACTTTGGAATTTAGCTGGTATGGGGTGGTTCTCAGGCCTGTAAAGAGGTGTGGTGCGAACTTTGTAACACCTTCGAGACCTTCACTTGGGAGAACACAGGCTACTGTAGATTACTGGTGACCTGGCAACGTGTGCAGCTGACTAGTTTTGGAAATGAATGCCTTCTTGGACTTTTAAAATTGTTTTTCCTCCAAATTCCTGTTTTACTGCCTGCCTTGTTTTTAACCAATCAGCAGGCTAACCCTCTGGTCAGTGAGATATTACTGTATACTTCATACCTGTTAAAATGCTATGCAGTGAGAGTTCTTAGGTCATTTTCATGGATGACTTAACACCAACAATAGCAGGAGCTGAAGGGATGCCTTCCTTTTCAAGCCAAAGCCCCTCTATGTTTAGTTCACACGTCTCCTCACTGATGACTGAGTTTTTTAAAAAGCCACTATTATAGAGCTTTGGATCAAAAGAATCTCCATAGCTCAGGATCGGTCACTGGGAATGTTTGGAAACCCTGCTGGGAAGCCAGCAGTATTCAAGGCAGTAGCCTTTGGCACAGGCGAGCCTGGCTTTGCCTTGGTTCCTTTCTTCTGAGGACACCAAGTGTTTCTATCAAAGGGAGACTCAGGCATTAAACCAAGAGAAGGGCCACAGGAATGGCACCTAGCCCTGCGATCTCTTCATAACAAACATCCTTCCTTCTTTTAAGCTGAAGTACTGAGGCTGGGGAGCCAGAGAAAACACCTGCAGCCCCCTTTGGTTCTCTGCATTTGGTTTGGAGAGTGTAGTGTGGGAATTTAGAGTTGGCATCCTCTGGCATTTACTCATTCAGGAAGCAGATGCCCATGACAGGCCTGGATCCCCCTCACAGAGTTTCTAGTCCAGCAGAGGGAAGAAAAAGATCACATGAGAGGGAAGGAACAGGGTGCCAAGGGCCATGAATGGCTTAAGCACAGCTTTGGGGTGGGTGGGGACCCTCTCTGAGACCAGAGGATGACCAGGTAAGAGCAGCACAGTGCCCTCCAGGACTAGAAGGAGGTGAGGCTCGAGGAGGAAGGCAGTGGGCAGGGAGCCAAGCTGGGGGGCCCACCCAGGGCCAGGGTGGGGAGGGCTGGACTGTGGGCTTGGGCTTCTGGACTCTCCTAAGAGCAGTGGAATGCCTCTGAAGATTTTATATGTAGACATGACTATAATTTTGAACTTTCTGTCGATTTTGTAGATAACTTCTGAGAATAAATAGTGAAACTTTGGATGACCAGGTGATTTGTAAGACTGTAGTTATTCAAGAAGACAGAAGTCTAAAGTAGGAAGTCAAGAAGAAAAGGCTAGATTTTACACCCCCCCCCCATTTTAATCATCATTTTAGATAAATTGGTTAAAAGATAAAATGTGTTAAGGTATATTGTGGTGCTCTATGATGTTTCTGAAGCCATGCTAGTAGTCATCTGCTCAGTTTAGCCTAAATCATGCTAACTCTAATAAGATTGAAGGCATATGCTTTTATTACTCTGATTTGCGTTAAAAAATGAAACTTTTCCTACTGTCCTCTCCATCTTACCCAATTTTTGGTAACGTCTTCATTTGTTGCTAATGTTGTCATCCATCAGTACTTGCCTAGCACCTAAAGTCAACATGGGGAAAGGTACATGAAGCTCACGTTTCCTGGACAGGCAGCTCTGTCTGGTGGAAGAATCCCTGTGGGCCTGGTTTGAGTCTTGTCTCTGATGTTTACTGTTTGTCAGACTCTTGAGTGTGAGTCCTTTTCTCTCTGGTTAAGGGTAGCGGACTGCAGCCTGTGGAAATGAAGTTTTCTCGGAACAAAGCACCACTCATTTATTTCGTGTTGTCTGTGGCTGCTTTTGCACACTAGTGGTAGAGTTGAATAGTTGTCACAAGACCATTTGGCTCACCAGTCTAAAATACCAACTACTATCTGGCCCTTTAAGAGGAAGTTTTTTTTCTGACCCCTACTGTAATGTCTTGAGTGTCCCTCTTTTTGAGCCTTAGTTTTCTCAACTGTGAAATGGAGATTGTTCATTCAGTCTTTCCCTCCAGGCCTTCTTATATTCTAGGCATTGTGCCACTGCCTGGGATATAAAGACAGGTGAGTTGTGGGCCATGTTCTCAAAGAGTATGTGGTCTAGTGAGGGACCGAGACAGGTAAAGAGGCCTGCACAATGCAGTCTGGTAAGCATAGGGGCCAGAGGTGGGCACAGGAAGCTTACCTATATGTGCATGTTGGAGGGTGGATGTTGGTGGTGTCTGCGAAGGCTTCCTGGACTAGGAGATGACTGAATTGAGTCCTGAAGTCAGGTAAGAGCAAGCCTTGTGAAGCAGGGAGTGGAAAGCCCTGGAGACCCTGGAGATCAGGGCCTGATGCACATGTAGAGAGGGTGGGCAGGAATGACAAAGAGAAAGCTGGATGGATGATCAGGGACCAAACCTGGAGGGGCTTGTAAGATAAGCAAAGGCACGACCAGTGATTGGGTTGAATGTGCATTTGAGATGATTAACCATGGCCGAGAGGGAAAGAATAGATTTCTTCGCAAGATGAAAGTTAGAAGGCTGGTCCAGCCTAGAAATCACAGTAGCAGGTAGCAGCAGAAAAGATGGGAAAAAGTGTGCAGAATTGGAGATTGTGTAGTGAGAGAACTGGAGGATTAAAGGTGGGATTAGCTTTGGGGGAGCAAGAGGGCAGAGGGTGCTGTCCAGGCCCCAGGCCCAGGCAGTTGGCTGGATGGGATTGGGAGGAATACTCACCATAGCCTTGTCCCTCACCCGCCCCCATCCCCCCATAGTTCTCTTATGAGGATCACGTGGGAAACTGCATTGTTAAGTGTAAAGATATACATTATATTCCAAGCCCAAAGAAGGGCAATGCCAAAGAATGTTCAGACTACCACACAATTGTACTCATTTCACATACTAGCAAGGTAATGCTCAGAATCCTTCAAGCTCTAGGTTTCAACAGTATGTGAACCAAGAACTTCCAAATATATAAGCTGGATTTAGAAAAGGCAGAGGAACCAGAGATCAAATTGCCAACATCCAGTGGATCATAGAAAAAGCAAGAGAATTCCAGGAAATACATCTACTTCTGCTTTATTGACTACACTAAAGCCTTTGACTGTGTGGATCACAACAAACTGTGGAAAATTCTTATAGAGATGGGAATATTAGACCACCTAACCTGCCTCTTGAGAAACCTATATGCAGGTCAAGAAGCAACAGTTAGAACTGGACATGGAACAACAGACTGGTTCAAAATTGGGAAAGGAGTATGTCAAGACTGTATATTGTCATCCTACTTATTTAACTTTTATGCAGAGTACATCATGCGAAATGCTGGGCTGGAAGAAGCACAAGCTGGAATCAAGACTGCTGGGAGAAATATCAATAACTTCAGATATGCAGATAACACCACCCTAATGGCAGAAAGCAAAGAGGAACTAAAGAGCCTCTTGATGAAGGGGAAAGAAGATAGTGAAAAGGCTGGTTTAAAACTCAGCATTCAGAAAATTAAGATCATGGCATCCTGTCCCATCACTTCATGGCAAATAGATGAGGAAAAAATGGAAACTTTTTTCCCTGGGCTCCAAAATCACTGTGACAGTGACTACAGCCACGAAATTAGAAGACACTTGCTCTTTGGAGAAAAGCTACGACAGTGTATTAAGAAGCAGAGACGTTACTTTGCCTACAAAGGTCCATGTAGTTAAAGCTATGGTTTTTCCAGTAGCCATGTATGGATGTGAAAGTTGGACCATAAAGGAGGCTGAGCACCAAAGAATTGATGCTTTTGAACTATGGTACTGGAGAAGACTCTTGAGAGTTCCTTGGACTGCAAGGAGATCCAACTAGTAAATCCTAAAGGAAGTCAGCCCTGAATATTCATTGGAAGAACTGATGGTGAAGCTGAAGCTCCAAAACTTTGGCCACTTGATGTGAAGAGCTGACTCATTGGAAAAGACCCTGATGCTGGGAAAGATTGAGGGCAGGAGGAGAAGGGGTCGATAGAGGATGAGATGCTTGGATGTCATCGTTGACTCAATGGACATGAGTTTGAGCAAGCTCCAGGAGATAGTGAAGGACAGGGAAGCCTGGCGTACTGCAGTTGATGGTGTCGCAAAGAGTCGGACATGACTGAGTGACTGAGCCACAACAACAAAAACATACACACATGTATATGTACATATGGGCTTCCCTGGTGGCCCAGCAGTGAAGAATCTGATTGCAGTGCGGGAGATGTGAGTTTGATCCCTGGGTGAGGAAGAACCCCTGGAGAAAGAAAATGACAACCCACTCCAGTATTCTTGCCTGGGAAATTCCATGGACAGAGGAGCCACGTGGGCTACAGTCCATGGGATCACAAAGAGTCAGACACGACTGAGCAACAAACCAACAACAGCAATACATGCATATATGATATTATCATTTTCAATCCCTTAGGGTTCCATTCAGCTGCAATTAATGGAAAACCTAGTAGGGACTTAGAAGTTGAGATTTCTGTCTCACGATGGCAGTTCCTGGTTGGCAAAGCTCCCCCCGACCAGTGCTATTGAGGGATCCATTCTGTCCTCCTTTGGAAGTGACACCCGTATCAAATAGGAGAAAGCCTTCCTAGAAACTCTATCACTTTATGCCTCATTAGCTAGAACTATCACAGGGCCAGCCCTAGCTGGAATGGAATTTGAGGAGGCAAGTGTTTCAGCTGAGCATGTGGCCACCTTCAAAACCAGGGTCTGTGAGGAAGAGCTGGAATGGAGTTTGGATAGGCAGTTTATTGCCCACATTAAAATTGTTTTCTAGGGTTCATGTTTCCAGAGGAAGAGTCTGTTCATCTGTGTGATTGGAATTTGCAGCCGTATATTAGTCAGACAGGTATTAGAAAGTGGGATGACTTTGTCACCGTTTTATCTGGTCTGTCTGCCTTTCATCTGCAGTCTGGCCTCTGAAAGTATGACATGCCTCAGATGCCTCTCTGTATGTCTTCCATGTTTGGATAGATAAAGACCTAGTTTCAACACAAAGGAGTAATTTGCAAAGATAAAATCAAGAATCTGCTGACCTTCAGAGCTATTGGGAAAGAGGTAGCCAGAACCCAATTACAAGATGGATGTGTTGCACGTTCTGTATACTCCATTTCCCATCTAAACGAATAGGCGAACAAGCGAGGGAAAACAGGACTTTGTATTTTAAGACTTCTTGAGAGTTCCGGAGTACAGACGCCCTTAGGATCACAGGAGGCTTCAGTGCCCAAGTGCCTGTTTGAGTTCAGGGGTATTTCTCACAGAAAATGGTACGGTGAAGACGGTTTGAGGGATGACCGCACATTTCCTCCTCTGAAACAGCTGTGAGAGTAACTGCCGTGGTGCCGGCGGCTTGTGTGGGAGCAGGGGGAGGGGAAGGGAAGTGGCCGCTGGGTCCAGTCCTCCCCCAGCGTGTGCTGGGCGCTCTGTGCATCTGCTGGGGCTGGAGGGAGGGAAACCGTAGGGTGGGATGCAGATCCCACATTGGCAAAGCCACAGGAATTCTACCAAGTCATTTAATGTCCCAGTTCCCCAAAGTCATCAAAGAAGCTGTGCTTTTATATAATCTTGTTTGTAAAATTCTACAGAATGGCAGGTGTTGTTGTGATGTGTAAGTCACGGTGATTATCAACCTCGAGGCTGAGAGGCAGCCTGATCTAGTGCAGGAAGTACGTGGAGCCTTGGGCACGTACCGTTTCCCCGCCTGGAAACAAGATGCTCCCTGAGGTTCCTTCTGGACTGAAGTTTGTGTGATTCCTGACGTCAGGCTGTGACAGGGAGGGAGATGATGAGCAGGGTTAGATTCCAGCTGTATCTCTGGGGGAGCCCGTGGGAGCCTCCTGAAGAAGATCTGCAGGAGAATGTCCACGGTGGGCTGGACTGTGGTGTTTGTGGAGATGGGCCAAGCCCAGCTTTGGGTGGCATGGGGTGCAGTGAATGTGGGGGGTGGATGGGGGCCCTGAGCATGACGCAGGAGTGCATGGAAGCATGAGAAGACAAGAGAGAGAAGCCCTGGGTTGGGGTGTGCTCCCCCACCCATCATTCAGGGGGTCTCTCAGGGGCAAGGTGGCAGGAGATGGGGAGTCGGGAGGGATGGTGAGCGTAGATTCTTAGGGAACGGCAGGGCCCGCTGCCTCCTGCCCAGCGTCCTCAGCCCACAGCAGGCCCTTCCTCCGCACCACGGCAGTCGCCCTTCATTTCTTCCTTCAGCCGTTTACCAGTGTTTATCGAGACCCCCTCTGTGTCTGCTGTGGGGTATGTGGCCGTCAGCACATCAGACAGGGGTCCGATTCTCACAAGATTTACATCCTTGGCGAGGCTTGGGAGAGAGCGGATGGACAAGTCATTAACCAGACACGTGGGCTGGTCCACCCTGGGGCCTCTGAGACCTGGGGGCTTGCTGCCTCTACTTCTTTTGGGGTAGATGCACACTGCACCCTCACTTGGAAGGTAACTATAGTGCTTCCAGCCACTCCTTCACAAGCTGGGTTAAACTCACTTTGATAAAGGGGAAAAAAAGCTTTTTCAGGTTAACCCCACTCTGAGTGGCCTCCAGCTCCCAGTGGGGACCCACAGGCTCTCTCTTACAGTAACCTTGACATGGGAATGCGTTTCCCCAGTGCTCTTTCCTCATTTCTTGGATGGTGCTGCACTTGGCTCTCTGTTCTGCCCTCTTCAGGGCTGCTGGCGGGGGGCTAGGAGCAGGAGAGGAGGGGAAGACTCACGGAGGTGACCAGATGTGAGCAGGAGCCTGCCCTGTGCGGCGCCGGGGGCCCCTGGTGTTAGACTGCGTCCAGTGGGAAAGACTCCTGGAGATCTGGGGATGGCCACACTGGGATGATAGAGGCTCTGCTGGAATCAGAACCCAGGAAGGTAAAATTTGTAGTCCAAAACTCGCTCAGAAGTGTCATTTAGGCATTTGAAAATTTTCAAAAATAACAAAGACCTAAACATCAAAACTCTTCAAGCACAGACTCTTTCCCCCACTGCAGCTGCATAGTAAAGCACATGTTTGTGAACCCAGTCCATCCTCTTGAGGCTTCAAGGAAATACTCTCCTGTCCTAGTTTGTGTCCTCCTTGAAGCGGTCCCCTGAATGCTAATGTTGGTACATGTATTGAGGAGAAGCCAGCAGCTCCGCTTTTAATTAAGGAAACGTCCACGTGGTCTTTTAAAAACCCAAAACCAGACAAACAATAATAGCTAAAACCTGGAAATGGCTTCTTTTTCACGTCAGATAATGACTTTTAGAAATGGTCTGTTTTGCCAACATCCTCCCTGGCTCCAGTCCTGTTTCTGCACCCCACCCCCTGGGCCCAAGTTCCTCAGGAAGCTTTTCCAGGGTAGCCCAGGGCTGCTGCAAGGGCTGGGCGTCCTGGTCCTGGGCACTGGGCTGTGCTAGCGCCCTTGACAGTCTCGCCCGCAGAGGGCCTGTGCGTCACCTTGCTGCCGACCCACACAGGAAGAAGGGGCTGGACTCGGCTCACGACAGAAACAGGTGCAGTGCGTTGTGCTTATTTCCTGGCTTGGCTTAGAGCTGTGATGCTTCGCTTGTGAGGGGTCTGTGAAAGACCAGCCTCTGGAAAGCCTGGGTATTGACTTTACCTTTGTCTAAAGAAGAGGTGTGCCCGTGTGCCATCTTACTGACACATGCTCACAGATGTCAGGTGCCCACCTCTGCCCGGTGCAGTCACTGCACCGCATGCAGTTGTTGTTGCAGAGACTCTGGTCTTCCAATTCCTGACAGATGAAGTAGATGGAGGAGACTGGACCCCGTTAGTGGTGTTTGAACTTGGCGTTTTTTCGTTTGTTTTTTCAAACTCTTTTTCTTTCCCCAAATGAAATCTCACGGGGAACTCCAGGATATAAAAGAGTGAAAAGAGGAACCACTTTGGTTGAAGTTGAGGGCAGGACCCCTTCCTTCTGTCCCGTGGAAAATCCCCAAGGCGTCTCCTGGACCCTAAGACTCAGAGGAAGGTCTGGATACCAGGGACTCGATGCATTCAGTGGTGACTTGGAGCTTAACATTTTATTATTTCATGTGTTTCTCCTAGATGTGTTCTCCTTTAGGGAAAGAACTCTGTCTGATCGTTTGTTGTACCCTGAGCACTAATGCTTCATACACAGTCATCGTTTGAATCAGGAATCAGGAATTAGGCCAGGAATCTGGCCTTCTTGACTTAACCTGGTAATCCATTGCCAAGCCCACAGTTCTCTGTCTCCCAACACAAATTCTTGCTTTTCCTACTCAGAACCCTACTATGAGCCAGGTGTTGACTCTCCTGGCCAGGCCCCAGTCCCCTGATGGATACACAGCAGTCACTTCGTGTCACACCCAGCATACTTTTCCCAATGTGTTTCCGGAGCCCTTCCCACACTGAGTACAGTCAAGTGAGTGACCTGCCAACAAAGTGTGAGCCCATCGGTAGGTGTTCTCATTCGGAACATCAGTTTTCAAGGACCCCTGACTGCAGTATTTCCTCTGCTCTGCCTTCTCTGTTGGTGCTCAGTGACCTTCACAGTGACTTGTCCTGAGTGAACTCAGGTTATGTGCTCATCTGATTAGAAAGTAAATTTTTCCTTGGATATCAGTGCCCAACATTCCATTCTGATTGTTTCCACTGGAAGTGATGATTGACATTACCAATCTAGGGATGCTTTATTCCAGGGAAGTATGGATCAAATTGATTATCATGAAAAAGTATTAAATTCTATTTACAAACATGTATATTCTCAGAGAGATTATACAGTTGGGAAGAATACAAAATATTTATTATTGGATACATTTTATCAGAACCTTAGAAAAGTAAGTTTTTATTATGAGAAATTTTAAGTATATGCAAAGAGAGAATAACATAATATTACCCACATTTTTATTAGGTAGTTTCAACAATTAGTATTTCATGGCCCATTTTGTTTCATTGATATACTTACCCACTTAATTTTATTATTTGGAAGCAAATAACATGTTGTTTGAGGTGGATATCATTTATTTGTTGAATAACAAAATATTGTTATCTTGAAGCAAATTCTGGGCAGCATATCATTGCAACCTCAAATATTTCAAATGCTTACATTTTTAAGATATAGTCTCAGATTTGATCAGACTTTAGCATCAGTGCATTTGCCTGTGAATTTACTGAACTGCTGGCCTTTGTGTGTAAACTTATTTTTTCAGTGTCAGTATTTGCAATTAGCAAGTATGTATGTATTCTATTCCCCTCTTACAGAAAAGGGCATTAGTGTAATCTGGTCTGCAGTTTTTTTTTTTTAACATAACAGTTTATCCTGGAAATTGTTCCTTATTGGTGTAGGTAGGTGGACCATGATCACAGCTCTGTACTGGGATTGCTGATCTACAAGACAGCAGAGATGAGCTCTAGCTATTTCCCCTGAGCTGTTGCTGTTAACACTTGCTGGTTTGAAGCATGTACAACCTTCCTCTGAGGAACGTGGATCAACTTTAGATGAAAATGTTTACAGAACACCCTAGCCATCTACAGATTGTATTTTTATGTAGTACACATGAAAAATATACTGTAATATTGGACTTCCCTGGTGGTACAGTGTATAAAATCTGGCTGCCAGTGCAGGGGGCACAGGTTCAATCCTTGGTTTGGGAAGATCCCACACGCCTTGTAGCAACTAAGCCCGTGCACCACAGTCCTGAAGCCCGAACACCATAGAGCCTGTGCTCTGCAACAAGAGAAGCCACTGCAATGAGAAGCCCATGCACTGCAACGAAGAGTGGCCTCCACTCACCCCAACTAGAGAAAGCCTGCATGTAGCAATGAAGACCCAGTGCAACCAAAAATAAACAACACTTAAAAATACTGTAATATATAAGTTTTTATATAGTTTGTCAAGATAGTGTGTTATGTGGGATATCAAGTTCCCTGTGGAATCTTTGAATAACTGACACTTGTTTGCCTTTCTTTCAGATTTAATTAACCTGCACTCAAATGCTTCTGCAGAAAAAGCCAGAAATGTCCTAGCTGTGGAAGCCGCCCCTGGGGAGCTGGTAGGAGAGCAAGCTGCAAATCAGCCCACCCCAGGGCCTCCAAATTCTAGTAACTTCTCTTTTAAACAGTGGGGCACGGAGCTCAGGTGAGTCTTTGGAAAGCATTATGTGAAACTGAAAATGGATAATTTCTGATAATGTATAATTTTATATGTGAAATTGTAAAATCATCTGACATTTGTGAAGGTATTGGTCACAAGGTACTTTCGCATACTTTTAGCTTGTATGGGACTCCTGTTACGTGCCTGATACTTTCACACTCAGGGTTTAATTGTTTGAGTATTACCATATTCAGTGATTGACATATGATCATATGGTTGACATTTTATGGAGACAGCAATTGGCTCAGGAGGAGTCCTCCCAGGCTGCAGAGTTGACTGAGCATCACCACAGTCAGTTTCAGAATAATTTTCACCACCCCAATAAGAAACCCCAGGACCCATTAGCAATCCCTTCCTGTTTCCCCCAAACACCTTCTTCCTATCCTGCCCTTGGTAGCCACTACATTTTTGTCTCAGTGGATTTGCCAATTCTGCATATTTCATAGGAGTGACATCCTATAGTATCTCATCTTGCTTCTTTCACTGAGCGTAATGTTTTTAAGGTTTTCATTCAAGTTGTAGCATGTATCAGTACTTCATTAATATTTCATGTCTCTTGATTGTGGGATAATACTCCATTATGTGGGTATACCACATTTTGTTTATCCGTCCTTCAGTTAATGGGCATTTGAATTCTTTCCACTTTTGGGTTACTATGAATACAGTTGCTATAAACATCTGTGTGCAGGTTTTATGAAGACATAATTTTTCAACTTCTTTAAATATCAAGGAAGATGTTGGATCATATGGTAAGAGTATGTTGAGTTTTGTAAGAAACTGCCAGGTGGTCTTCTGAAACGTACCACTTTGCCTTCATTTCTCCCAACAATAAATCAGAGTTCCTGTTGCTCCACATCCTTGCCAGCATTTCATGTCATCAGTGTTCCAGGTTTTGGCTGTTGCAGTAGTTGTTTAGTGGTAGTTTGTTGTTTTAAGTTTCATTTCCTTGATGACGTATGAGGTGGACCATTTTTCATATGCATATTTGCTGCTTGTTTATCTTCTTTGGTGGAGTGGCTGTTAAGGTCTTTGGCCATTTTTAAGATTGGGCTGTTTGTTTTCTTATTGTTGCATTTTAATGACTCTTTGTATATTTTGAATAGCAGTCCTTTATCAGATTTGTCTTTTGTAAATATATTTTCCCAGTCTGTGGCTATCATCTAATTCTCTCAATTTTGGCTTTCACAGAGCAGAAGTTTTTAATTTTTATCAAGTCCAGCTTATCAATTATTTCTTTCAAAATCATGTCTTTGTTATTGTATCTAAAAAGGCTTCACCATACCCAAGGTTGTGTAGGTTTCCTTCTGTGTTAATGTTAACTTGTAGTTCTATAGTTTTGAGTTTAACATTTACATCTGTGATCCATTTTGAGTCAATTTCTGTGAAGCATATATGGTCTCTGTGTCTGGTTCTTTATTTTTCGTGTGAGTGTCTAGTTGCTCCAGCACTGTTTGTTGAAGAGGTAACCTTTGCTCCATTGTATTGTCTTTGCTTCTTTGCCAATGATCAGTTGATTGTATTTATACGGTTCTATTTCTGGATTCTCTGTATGTTCTGTTAATGTATTTGTCTATTCTTTTGCCAGTAGCACCACACTGTCTTGATTACCATAGCTTTATAGTAGGTCTCAAAGTAGAATAGTGTCAGTCTTCCAGCTTTATTCTCCTTCAGTTATTGTGTTGGATAGTCTGAGTCTTTTCCCTCTCCATATTAACGTTAGGATCATTTTGTTGATAATCACAAAATAACTTGCCAGGATTTTAATTGGGATTGCATTGCTTCCCACGATGTAAGAAGCGTGGGTTCCATACCCTGGGCGAGAAGATCGCCTGTGAGAGGGCACTCCAGTATTCTTGCCTGGAGAATCCCAAGGACAGAGGAGCTGGGTGGGCTATGACCCATAGGGTTGCAAAGAGTTAGACACAACTGAAGTGACTTAGCGTGCGTGCACACATTGAATCTGTAGATAAAATTGGGAAGAGCTGACAATATTGAGGCTTTCTAACCGTGAGTGTGGAATATTTCTCCATTTATTTTGTTCTTCTTTGACTTCATTCATCAGAGTTTTGTGGTTTTCTGTACATATAGATCTTATATGTACATTTTGTTAGATTTATATGCCTAAGTATTTTGCTTTCTTGGTGCTAATGTAAATGATACTGTGTTATTAACTTCAAATTCCACTTGTTCATTGTTGGTATGTAAGAAAACAATTGAATTTTGTATGTTAATCTCATATTGTGCAACCTTGCTATGATCATTTACTAGTCCTAAGAATTTTCTGGTTAATCTCTTCAGGTTTTCTACGTAGATGGTTGTGTCATCTATGAGTAGTTTTCCCTCTTAAGGAATTGGTCCATTTCATCTAAGTTATCAAATTTATGGCAATTGAGTTGTTTATTGTATTTCTTGCTTATTCTTTTAATTTCCAAAAAATCCGTGGTTATTTTCCCTCTTTAATCTCTGATATTAGTAATTAGCATCATGTCTTTTTCCTTAGTTAGCCCAGCTAGAGACTTATCACACCAATTGATCTCTTCAAAGAACCAGCTTTGTTTTCATTTTTTTGTATTGATTTCCTGTTTTCAATTTTATTGATTTCTGCTTACTTTGGATTTAATTTGCTCTTCTTTTTCTAGTGTCCTAAGATAGAAACTTAGATTATTGATTTTAGATCTTTCATCCAATGCTATAAATTTCCCTCTAAGCACTGGTTTTGCTGCATCCTGCAGATTTTGATAATTTACATGTTTATTTAGTTAAAAATATTTTAAAACTTGTTTTGAGATGTCTTCTTTGACTCACAGTCACTTGGACATGTGTTGTTTAATCTTCACATACTTGAAGATTTTCTTGTTGTTAATACCTTTCTGTTACTGAGTTCTGGTTTAATTCTACTGTGGTCTAAAAGCAGACATTATATGATTTCTGTTCTTTAAATTTGTTAATGTGTATTTTATGGCCCAGAATGTAATCTGTCTTGATGAGTGTTCCATATCAGGAAAATGTATTTTCTGCTCTTGCTGGATGAAGTAATTTGTAGATGTCATTTATATCAAGGTTATTAATGGTGGTGGTGAGTTCATCTGTGTCCTTACTGATTTTTTGCCTGCTGGATTTGTCTGTGTCAGATAGAGGAGTACTGAAGACTCCGCCTGTGATGGTGGATTCATCTGTTTCTCTTTCAGGGCTATCAGTTTTTGCCTCACATACTTTAAATGCCCTGTTGTTAGGTGCATGCACATTAAGAATTGTTATGTTTTCTTGAATAATTGACCCCTTTATCATCATGTCCTGGCCGTCTTTATCCCTGATAACTTCCCTTACTTTGAAGTCTACTCTCTGAATTTAATATAGCTCTCCCGCTTTCTTTTGATTAATGTTAACACAATATATTTTTCTCTGTTTACTTTTATCTATTTGTGCCTTTATTTTAAAGTGGATTTCTTGCAGATAACATAGTTGTGAGCTGATTTTTGATCAGTTCTGGCAGTTTGCATCTTTTAAAGATTTTTTTTTTTTTGATGTGGACTATTTTAAACTCTTTATTGAATTTTGTGCCAATATTGCTTATTTTATGTTTTGCTTTTTTGGCCTTGTTCCATGTGGGATCTTAGCTCCCAACCAGGGATGGAAACTGAAACCCCTGCATTGAATGGCAAAGTCTCAACCACTGAACCACCAATACAGTATTATTAACTACAGTCATCGTGTTGTACATTCAACCTCTAGATGCATACATCCTACATAATGACAACTTTCTACACTTTGGTCAACACCTCCCAGAACCCGGTAACCCCTGTTTTACTCTCTGCTCCTCTATATTCACTTTTTTTTATTCCACATACACATGAGATTGTGAAATTTTTTCTTTCTCGTGTTCCCTTGTTGTATTTTCTGTTGCTTGAGGAAAAGACTAATTCTATTAATATACAGAAGATTCGGCTATTTCACTTGTAATTATGAAAGCCTGGGCACAGGTGATGGTTAGCAGAAGACTAAACAGAACTGACAATAAAACCCACACAAGCCTAGATGAAGTCCTATTTCTCAACTCTGTGGGGCTTAGGACACAGTGTTAGGCCTCAGTTTGCATCTTTTAATTGATCCATTTACACCATTGACATTCAAAGTGATTATTGATTTAGTTGGATTAATGTGTACTGCATTCATTACTGTGTTTTCTGTTAACATTTGTTGTCCTTGTTCTTTGTTGCTATTTTTGTCTTCCACTTTCTTACTGCCTTTTGTGGTTTAATTGAGCATTTTTTATGATTCCATTTTCTTTCTTTACTTGGCACATCAGTTATACTTCTTTTTTTTTTTAAGCTTTTTAGTGGTTGCCCTAGGATTTCCAATATATGTTTACAACGAATCCAAGTCCACTTTGAAATAACACTATTCCACTTCACAGGTTGTGTGAGTATATTATAACAATAAAACAGTCCTAATTATCTACTCTAGTTCCTTATATCATTGCTGTTATTCATTTCACTCATATATAAAGCATAAATAGCACATATATACAAAATATATATACATAAGCATCCATAATATATGCATAATATAAGTTTATACATATGTAAAACATATATCAGCATAACATATACATGGCAAATAAATGGGGAAACAATGGAAACAATGAGAGACTTTATTTTCTTGGGCTCCAAAATCACTGCAGATGGTGACTTTAAACATGAAATTAAAAGACACTTGCTCCTTGGAAGAAAAGCTATGACCAACCTAGACAGCATATTAAAAAGCAGAGACATTACTTTGCCAGCAAAGGTCCATCTGGTCAAAGCTATGGTTTTTCCAGTAGTCATGTACAGATGTGAGAGTTGGACTATAAAGAAATCTGAGTGCCAAAGAATTGATGCTTTTGAATTGTGGTGTTGGAGAAGACTCTTGAGAGTCCCTTGGATTGTAAGAAGATCCAACCAGTCCATCCTAAAGGAAGTCAGTCTTGAATATTCATTGGAAGGACTGATGCTGAAGCTGAAACTCAAATACTTTGGCCACCTGATGCAAAGAACTGACTCATTTGAAAAGACCCTGATGCTGGGAAAGATTGAAGGTGGGAAGAAAAGGGGATGACAGAGGATGAGATGGCTGGATGGCATCACCAACTTGATGGACATGAGTTTGAGGAAGCTCTGGGAGGTGGTGATGGACAGAGGAGCCTGGTGTGCTGCAGTCAGTGGGGTCACAAAGAGTCGGACATGACTGAGCAACTGAACTGAACATATATGTAACAAGTATACATAAGTGTACATTCCTGGTATTATTATTTTGAATAGACTATTATCTGTTAGATCAATTAGAATAAGGAAAATGTTTTTATTTTGCTTTTATTTATTCCTTCTTCAGTACTCTTCCTTTATGTTGAATCTGAGTCTCTCACCTATATTATTTTTCTTCTTTCTAAAGAACTTAATATTTCTTGCAAAGCAAATCTACTAGCAACAGATTCCCTCAAAAATTTTTTTCTCTTTTTTTTTTTGCCTGAGAAAGTCTTTACTTTTAAAAAAAATTCTTCTTCACTTTTAAAGGATAATTTCACACTTTACAGAGTTCTTGGTTGGTGGGATAATTTTTTTCTCTCAACACTTTAAATATTTCAGTCTATTTTTATTTGCAGAGTTTCTGAGGAATGGTCACATGTAATTGTCTTTGTTCCTCTATAGGTAAGGTAGTTATTTTCCTCTGGCTTCTTTCAGAACTTTTTGTCTTTGATTTTCTGTAGTTTGAAAATGGTATGCCATGATATGGGCTTTTTGGCATTTATTGTGCCAAGTATTTCTTCTTTGCCCCTCTCTTTCTTCTACTTCTGGTATTCCCATTATGTGTATGTTACACCCTTTGTGATTGTCCCATGGTCCTCAGAGGCTCTCTTCCTCTTCCTTTTTTTCCCAGTCTTTGTTCTCTTTGCCTTTTAGTTTTGGGGGGTTCTATCAGGATATCTGTATACTCAGTTTCTTTCCTTAACTGTGTCCAGTTTATTCATAAGCCCATCAAAGACATCCTTTTGTTTTTTTGCAGTGTTTTTACCTCTAGAATTTATTTTTTGTTCTTTTTTTAGAATTTCCATCTTCGCTTACGCTCTCTGTTGTTTTTTATTTATTTTGAGTTTTGGCTGTGGTGGGCCTTCGTTGCCGTGTGCGGGCTTTATCTAGCTGTGGTGAGTGGGTGCTGTTTGTTGTGGTCCTCAGGCTTCTCATTTCAGAGGCTTCTCTTGTTGCAGAGCGTCGGCTGTAGGGTGTGCAGGCTTCTGTAGTTGTGGTGCTCGGGCACAGTACTTGTGGCTTCCAGGCCCAGTAGTTGTGGTGCGTGGGCTTAGTTGCCCCGTGGCATGTGGGAATCTTCCCAGATCAGGGTGTCCCTACGGTGCAAATCAGATTCTTAACCACTGGACCACCAGGGACACCCTGGCTGTCTGTTCTTGCATGCTGTCTTATCCATCAGAGCTCTGAGCATGTTAATCATAGTTGTAAATCCCCAGTCTGATACTCCAACATCCTAGCTATGTCTGGTTCTGATGCTTATTTATCTCTTCAAACTGTGGAGTTTTTTTGCCTTTTGGTATGCTTTGTAATGTTGCCTTGTAGCTGAACGTAGTGTTCTGGGTTGAAGGAACTGCTGTAAATAGGCTTTTAGTAATATGGCGATGAGGTGTGGGAGGTGAGGTATAGTCCTGTGATTTGGGCTCAGGCTCTAAGTGAGCTTGTGCCTCTGCAGTGTGAACTTCACAAGTGTTTCTCAGTATTTTTATTCCCCCTTAGGTGGGACAGGATGGCTAGAGTGGGCTGGAGTTGGGTATTTCCCTTCCCACAGGTCATCTGGGCTCCAGTAATACCCAGGTTAGGCTTTGGTTAATAGTTTTCCTGGAAGGCAGGCCTTGTTAAGAGCAGAGAGCTCTGGAATATTTAAAAATTATTCCTTTGCCGCTCTCTGTGCAGAAACCAGAGGGGATTTTTCTCTGGTATTCACTGTGGGAACCTTGTTTAGCCCTGGAGGTAAGTCTCACAATACTGTGAGCTCCCCTGTGACTGGGTCTCTGGAGTTTTTAACTCACAGAGGTGTGTGTACTGAGCCTCCAGCAAGTCAGCAGTTGCAGTGAGTTTTCCTCCCCTGGCACTGGTTCCGTAGTTGAGTCTCTGCTCCAGGAGGCTGTGACTCCCTGTGTTGGCCTGTCTTTCCAATACTGGGGGTGGCGGTATGCCCTGTGTCCTCCCCTCACTTATGGATCCAAGAAGTGGCTTGTTCCTTCAGTCACTGTTTCCCCAAGTTCTCACTCCTTGAACTGCTATTTTCTGGCCATTCTGTACTTTGCTGTTCACCCAGGACCTTCACTCAGGGTGTGTCCTTCTGCCCGACGTGCCCCATCTCATCTGATTCAGTCCCTCGCCAGCCAGCCCTGAAGGGACGGTGGGAGGGAGGAGGCAAGGTGGGGCTCTCTCCCTGGACACCTGCAACTAGAGCCCCAGCGCTTTCACTGATTTCCAACAGGTGAAGTATTTCTGTGCTCCTAAAAATGTTAGAAAGTCACCAAGAGATGATCCCTTTATTTTACATGTTAAAAAGTTGACACTTAAGAGAGGTAGTGAAACCTCAGAAAAGTGTCTCGGGGGCTCTGAGGAGCTCAGTTCTTTATGTCTCAGGACAGAAAGAGTTCATTGAGAGGCAAAGTGATAGATAAGCAGTGGTTTATTAGAACAGGATGCTCATGAGATTTACAAGCGGGCGGGCAAGAGGGTGCCCTCCCCAAGAACTTAGTGGGCTGCAGTTGTATAATCAAAGGAGAAGAGGGGAGGGGAATAAGACCACCTTCTTCCTCCTTCTTTGAGTCTTTAACTCTCCCAACGTGCTGGGTAGGGGAGTTTTTGACCCTGGATGGCCCATCCAGGGCTGTCATGGTGCTGTGGAAAAATGATTTCAAATCTCAGTTTAATGAGGGTCTTTCACTTTGAAATGTCACCTTACCCAAATTATTGTTTTTTTATGTGTGCAGAGAGCATATCTGGGGTCGTTAGCTTACTGACATCACTGGGTAGGGTGTGGGTCTCATTCCACCATTGACTTATTGTTTGAGGGCATGTCTCGTGCTTCTGTTTCATGGTTTTGTTGCTAGGCAGACCTGTTTCTTGAGTGATCATTAACTTACAGGGATCTCCCATACTTTTTTCTGTAATTACTGTCCTTTATTGGAATTAACTATTTAATCACCTACTGTATCCCTTTTCTCTGTCCCTATTAGTAAGGTGACTTGCTCAAGACACATAGCAAGTATGTGGAAGATCTGAAAGGCACCGTGGTGCCTTGATTGGAGCCCAGTGTTCCTTCCACCCCTCGTTCTAAGAACATATTTAGGAAATGATTGATTTGCCAGAGTTTCATGTCTGAGCAGTTCCATCTGCCCTTAAAGTTAGATAATGGAATGGGGGAGTCAGACCCATAACACTGGCGGCTTTCTGATTATGGAGTGTGTTTCCCCTAAAAAAGTGAGCAAGTGTCACCTTTGCTTTAACAATGACAGTTCACATTCAGGGTTGAAGGTCACACTAGGAGTTATCTTTTATCCGCTGTGCCTTCTCACCATAGCCCAGTGATTAAGAACCAGCCACCCAAGTTCAGTTCCAGCTCTATGACTTAAAGCTGCTTGACTTGGGCAGGTTACTTAACTTTCATTTGTAAAATGGGGGTAATAATCACACATACTTTGGGAGATGAACATGATGGTGATGATAATTTAATGCATATAAACTACTTTGAGCAGCACCTGACCCTCACTAAGTATTAGATGAGGGTTAGTTGCTGCTTTTGTTGGGGGAGACACAGCTCATGGCAAAGCCATTCTCCACGGGGGTCCAGGGGGCCACTTTCTGTAGAAACCCTGATGTCTGTTGGTTGGCATATGGATCTTAGGTGTTTATGGTTTTTGTTTTCTTTTTTTGCTTGCAGCGTGCTTAAAAAATGTTTAAGTATTCAGTAAAATGCTTAAGATGCACAGAGATTTTTTTGTTTTTTGAGAGGTTTTAATGACCATAGAAATATTAAAACAAATTTCTGTATTATAAATTAATGGCTTAAAAATTGCATATATTTTATATAAATTTAAATGGTCTTTTAGAGTGTCATCAGGGCTTAAGGGGTAATTGAATGCTTGTCTGCTATGTTTTTATTCCATTTATCAGTACAGTTGAAACTCTCCTAACCAGCTTCCACCAGCTCCCCTGTTTACCTGGTATTTTAAATTCTTTCTGCAGAGCCGTGGTCCTCAGTGACTGCAGGAGATTAAGGGCTACTGTAGGGCACCCTGTGCCCCTACTCCCACCAGCCAGCTGCAAACTTACCAAGAGTCAGCTGACTTTGTTCCTAACTAGTTAATGCTAACTAGTTGTACATGTTCTTGTGATTATATAATTGAGTGAAATACTTAGTAAACCCATAAGATGTTAAAATCAGTTGCTTTTTCTGTGAAAAAGCAAGTTAAATGCTTGGGGGAAATTTGATAAAGGTGAGTCACTAAAAAATTGCCAGGATGTGGGTGACACAGTTGGTGAAAGATAGGAGGAAGAAAAATTGTTCAAAACCTGTAAAGATTCTATGCTTAGATTGTTTCACAACTGTAAGTCCCTAATCTACTTTTTAAAAAGAAGCAAAACAAATTTAGAAAAGTTAGATAGTATCTTATGGGTGTGATTTATCCAAGAAAGAGACCAGGTTGCTGTGGTCAGTAGCCCCAGACTCAGGAAGAAGCCTTGGCTGGCCTAGCTCAGGGGGCTGGCACGTCAGTGCATGCTTATGAAGGCATGTGTGCCTTCACCGGTTCATGTGTTTAAGTTACTGTTAAATGGTTTCCTGCTTTAAAACAATGTTTCCATTAATCTACTAATAGTCCAGATCACTTCAGGTAAAAGAATTGGCTCTCGTGTGCAATTCTGGCTGACCCTTGTGTGAGTGTGCATGCTCGGGGGTGGGAGTGTGACTGCCCTGGAGCCGTGCAGAATTTGAGCGAGGTGGGTATGCGTGGGAGGTGCTCGGGCTGCAGCCGTGCTGTAGGTTATGTGATGGCGGTGAGCACAGCCCTGTGGTTCTGTGGGTCTGGACTGGGCGTCCATCCAGGCGCTCAGCCGTGCCTGACACACGAGTGAGCAACAGGAGTGGGGTCTTACTGCGGCTCGTGCTCTTGGTAGTCAGCCTGGGTTTTGGAATCACAGCTCTGCTGCTCATTAACTGTGTGATGTTGAGCCAGTTTCTTAACTTCTCTGAGCTTTATATTCTCCATTAGTAAATTGGCATGTGTGTGTTTGTGTGTGTGTGTGAATACCCTTCCCTATTGGTTGGGTGTGAAGGTTAAGGTTATTAATAAGAACTGCCTGGCTGAGTGTCTGACTCAGCGTGAGTGCTCAGTAGAGAGTGCTTACCCAATCCAGTGCTGCTGGTATTGCTGCTACTGTCGTTACCCTGCCTTCGTTGAGCCAGTAAGTGAAGTGGGTCTTTATTATCCATCAGTGGAGAGGGTGCCTATCTGGAGGATGGGTGTGGAGACTGGGTTGGCTAAGGAAGTGTCCTTATCCTTCCAGTCTTGCCTCTGATGGGTCTTCCGCTGGCCCTGCCGCTAGCCCTGCTCTGACCCTTTTTTCTCCCCCTTTGAGCCCTCAGGCCAGGTAGATACAGTTATTCCCATGAATTGCTGGTGCTCTCAGGAGACTGTTCTGGTTTGGCTGGCTAGGACCATGGCTGGTGGCTCATCTTGTCTATAGCAGAGGGCCTGGCCTAAAGCAGGGGGATGACTGGTGAATTTGGGGAAGTCATTCATGCCCAGTAGCTGTAACGTGGTATTCATCTGTGGTTTTCCCTATAAAGCTGAGCTATGTTTATACCAAGAAAGAATTTAGTCACCATACTGCTGCCCCACACTGACAATTTAACGCCTGGCCTCCCAGAGAGGCGAGTGTGGAGGAGAGTGGCCAACTCCCTGGCTGGTGGAATTTCAGTGATTGTACTAGCTGGCCGGGCTGTCTGTGCCCTGCTGCATCAGCGCCCAGTCCTTGCTGACATCTCCTGGGAGTGGGGTTCACGCTCAGCACCTCTGTCCCAGCTGTCCTTGCCACCTCCACTGGCCACGCACTTCCAGGAAGCCATGCATCAGAAGGGGCACGGTTGTGTGACACCACCCTGAAAATCGCTGCAGTTGTGAGAGGAGCGATGGCTGTGGCATACAACCCTGGCTGGGATGTGTGGTCATCCTCCTTGACGCGGGAAACAGAGAACTTAGGTGCCTTGTTCAGGGCCACCAAGGGAGGACAGGATTGGCCCACGTCTGCCATGGTCTTGCCTGGAGAATCCCAGGCACGGGGGAGCCTGGTGGGCTGCCGTCTATGGGGTCGCACAGAGTCAGACACGACTGAAGCGACTTAGCAGCAGCAGCAGCCATGGTATTTAGAATTGAGGGCTGGGAAGGAGAAACTGCCAGCACCTGTTACCCTCTGCAGGGCCTGGGCCCACCTGTGGCAGGAATCCTGCTCTCAGTGACCTCAATCAGTCCTCACCACTAGTTCAAGCTTTGCAGGAAGAGTCTCCTCGCCTTAGGCTTCAGGCCGTACTGCTGAACGTGGCCTCGAGGGCCAGAGGGCTCATCTCCCCCTTCCGCTTCCTACCCACCGACCTTCCACCCCTCCCCAGTTTCAGGCCTGCTTGACCTCTTTCATTTCTGCAAACACGCTGTCTTCCCTACAGGCCCTGCCTCAGGCTGACTTTTTGCTGGGAGGACTCCCTCCTCCTGGTGACTCCCGGTCACCCTTCATAGGAGCCTCGTTCTAATCACCCCTGTGCTTTCATTCACAGCCTTACTTCCACTTATAATTATCCTGTTTCTTTGTGTTCTTGTCTGTGGCCCACCTCCCAGGTGGGGGCTGGG
Organism: Cervus canadensis; assembly: GCF_019320065.1. Classification (NCBI taxonomy): domain Eukaryota; kingdom Metazoa; phylum Chordata; class Mammalia; order Artiodactyla; family Cervidae; genus Cervus; species Cervus canadensis. The sequence goes on from NC_057402.1 coordinate 37,845,041, forward strand.
AGCTCCAGGGGCAAGGACCCCGTTTGTCCTGGCCAGGTGTATCCCCAGCTCTGCACATGGGCTCTTGTGTGTGGCGGGTGTCTGCAGCCTGCTGGAGGAAGGAATGATGAATGAAAGAAAGGCTCAGTACCCTTCTGGCCCAGAAACATTCTCTGTTCCTGCTCCTCAGGGTTTGTCTGTCCTCAGCCCTGCACATGTGTGTGGGTGGCACTGTCCATACCCTCCTGCCAGGGACTGCAGTTCCTTGGGTGCTGTATTTTCTATTTGGCCTCCTGGGTAGGGCTTTCTCTCTAAGGAAGCGTTGTTTACCTTTTTGACTGGGAATCCACAGCAAATAATATCTATTCATACATAATGGCATAGTGTTTGTAAGCACACAAAACAGACAGACATTTCGTAGAATTTTAATTATTACATCTAGTAAGGCTAAGTACTGTTTTTTCTTCCAGTGTATTAAAACAGTTCTCATCATGACCCTCAAAATTGATTTTGTGGCTCTTTAGTTCAGTCTCCTGACCTGCTAATGGGTTGCCGCCCATAGTTTGAGAAACGCTGCTCTGAAGGCTGCCCTGGCTGTGCACTCCCGCTCTCAGTCATCTTTGCGTCTTCTTCTCCCCTCTTCCTGTGTGGCGTGCATGCTCCCTTGGATAAGAGGTGGTCCCTCCCTGCCTTTGAGGCACTTACAGTCCTCAGGGGAGACAGACGGGCAGGTAAGGAGTCCTGTCACAAGGCACTGTAGGATGTAATTGAAGGCTGAACCTAGCATGTCACCCTCCCTGGGTGCACTGAGAGGGTGGTGGGGGAGATGTTTGGGAGGGCCAGGCTGTGCCGTGGAGGATGAGTTTTAACTTGGGACTTGAAGTGTGAGGTGGGACCTGCCAAAGGAAAGGGCAAGTGCAGAGACACCTTTGCAAAGGTATGGAAGGCAGAACAGGGTCTCATGAGTTCACCAGTTCATGTGCTGGGAGCGTAGGCTGCTGAATGGAGGTGATGACTGAAGAGTTGCTGAAGAGGCCAGGAGGCCCAGGGTGAAATGATGGGGTAGTTAGTGTCTGTCCTATGGGCAGCAGGGAACCAGTAGAGCTCTACCTGCCCAGAAATTCTATGATGAGATTATTTTCACTTTGATTCTTTTTTTTGGGGGGGACAGTGCACATTTTTTACCCCCCATCAGTTCAGTTCAGTCGCTCGGTCATGTCCGACTCTTTGCAACCCCATGGACTGCAGCACTCCAGGCCTCTCTGTCCATCACCAACTCTCGGAGCTAACTCAAACTCATGTCCATCAAGTCAGTGATGCCATCCAGCCATCTCATCCCCTGTCGTCCCCTTCTCCTCCTGCTTTCAATCTCTCCCATAGGAAACCCCAATTTATATATTTTTCTTTTTTTTCTTAATATATGTATTTTATCCAAGTATGGTTGACTTACAGTGTTTCAGGTGCACAGCAGGGTGATTCAGTTATACGTACACACATATGTTACTTTTGAAATTGTTTTCCGTTATAGGTTATTATAAGATAGTGACTATAGTTCCCTGTGCTATACAGTAAACTGTTGCATATCTATTTTTTTTAATTAGAAATCTAGCATTCTAGTAATACTAAGTCAAATGTGGAATCCAAATGTCATAAATTTTTTAGTTAGGCAAAAATCTGTAAGTTTTGTAGGGTATATATTATGCATATATATATATATATATGTATACAAAAGCTTTTCTACTGCTCTTGCTAAAGGATTGAGAAAGAACATCAAAAAAAAAAAAAAAAGGAAGAGATGGAGAAATTGGAAAACATGAACTAAATGAAATGGGAGCACTGAATATGAAACAGAAAAAGTGAAACAGACTAGATAAAACTAAAAGATCATCATATAGTCCAGTTGTTTTTAAACATGAGGCAGTGAACATTTTATTAGATGTTTGTTCTAATGACTTTAGAATTGGTGAACTCATTATCCATATTAAATGTATAGGATGATTTGGAAAGGGCCTTTCTGATGACACTTCTTTCCCAAGTCATTATATCAACAGTAAATATATTTTAACTTTAGACATGATGCTCCAAACTTCAATGCCTGTTGAAATATGGACTGTAACAAAAAGTAGTCTTGCAAAGCCCATGGTTCTAAGGGCAGTAGCTTGTTGGAGACCGGTTGTATTTGTTTGCTCTGGCTGCTGTTGACAATTACCATAAACTCGGTGGGTTAAAACAACATGAATTCATTCTGTTAGAGTTCTGGAGGGCAGAAGTCCAAATCAGTCTCACTGGGCTAAAGTCAAGGTGTCAGCAGGCTGGTTCCTTCTGGAGTCTCTAGGAGAGAACACACCCCTGGCCTCTGCTAACTCCTGGAAGCTGCCAGCATTCCCCAGCCCATGGCCACATCGCTCTACTTTTTCTCTCTGGTCCCTTAGCCAGCTCCTCTTCTTATAGTGGCATCTTCCTGTGCCTCCCTCTTATAAGGACACTTATAATAACATCCAGGGCTGTCTCAGATCATCCAGCCTAATTTCCTCGTCTCAAGATCTCAGTCACATCTGCAAGTCCCTTTTGGTTATTTCTGCCTTTTTTTTTTTTTAAATAAATCATTTCAGATAACATTGTCCTGGTGTCCTTGTACATATGTCTCCATATCCTTGTGAGGCTCTCTCTGAATCATTGAGTGTGCAAGAGGAGACACTGCATCTTTGGATAGCTGTTGCCAGTCAGAGCCCAGCCCGCCCTACTTTTTGTTTCTCTTGCTGGGGCTTGTAGTCAGGAGGCATAGAGCTGATTGGGCACTCCGGAGGTAGCCTGCCCTCCTTTTGCAGTTGTCTTCCTGCCATAGGCAAGGTGATGATAGAGCCCCGATGTTGGCTGTGCAGGGTGTTTGTGGAGCTTTGAGCTCTTGAAGGATTTGATGAGGTATTTTTCCAGCCATTCTGTCAGCTTATAAGATTCTAGCTGATTATCAGAGTCGAAATGAATATTGAAATTATTACTGTTTTAGATAAACCTTTTAAACTGTATGTAGAAAAATCAAACTAAAATATGTGAACCTTAGAACCAGAGGTTTCCTTATTAATTATATAGTTGCTGGCGTTTGGGTTTTTTGTCTGTTTTTTAACTTTCATTGGAGTTCAGTTGATATGCAGTGTTGTTGCTGGTGCTGATTTGTAAATGTTCAGCCTGATGCAGCCATCAAGGTGACATTTGGCTCTCCGGTGGTCCCTGACTTTACCTTTCAGATCAGAGTAGCTTAGTGTTTATTGAACAAAACAGCAGGCACCTAGTACGGTGCCTGGAAGGACACAGAAGTTCTGCTCAAAGGTTTGTCAAATGACCTTGGGTTCTTTGAAGAACAGCACTGTCCAGGAGTGGCCTCAAGCATCAGCCAGCAGAGCCCTGTTATACTGGTTGTGAACTCTTGAGTAGTGCGCTGACTCGTGCAGAGCCCTCTGCTGCCGGGAGGGGACAGGACAAGGGGCTTGAGAAGCGTGTGCTCTGCTGACCCCCATGCGGCACAGTCACAGAATCGGCTCTTACCACATAAGATCGAAAAGCAGCAACTAGTGTTTCAGCTTAAAGAGGCTTTCGCTTTGAGCCTGATCCCGTTTCTTCATCACCTAAGGCTTGGCAGGTGGTACCTCCCGCAACCAAGGCTCAGTCTCTTGGCTGCAGGTGAGAGCATGGTGTTTGCACATGTGGGCCCCGAGACAGGGTAGGAATGTAGGAATGGCATGGCCAAGCTGGGGAAGTCCTAAGTCATGTAAATCGCTCATCTCTCTCCCCAGACATGTTCAGTTCTTCCCTGCTCTCTCAGTCCTTCTTCTGTATCCCTTTAAGGACCAGAGCTGAGTAGCATAGTTCTAAGGCTCAGGCAAATGGCAAGAAGAACTTAACTCCTCGAATCGATAATGATGGAGATAACCTGTGGCATGTGAGTGAACGCTGCTGTGAGACCTTGGCTCTGACAGGGCCAGGGAAACTTTACCGTGTAGAGGGTCCAGGGGTGCCTCTACTCAGCAGTTGTATCAAAGAAATGAGAAAAATCATATGAAGCTTTTGTGCGAGTTTCTTTTTCTTCTGAGCAACTATTTTGAAATAGCTTTCTCCCCGATGGTATAATTTTTATAAAATTGGACTTTACCACAACATTGCATATTGGGTTATAGTGGGGAATTTCTTGGGGAATTCCTCTGTGCAGTTGTCTGTGAATTTCAGTAGAGTGAGGGAAACATAAGTGTATTAAGTAATTTCTCTACATTCTTCTAAATTCTTAAAGCACTTTGATGAAATTCAAACAAGGCAAAAAAATCATGCTTTCAGAAATGTAAAACATTGAAAAAATGACTGTTTTACCTGAGAATATCATCTGATTCACACTAGAGTTGAGGCTACCTCCCCCCTCTTACCTTTAATCTGCCTCAGAAAACTGAATGATGCACATTTCTTCCTCTTCTTTATTTTAATAACCTTACTGAAGTGTAATTTACCTATGTTAGGTGTACAGGCTGATGGAGTTTAGAAATTATACATAGTCATGTAATCACATATATAATCAAAATATAGAGCATTTCCACCACCCTATAAAGTTCTGTCGTGCCCCTTTATATGAAATTTTTAAGGATTTTGTGTCTATGGAATCATGCTATGTGTAGTCTTTTGTATTTGTCTTCTTTCATGAGCATCATCTTTTTGAGACTCATCTATATTGTTGAGTGTTTTCATAGCTCTTTCTTTTTTCATTGCTGAATAGTATGCAGTAAGTATGGATATATCACAATTTGGTTATGCATTCACTAGTTGAGAGACTTTTGGTTTATATCCAGTTTGTGGCTATAATAAATAATGCTTGCTCTGAGTATTCACATCCAAGTCCTATGTGTAGTTGTTCAGTTGCCAAATTATGTCCGACTCTTTGTGACTTCATGAACTGTAACATGCCATGCTTCCCTGTCCCTCAGCATCTCACAGAGTTTGCCCAAGTTCATGTCCATTGAATCGGTGATGTCATCCAACCATTTCATTCTCTGTTGCCCTCTTCTCCTCCTGCCTGCAATCTTTCCCAGCATCAGGGTCTTTTCTAGTGAGTTGGCTCTTTGTTTCAGGTGGCCAAAGTTTGGAGCTTCAGCTTCATCATCAGTCCTTCCAATGAGTATTCAGGGTTGATTTCCTCTAAGATTGACTGGTTTGATCTCTTTGCTGTCCAAGGGACCCTTAAGGGTCTTCTCCAGCACCACAGTTTGAAAGCATCAATTCTTTGGCACTCTGCCTTCTTAATGGTCCAGCTCTCACATGCATACATGACTATTGAAAAGACCACAGCCTTGACTGTATGAACCTTGGTCAGCAAAGTGGTATCTTTGCTTTTTAACACACTGCCTAGGTTTGTCATAGCTCTCCCACCACAAAGCAGTCATCTTCTAATTTCATGGCTACAGTTATACATCTGTGTGTAGGCATATTTTCATTTTTTGGGGGTAAATATGGGGGATTGGGATTGATGAGCTCTTTAGTTGAGTGTGTATTCAACTTGTTAAGATACTGCCCTACTGTCCTCCAGTGGCTGCACCGTTCTGTGTTCCCATGAGCAGTACATGACCTTTGCAATGGTTGCACATCCCTCCCAACACTTGGCATTACCAGTGTTTTTAACTTTAGCCATTGTGGTGGGTGTGGTTCGGTTCAGTTTTAAGTTGCATTTCCCTATTGATTTATAATGTTGAGTATCTTTTCCTGTGCTTGTTGGCCGTCTGTGTGTCTTTGGAGAAATGACTGTTCAGGCCCTCCATCCAGTTTTTAATTGAGTTGTTTTTTCTTTTATTATTGAGTTGTAAGAGTTCTTTGTATTTTTTGAATACAATTCTCTTATCAGATATAGGTTTTGCAAATATTTTTCAAAGAAGAAAATCTTTTTAATCTCGATAAAGTTCATTTTATCATTTTAATCTCTTACAGATTGTGTTTTTTGTGTTCTGTATAGGAAATCTTCGCATAACCCAGTGTCACAGATATTTTCTTGCCTCTTTTCTTCTAGAATTTTAATGGTTTTAATTCTTATTCATTTATATATTTTAAGTTAATTTTTATGTGTTATGTGAGGTAAGGGTTGGAGTTTATTTTCCCCCATACAGATAACCAATTGTAGTACCACTTTTTGAAAAGACTGTCTTTACCCCATTGAATTTCTTGGCATCCTTGTTGAACATCAGTTGACATTCCAGTTCAGTTCCAGTTCAGTCACTCAGTCATGTCTGACTCTTTGCGACCCCATGAACCGCAGCACGCCAGGCCTCCCTGTCCGTCACCAACTCCCAGAGTTTACTCAAACCCATGTCCATTGAATCGGGGGTGTCATCCAACCATTTCATCCTCTGTCGTCCCCTTCTCCTCCTGCCCTCAATCTTTCCCAGCATCAGGGTCTCTTCCAATGAGTCAGCTTTTTGCATCAGGTGGCCAAAGTATTGGAGTTTCAGCTTCAACGTCAGTCCTTCCAATGAACACCCAGGACTGATCTCCTTTAGGATGGACTGGTTGGATCTCCTTGCAGTCCAAGGGACTCTCAAGAGTCTTCTCCAACACCACAGTTCAAAAGCATCAATTTTTTGGCACTCAGCTTTCTTCACAGTCCAACTCTCACATCCATACATGACCACTGGAAAAACCATAGCCTGGACTAGACGGACCTTTGTTG